>NW_027040584.1:5177500-5507500 GCF_037179485.1 Ochlerotatus camptorhynchus
ACAACATACCAAAAAGACTGGCAACTCTTCCATTTCTCATACGACCTCTATGAGACAGTCACAATCACGCCACTTTTTTTTTTTTACTTTATTAAGGAGATTTTTAGCATCTTGGCTCAAGAGGTAAATGGTTCTTACGAATGTGATAGCAAAGATTTCTACCTCAGAAGAAAGGTTTGTGTATTTTCTCATATTTCGGTAACCAGTAAATTACTATAAGGTATGATTTTTTTAGGGAAAATGGGACTACTCATTAAAGGAGTTAAATTGTTACTACAGAAATGAGAAAAAGTTATTCATTTTTATTAACAGTTCATCAGAAACAGGTTAATTATTAATTTGATAGATAGTCCCATTTTCGCTTCGAAAATGCATACTTTAAAGGGCGAACACGAAATTATTGCGACACATTCAACAGGGCATAACTTTTTTACCATTGGGTAAAAATCAACCAAATTTTGCACACTTTCTCATTGATGTGTACATTAGACTGATGCAAATTTTGACATTTTCGCTCCACAGTGCTCAAACGGTTCTAAATCGGGTCCTGATTAGTCTCCCAAAATTTGAACTCATTTGAAAAGAAACTGACTTGGCACAAACCATTTGAAGTTTATATGGAAATTACTATGGGAAATCCAAACTTTGTGCTCATTGTCTTTTTACCTTTTTCCATATTACACTGTTCAAAAATTCAAAAGCTATTCTTATGGAAAATTTTCTCTGCTTCAACTTAGCAGAATATAGTTGTTGAGCCAAACGTCAAATAAAATAGTTATTAATTGTTTAAGAGATTGATAATCTTATGGCATGATCAAGCAGCTGTTTTGTGAGCAACACTGTATCTTGCAGTGTGACATAGTAGCCATGATTTTTGTGCTCTATTCCAAGTGCCAGAAACACCAATGTTGCCTGCTGAACAGTTGATTGAGCATAATCGTAAGACATTATTGGCTTGAATTATTGATAACTTTTGGTGCTTACATTATATTGAAAAGTGGTTCAGGACAAAGTTGTAGCTGAGAAAATTTTCTACGAAGTCAGTAATCATTTTTTAAAGCAGAACAATATGGTAAATTGTTAGATGGATATGAACAAAACATTTGGTTATCCCATAGTAATTTCCATATAAACTTCAAATGGTTTGTGCCAAGTCAGTTTCTTATCGAATGATTTCAAATTTTGGAAGAGTAATCAGGACCCGATTTGGAACCGTTTGAGCACTATGGAGCGAAAATGTAGAAATTTGCATCAGTCTAGTGTACATGCTGTCAAACTCGAAGTCGTGTTTTTCGATTCAACGAAAATGGAGGTGAACCAACGCGAGTTGAGAGAACAAATTCTTTCCAAACACCTGGAATTTCCTGACCTGTCGCACCGGCAGTTGGGAAAAATGTTGAACATTCACCATTCAACCGTCTCCAGAGTGTTGAAGCGGTTCCAGGAGCGGTTGACGTTGGACCACGGCAAAGGAGCTGGAAGAAAACCGGGACCGGAGAACAAAAAGACGGAGGGAAAAGTGAAGCGGATGATTAAAGCATATCCCAACGTCTCAAGCCGTGATTTGGCTAAAAAGATCGGCATGTCGCAGAGCTACGTCCAGAATGCAAAGAAGAGAGCTGGACTACATACATACAAGGTACAGAACTTCCCAAACCGCGATGAGCGGCAACAATCGACGGCTAAAACTCGGGCACGGAAGCTCTACGAGAAGATGCTGACAAAATATGGCTGCTGTGTGATGGACGACGAAACGTATATAAAAGCCGATTTTAAGCAAATTCCGAGGTTGGAGTTTTTCACCGGCAAGAGCAAGTTCGATGTGGACGACAAATTTAAGAAGAAGAAAATGTTGAAGTTCGCTCCCAAATATCTCATTTGGCAGGCCATCTGCTCTTGCGGACTGAGGAGTGAGCCTTTCGTGACAAAGGGCACAGTAAATGGCGAGATCTACAAATTTGAGTGCCTCGAGAAGCGCCTTTTGCCGTTCTTGCAGCAGCACGACGAAGCTCCGCTATTTTGGCCAGATTTGGCATCATGCCACTATTCTAAAAGTGTCCTGGAGTGGTATGAGGCCAATTCTGTCCATTTTGTTCCAAAGGACATGAATCCGCCAAACTGTCCGGAGCTGCGCCCGGTGGAGCAGTACTGGGCAATAATGAAGCGGGAACTTCGGAAGAGCAAGAAGACAGTCAAAGACGAGAAGGACATGCTAAGAAAATGAAAAAAAAACTGAGAAACTGGTACCGGATGACACTGTAAAGACTTTGATGGAGGACATCAAGCGAAAATGCGTTCAATTTTACACTCAAGGCTCCATCGATTAACTTTTCTTTTGATTTTGAAGTAAATATATGTATAAAACTACCCTAAAATTTTGGTTTGATTCTAAACATTATAAGAAAATTGGCATGACATTTTCGGTGTCGCAATAATTTCGTGTTCGCCGTTTATAATAATTTTTGTTAACTTTTAGTATTTTAGTTACCGTGTGCGCTGCTTCCACTTTCATCCGAATACTGCGCTACTGTATCTGTCGATTGTATTTTGGCTAAGTTGCCAGTAGTCTTGATATGATGTCTTCGTTTTTAGGCGCACACTTTCAAACAGTAATTGTGAAACACATCCATTTCATGTGTGAATCTTATGCTTTGAACCATGTCTCAATACTATTGGTTCTAATTGTGACACACTTGAAGTGTATATGTGTCTCACATGGTGATATCAATGCACATCACAGTTCAATGTTGTACAATATTCTAATTGATCGACTTCTACTTTACCGACTCCAAAATTGAATCGACAAATATATAAACAAAGCTGCCAGAAAAAGGCAGAGCATACACATGCCTTTTTTTAAATGGGTCTGATTTGGGATTTGGTCCTGCACTGTTGGGGTGTGCTGCTGCCGTTGTCTTCGTTCGATCTCACTGGGCCACGGTTGTTCTCATATATGAGGCTGTTTGATAAGGATAAAGTCACAACTAATGTTTTCGATGTTTACCTTGCAGCGCAAGTAATTCACATCCCATTGAAATGCAAAACACTTCAAATCCATCTGTTTTGAACAGTAGTGTGATTCAATGTAAAATACATTTAAGTTGCTAGAGAAAGATTATCAACATTTTAAAGTTTGAAATGCTAGAAATCAACGTGTAAAACACATTGAGTCATACCATAGCATACGATAATACACTTTAAATAAATGAAATTGTGTATATTAAAAATCAAGTGTTTAAACGCTTCGATCAGACGTGTGGCCTTTTTTAATGCACATCTCAAAATATATACCTAATTTGGAAGTATTTTTTTTGTTCTACGCTGAGTGGTAATTCCAACCAGTGTTTTTTCCGAATTAGTTCCATGAATTTTCCATATTTCGTCATAACTTGCCATAGCAGTAGGATGCTTGATTAAGAGGGGGTAGGAAGGCCATTTGCGGCTTCCTTTCATTATGTCCTTTACTCACACACACCATAATGAATCTGTATTCAATTCGGTATCTCGTGTCTGTTTTCCTGAGGAAGAAAGCTGAGAGCAAATGATATGGCATTTTTTTCTTGTCGCCTTTTAATGAGTTTTCCCGGGAAACGTGTGCTACAAACCATTTGGTGCAACGCTTTCCGTGAAAGGGCGTCTGATTTCACTTTATCAATATGCCACACACCCGGACACTCCTACTAATATAAATACATATTTACGCAGGAAACGACACTCATGATTAATTCATGTTTTTTTTTTTGCACCAATCGCTTTTCCCTCATTCGGGGTGTATATTGTAACTGTCATTGGCTCTGTCGGTCGCAGTAACAGATTTTGTTTTTCGTTCCATCATCATCATTATTGATGGGATCTCTTCCTGCAGCAGGTTATCACCCCGACGACAACGACGATGAACGTGACTACGTGATGGATTATATCTAGCGTCGAAATGCAAATATGAGTAGAGTGGTTTTTGGTTCGGTCGTTATGGGGTATTCAGCGCAAGTCGATTGAACTTTTCTTTTGTGATTTACGATTACTGTTTTCATAGCAGGATTCATGGCTATTAAGGTTCATGGGCTTGCGAGTCCCGACGAAAGTGAAAGAAAGCATATAAAGTTTAATGAAAACAAATGGAAGTTCATTTATCACCCCGGAGGTGTGCGTGGGAGTTTGAAAAAGATGCCACTTTTATCATCTTCATTGTGTCCAGAATCCATTTTCAATCAATCAATTCTACAAAAGTTCACCCTCACTCAAATGATTACGGAACAAAGACTGAAACAATTTCAAGTGGATAATCGGAACCAAGCTCGGCTTTGATTATCTCCCAAACTAATCCAATCACACTCATCGCAAATTTGCTTCTAATAAAACTAATTGACAATGTGATGAATTGACAGAAAACAAATCCCTCCAGACCCCTCTGGCCCTTCTGCTCCAAGCTTTGTCTTCGATCATCTCCCCATCATGTAGGATGTACATTGTACAACCCAAAGAATCATCCCGTTCTCTAGTCGAACATTCCTCGTACATCCCAGCCGACGAAACAATCTCGAAGAAATGCCAAGTCTGTATTTGCAGCAACATTTTTTTCATCTTTCGATTGCGTCTTTTCCATAGTCATTCATCTTTCCAACTCGGCCAAATCTGACGAAGCGTATCGAAATCTTAGCGATAACGACCAACCAAATTTGCTGGATCGGCTTGAATATATGCAGAGCACCAGATATAAGGAATTTTGAAACAAAGAGAAAAAATGTGATTGGAGGAACCCAACAGAGTACAAGCACGTCTTTCCTAATATCATATTCATTGGAAGTGCCAATCATGCGTTGGATTTGACGGAAGAATTTCCCCTTCAAATTGGTTCTTCTCCCCGATGTGGAATGTCCTGTTTCTGTGAAGCGGTTGAAGCGATAATGATCAAGGATTTAAGCCTATGATGGAACAATCAACTGAAAACGGTGCCAACGGCGGAAAGTTCCGTCGAATCGAGGAAAAAAATCTGGTGATGGTACATACAGGATAACGAAGGAAGTTCATTGAGCATTCCGTGCGGCTCCGAGTCTCCACCATCAATGTGCACAGGTGTGTACGTGCTCTATCGGTTGAAGTTTGGTCCGGGATAATAAGGGCACCAGCAACGTAGCTGCCATTGCGGTGATGTCGTCAATCTGCGGTGTGCTAAAAATGCTGCTTCTGCCGGTAGTGTGGTTCGTAGTAAGGAGCTGACAAGGGGCGAATGGTAAGTATTGTTTGCATTATTGTGTAGCTTAATACGTGGATGATGGAAAAATGGAACTAGCTTTGTGGCATTGAAAATACTGCGTCCTTTTTTTTAATATCAAAAGATGTAGTGAATCTAAAAAAAAAACTGCCGATTCTTAGAAAACTAAGTGTATTTTTTTTCTAAGTTATCATGTCAAAAATACTTTCAAGACACCGCAAAAATCAGCCTTTCGGTTTTGTTGAGAGTCTTACTTTTTGACGAAGACTACGTCTTACGGGAACGGACGGAGGGGGTAGATCGACAATCTAAAATTGCGACCGTCACCAAAAGGTGAAAGGTTTTGAACGCCTTTATCTTTGTCATTTATAGATGAAATTTAAATCCAAAAACACCAATCGATATGAAATAACTCTCAAAATCTGTTTAAAAATAATGATTTTCCAATTTTCCATAAAAAACTGCTGAAAAATGTAGAAATAAAAAGTGATAATTTTATCACTGATTTCTTTGAATAAACGTTCTCCCCAAACCAAGTCGTCACAATCGAGTACCACCTGTTTGCTCATTGTTATGCTTGAATCTGAAAAATTATAAAACAGCGCTGCTGTCGTGCCTCAACTCATCACTTTCTTTGCTCGACTGTTGAGCTGTTCAGTCCGTATTTTCGCTCGAGTTCTCGATTCGATTGTTTCTTTTTGTGATGTCGTGTTGCGCCGTGGAAGTTTCACCACCTTTTTGCATTCTGGCAAGTTTACTTGAACTTGAAAATACGAAACAAATGGTGCGTAAACGTGCCAATGAGACAGCAGCGGGCCCTTCAAAGAAGGTGCTAATCAAGCCCAGTGCGTCGCAGGATGACGCAGGAAAACAAGTACTGCAAGCTAACCAGTATGCAGTACTCCCGGAAGAAACGGATTCCCCCGCTTTTCACGCCGGTGAAGGATGTGGCCAAACTAGGTGCCAAACTGGCAAAACACAAACTGCTGTCCCGCTTAAAGCTTTGCAGCAACGGTACCAAAATCATGTGCTCCAACCTGCAGGAGTACAAACAAATAGGATGTTTCCTGACGGACAACAACGTGGACTTCTTCACGCATGATCTGCCATCGAGCAAGCCACTGAAGGTGGTTTTGCGTGGATAACCGGCGTTAGAAGCGACTGCGGTGAAATCCGAGCTGGAACGGTTTGGGCTCAAGCCTGAGACAGTGTACCCGATGAACCAGCGTCCCAACCACAACACCAGCTTCCGTGATCAGTTGTTCCAGTTGCATTTCACGAAGGGATCCACCAGTCTTGTGGCTCTGAGATCCAACATTCGGGACCTGTTTCAGGTCATCATCAGTTGGGAGCATTAATCATCGTTCGCCTCCTGTACTCACGGAAGTCCAGTACCCAGCTCTCCAGCCCCGTCGACATGTTCCGAACCTAGCCCCGCTTCCGCTCAACAACCAACAAGCGAATCCTGCGAGTATCCAAATGGTTCCCAACAGTCGGACAGTTCAGCATCGTCTCGCTGCTACTGCGGCTCCGCCAATTCCAGGTTCATCAACCGCCCCTGGTTTGTCATACGCTGGTGCTGTCTCAGGTGAACCCGTCGACGATTCTCCGTTCACCTCGGAGGAACTTGTGCAAGACTTGATCTGAACAGCTACACGCTGTTCTGTCCCTTGTCACTAAGTATAGACCGTGAAGCCATCAAGATCGTAAATTGGACTGCTTGCTCCTTGAAGAGCAAAAACATCGAGTTTGTTGACTTTCTCGACATAGCCGGCATCACCGATACTCACTTAAGGCCCTTGCTGAACGTCTTCCTTCCCGACTTTCGGCTCGTAAGGCTTGACCGCACCAGCTCCGGGGGAGGAAGAGTCGCCATCGCTGCGAGACGGAACATCAGCTGCCGGCTACTACCAAGCTTCCAGCTGAAAATTATCGAAGCCATCGGTGTTGAGGTGAGCACCTCGCTTGGTTCAATCACCATCATCGCGGTCTACTGCCCCAAGCAAACCAACATTAGGGACGGCTCCGAAGAGACATCATCAAGCTAACACGTTGGCGGCAATATTTCGCCATCGCTGGCGACCAGAACGCCAAGCATCAAACCTGGGGCAATAGTCGGCGAAACCAGAACGGCACAATATTATACAACGATCTGCAGGAAGCCCACTACAACATCCTGTGTCCGGACACTCCCACCCGGTTGAGTCGATCCGGAGCTCATGCCACCATCGACATCTTCATCAGCAACATTGGCGATAACTTCTCTCAACCTATCAGCCAGGAACTGAGCTCGGACCACTATCCGGTGGTGGCCGAAGTAGGTTCCTCGGCCAATAGATTTCAAGTTTCACACAGCACACAGTGGACACAGCAATCGATTACGACGTCCTACCGGAGTCGTTCGAAGAAGTCGATCAGTGTCTGCAAACCATCTAAGAGGCGATATCCCGTGTCAGGGAGCAGCACGTACCAGCATCCAGGCAGGTGAGTCATACTCTTAACCTTGACAGCCCAACCAAAAATTTTATCAGGCTCCGTAACACCACTCGTAGGCAGTTCCAGCGTACTGGGTTGCCCCACTTGAAGACCAATGTCAATAGGCTAACCAAAATTATCCAGGCCAGGATGGTGGAACTCAGAAATAACGATTTTGCCAACAAGATTCGCTCTCTCCCAGATTGTGCAGAACCATTTTGGAAGATGACCAAAATTTTGAAACATAAGTCGAGACCGATCCCTCCGCTTTCCTCTGTTGACCAGAACTTGGATCCATCCCTACTCATAACCTCAATTGAAAAGGCCAATGCTTTTGGCCAACATTTTGTGATTTCACATAATCTTAGCCAAACCATGGTGAGCCCCCATGAGCCTGCCGTACGTGAGGCAACGCCTAGAATCGCTGACACCCCCTTAGTAGTGCATGATGATAGTAGAATATCGGCTGATGAGGTCATAGCAGCTGTTAGAAGCACTAAAAACATGAAGGCCGCGGGTATGGATGGTGCAGTTAACCTCGAGTTGAAAAACTTGAGTATTGACTTCTTCAACCATCTTACCGTTATCTTCAACAAATATTTGGAGCTTGGCTACTTCCCTGCATGCTGGAAGTTAGTCAAAGTGATTCCAATACACAAGCTTGGCAAAGATCCTACCAGTGCCAAAAGCTATCGCCCCATCAGCCTCTTGTCCTCTATTCGAAAAGTTGATACTCAGCCGTCTGCTGGTGTCTTATCATTTGAACAACATCTTTCTCAAAGAGTAATTCGGGTTAAGGAAAGGCCACTCTACCATCCACCAACTCACACGGGTTACTAACATCATCAAGCGGAATAAGTCCGTTTCCAATACATCTGCCATGGCATTGTTGGACGTCGAAAAGGTGTTCGACAATGTCTGGCAACTTTCCGATCTACCTCGTGAAGATCATCAAAAACTACTTGTCGGGTAGATCATTCTAGATCTACTTGAACAATGTCCCCTCTGATACGTTCAACGTTGATACAGGAGTCCCTCAAGGTATCCTATTCAACATTGTCACGTCAGACGTTCCTCCCCTGCCGGGTGGTGGTATCCTGTCAATGTTCGCAGATGCACCTCCATCATCTATAAGGGTCGAGTGATCCGTGCTCTGGCGAGTAAACAACAATCAGGCCTGGATGTTCCGCCTGCTAACGACAAGATCCATCTTGATAGCACTCCCATTCAATGGTCGAGTGAAGTAGTCTACCTTGGTCTCACCCTCGATAGCAAATTGCTATTCCGATCCCATGTGGACAAGACATCCACCAAGTGTTACATCTTGATCAGGTCGCTCTACCCTCTGATAAACAGGAAGTCCACCCTGTCCCTCAAAAACAAGCTTGCTGTCCACTAGCAAATCATTCTGCCGGCTATGGTATGCCAATCTGGGAGAGTTGTGCTAATTTGCCACCACTTAAAGCTTCAGAGGATCCAAAACAAGATCCTCACAATGATCCTTAACAGTCCACCGCGAACTTGAACCACCTGGCCGGTCTTCAAACACTCGTGGAGTGAAAGACTTCCACGCTGGAAAGGTTCAGAGTCACCTGTCTGCGATCAAACCACCAGATCATTCGTGATTTGGCAACCTAGTTTAAGTAGTTAGTTGCTCAATTAGGTAGGTTATCAATTTTTTAAATTCAAACCAAAACAATCCCACAAAGGGTATCCTGTAAATTAGCGCTAAACGCAATCATCATATTAGAATAACCAATAAACTAGAACAAAGATGTAGAGCCAAAGGCTAACCAATTGAAATGTTAAATCAAATGTTGAAACATAAAAACCAAGAAAATAAACGTGAATTTTACTACTACTACCTAGTACAAGTAGTTAGGTAGGTTCCTGTGCTCAAGTAGGTAGGTTATCAAATTTATAAATTCAAACGAAAACAAGCGCTTAAAAGGGTATCCTGTAAATAAGCGCTAAAAGCAATCATCACATTAGAATAACCGATTAACTAGAACAAAGATAAAAAGCCAAAGGCTAACAAATTGAAATGTTTAACCAAATGTTGAAACATTAAAAAGAAAACAGAAAATAAACGTAATTTTTACTACTACTGTCTCAACTCATTCGCTGTTAGACTGTTGAGCAGTACAGTCGACGTTTTTCTCTCGCTCTCTTTGTTCGTTCGCTTACTCTAACTTTGAATAGAGACGCTCTCGCTGACTCAGCCGCGGTGGCGCGAGTGCTGGCAATTCCGGGAAACGGTCTAGCCCTGAAGACAACAGTGACAGTTAGGCATGGACAATCATTTACATTCATTTCATGCATTCATTTACATTCATTTCGTGCATTCATTTACATTCATTTGCCTCTAACTTTTTTCATCAACAGCATTCCACAAAATGATGTAAAGATTTTTAGTAGGTTTTGTTATTAGCTACAACTTTTGCCTGTAACTTAAATCTGTAACTCTTATGCATCAAGCATTAGAGCGGGCAGAACTCGTTACTGTTTTTCAGTGAATGTAAAATACATTCACTGAAAAACAGTAGTGGATTCTGTTTGCTCTGATTCGTCATGAATAAGAGATACGGATTTGAGTTTTTTACAAAAGTTGTAGCTAATAACAAAATCTACAAAAACTCTATGAAAAAAGTTAGGGGCAAATGAATGTAAATGAATGCACAAAATGAATGCAAATGATTTTCCATGCCTGGTGACAGTGTGACATCTGCGAAGAAGCTGCTTGATAACAATCGATTCTCCGTTCTGAAGGACGGTGCAGAGCCGGTAACGGAAACAACCGGACCGCCGAAAAAGGACAGAATGCCGCCCTTCTACGTGAAGGGCTTTCCTCCCGGACTGCGTGAAAATATAAACTTCTTCATCCCGCAGGGCGTCCGGTGCACCATCCAACTGTGCACTAGACTGATGCAAATTTTGACATTTTCGCTCCACAATGCTCAAACGGTTCCAAATCGGGTCCTGATTAGTCTCCCAAAATTTGAACTCATTTGAAAAGAAACTGACTTGGCACAAACCATTTGAAGTTTATATGGAAATTACTATAGGAAAACCAAATATGTTGTTCATATCCATCTAACATTTTACCATATCGCTCTGCTTTAAAAAATGATAACTGAGCTCGTAGAAAATTTTTTCAGCTACAACTTTGTCCTGAACCACTTTTCAATATAATGTAAGCATCAAAAGTTATCAATAATTCAAGCCACTAATATCTTACGATTATGCTCAATCAACTGTTCAGCAGGCAACATTGGTGTTTCTGGCGCTTGGAATAGAGCACAAAAATCATGGCTACTATGTCACACTGCAAGATACAGTGTTGCTCACAAAACAGCCGCTTGATCATGCCATAAGATTATAAATTTCTTAAACAATTAATAACTATTTTATTTGACATTTGGCTCAACAACTATATTCTGCTAAGTTGAAGCTGAGAAAATTTTCCATTAGTATAGCTTTTGAATTTTTGAACAGTGCCATATGGAAAAAAAGTAAGAAGACAATGAACAAAAAGTTTGGATTTCCCATAGTAATTTCCATATAAACTTCGAATGGTTTGTGCCAAGTCAGCTTCTTTTCAAATGATTTCAAATTTTGGTAGACTAATCAGGACCCGATTTGGAACCGTTTGAGCACTGTGGAGCGAAAATGTCAAAATTTGCATCAGTCTACTGTGCACGGAAGGATACAAACTGATGGTTCCGGCATTGAAACATTACAAGGCGGTTCAGACTATACTGGACCAAGCACAGGTGGAGTACTTCTCCCGCGACCGAGGCTGTTAAGCCGTTCAAGGTGGTCCTGCGAGAACTATACGACATGGACACAGGCGTCCTCTTGGAAGAGCTGGTGGCTAATGGACTGAAGCCGGTCCAAATTCACAAGATGGCTCGCCACAACAAGGCCGTCAAGTACCGCGACCGGACATAAGTTTAAGGACACCCCCAAAAAAACATGACAAATTTGTTATGTTCATATCTCTGTCATGTTACGTCCAATTTTCGTTCTCTTTAGATCATTTGAAAGGTATTGAATGGAACGTTCCTCGTAGGCAAATTTTGAAATAAAAGTAGTAGTAGAACACTTAGGGATCGTCCATTAATTATGTCACACATTTAGGGGGGAGGGGGGTTTTGTAAACTGTGACGAGCCTTACAAAAAACAATTGGACCCAATTTGCGTGACTTAATTAATGGACCCTCCCATATGCTTTACCATTCATACCATTCAAATAACCTTTGGAGATCGAAAATTGAACAAAACATATTTGCATGGTTTTTTGGGGTGTTCTTAAACTTATCATCGGTAGTGTACCTGGTCCACCTTGAGAAGAACTGAACAACTTTGATGGACCTCCAGGGCATCCGCGTCCTGTTCAACATTATGGTGAAGTGGGAGCGTTACAAGCCGGTCAGTCGTGGAGTCACCCAATGCTCGAATTGCCTGCTGTTCGGGCATGGAACGAAGAATTGCCATATGGTCAGCCGCTGCATCAAGTGTGGCAAACAACACAAAACCGACGTCTGCGACAGACTCGATGAAGTCGATCGCATTTGCGCCAACTGCGGTGCTGCTCACAAAGCTAAAAGCAAGGCCTGCTCGAAGTGCACCGTGTACATCGAGATCCGGAAGTAAGCATCGACGAGAAATCAGCCCGGCCGCAAGAAGGTGCCGGAAATGAATGATCAGAACTTCCCACCGGTCCACGACGACCAATTCCAGTGCTGCCATCGCTGACACTCAATTAACAATTGGCTGCTGCTCGTACCGCTGCTACTGCTGCTCAAACTGCTGGAGCACCTGCAAACGCAGGTCAACAGGCGACTGCTGCTCCACAGCCGAGGATCTCCCCACAGCCCCTGGGCTAAACTGGCGTTAGGATGGGCCGTCTCTACCACAGCTCAAAACGAGGGTTCTTGGTTCACTGCAGCGGAACTAATGATCATCTTCCTCAAGATGCACGACATTGCCAACACCATCAAGAACAAATCCGACCAACTCCAAGCTGTGGCTACCTTCATGCTCAGTTATGGACCGTGAGCTCAGCAAAATCGTAAACTGAAACGCTTGCTTCCTCAACGAACATAGCACCGAAACTCACCTGAAACCGGAGATGAACGTATTTATTCTTGGATTCCGGCTCGTGAGACTGTATCGGGCCAGCTCTGGGGGAGGTGGAGTGGCCATCGCTACCAGGAACAACATCTGCTGCTGGCTGCTACCCAGTTTCCAGATGAAAATGGTTGAAGCATTAGGAGTGGAAGTCTTCACACCCTTCGGCCCCGTCACACAGTGGTCGGAGATGCCAATTTGGTGAACTTAATTGTTTTGTGGTCAAACCATTAACTTAATCCAAAAACTGTCTTCAGAAGAATTGTTCATAAAAAACATTGCGCATATTATGACAATTAAAAATAAACTAACTGTTTTTTGCAAAAGAGATAGAAGGGTAGTTTTTTAAGCAAAGTTGTAGTACTTACAAAAATATGAAACTTTGTTGAAAACACCAAATTTGTATGACGAATACTTGTAAAGATATGAAGCGTTTTTGGTGGAAACCCCCTTAAATTATGTTTTTTAAGTATAATTTTTTATAACAGTTTTTGATGTAAACAATGTTCTAGAAAAATGTACAAATACATGTTTTTGCTCAAGAGAGTATGTGGCTCAATTCATCCCTGTCAAAGTTATAGTACTTTTTACATTTATTTTTTCTTAATTTCAGCTGCATATAGGGGAGAAGGTGGCAAACCGAGTCACAACACCAAGTACTCTTTTTAAAGCTTAGACTCTGTACTACAAAGTAGTGAAGGTTTGGTTAGCGCCAATTCATAAGTGAGTGAATAGGGTCACGTTGAATGTTCACGTGTTTGGCATTTTTCTATATAATAATATCCCTGTCTCCTCATTTATCAACCGTTAATTACGGATTATAGAAACAGATATTATCAAACTCATCCGTGAACAACAAGGAAATTTTCTGTATGTATCCATTTAAGTGTGCGTGTGAGAAAGAGTCTGTAGGTTATTGTGGATTAAAAATGGGTTTGAAATTGGCTATCACTTTCATTTATCCGCGTGAGTCAAGAAGATCACAATTATCTTGCTGTTGGGTAGTTTTATCTATAGTTTAACAATAATAATTGGAGTTGGTTGGAAATGCTAACATGAAGCTTTAGTGTGATGATTTATTAGCTAGAGAATGATCTTTAGAAGAGGGTAGGTGGATAGTTCCGTTAGAGTACGGCAGTATGAAAATTGAATAGAAGTTGAAAATGAGCGAAGGGCCATTAAAGCGACAGTTTACAAGATAGACGCACATTTTTGCCTAGCCCGTACGACGTACGCGGGGACTTGAAGTATGTCTCCAAGTCCACAGGCAAAAATGTGCGTCTATCTTGTAAACTGTCGCTTTAATGGCCCTTCGCTCATTTTCAACTTCTATTCAATTTTCATACTGCCGTACTCTAACGGAACTATCCACCTACCCTCTTCTAAAGATCATTCTCTAGCTAATAAATCATCACACTAAAGCTTCATGTTAGCATTTCCAACCAACTCTGAAAATCGTTAACTTCGCGTATGAAGTAACATAAAAAACACTTTGAAAATAATAATTGTTTTGAGAAGTTAAGATGATCACAAAAAAATATCACTCTTCATCTGTTTCCTCTTCGCTGTCTGGAAAATCTAACAAAAACTGTGCATCCTCGGAAAACACTCTGTCCTTCTGAGATTGTACACGCAAACCAGCAATAAGTGGATCTGAAGAAACTAATAGTCGCCGTATGAGATCACCGTTTATGGTAGCTCGTGATGATTCTCGAGTGTGATCTAGTCTGAACCTTTTAATCACTTTATTTAGCGACTCTTCAGACAATTGTCCGATAGGAACATTGAAATGGAGAATTATGTCTGATCCGTGCACTAAAATCTAATGGACCGTGGCGGGCAAGTAAACCCAAGGGTATAGGGTTACTAACAACTGAGCTGTTTCTAGACAATAGTTCTTGAACTTAGATGCATTGATTTCTCGTCCGGAAGACAAGTTGCAAAAATAGTTGAGCAACGTTCAATCAACTGCAGGTCGACACCCAAAATCTCTGCAGAAACTGCTGCATTCTCAAAGAAACTTCGCGCAGTATTCCCATCATTCGAAGAGCCGGCTCCATTGCCGCGTGGCATGTCAACAAGAAGTCCCAATTCTTGTTTGAAGCGTTGTTGAATAAGCTGCTTGCGAACTTAAACTTTTTCGGCATCAGGTCCAGAACAACTCAATTTTTTGACTTCTATTTTGTAGCCCAGGTTTAGAAAATATTCGAAAATCTGTAGCAATTTGTCAAATTTTGAATGGATTGAACAGCGTTATATTACATTTTTATTACCTGATTTTTGCATGGAGAACTTGAAATACTTCTTCATCGAATGGTCGTAAAAGAACATTTTGAATATTATTCATTTGAGTGGGTGTAGCCTTGCAGATATAACGTCACTGTGCTGATTTGGTGGTCGTAACAGCATTAACAACTTTTCCATCAATCATGGTCTTATGTTACCTCTATTCGACTCGGATCCAACGACCATTGATTTCGAATTCCGTTGGCCGAAGATTTTGGATCTGATTATCCACATGCTCTTTTTCTCTGAGTGTAACTTCAGTCGTCTCACTAACCAGCTGAATTCGCATGGGTCGGCAGTATCTTGTTGAGGATGGTATAGGGTTTTGAAACAAAATTTTTGTGTCAGCTTCAGCCCTGACAGGAGCGATGGACAGTAAGAAAACATTTGCGTCTGTTTTAGTTCCATTCTCATCATCGGCAAACTTTTGTTTGTACTGACTGTGACCAGTACTACCGTCACATTCCCATTTCACAATCAGGGTAACCTCCAATAGCTCTGAATCAGAAAAAACTGTTGAGTGATGAACCTTCCAGGATTCGTTTGGCTATGTGGTCAAGTAATGCTTGTAACTGAATTTCAACTACAGTTTCTCCAACCAGAAAAAAAACTCTCCAGTGGGTAGCAGTTTTTCTTAGCTTCAAGTACTCTGTCATAACTAGGGTAAATATTACAGTTTCGTTTCTTGGCTTGTGGTCGCAGTTGGTTGTACTCATGCTTACTAAGACTCAGATCCACAATCAAGGCAACCGCGTCAAGTGGGCTGTATGCACCAATAAAATCTGTGGGTTTATCCTGATTTGCTGCATCGGACGATCCCACTGTCAGTTATTGCAATAATGACTTTGCAACATTTTTTTGCCTAGTATTTGTAAGTTTCATTTGAGCTGCATAAAGTAAATCTTCTGTATCGTATGTCGTTCGAAGGTCAAACGTTTTTCTTCTTTTGATGGCCTCAGAACTATCCTTGAACGATAACGTTTTACGCCCACGTTCGCTCCGCGGTGAGTTCATACCTGAATTGGATGATGGTAGCTTCGTTAGAACATGATGTGGCAATTGAAACGACTCATCCATAAAAATAGTATGAGCCGCCAAAACCTTGCTTGCAGTTCAATTGTGCTTCAACCACATTTCTTGGGACCACTTGCATAAATATCGCACACATTCTTCAACTTCTTTCGCCACGTCGGTTTTGATATCAGGTTCTATTCTATACAAACCAGCAACAAACTCGTATATTTTGCGAATTCCGGCACTCCGCCAGATTGAAATAATTCCCGTTTAACAATCGAAACTACAAAAGTTTCAAAATTATACATCAGTAAATAACAAATAAACAAATCGGACCATTTTCAGAACATTTTTTCTATTGTAAACATACCTGCGTTATCAGAGGCCATGTTGATTTTACCATTATTCAGCACGCTCCACAACACAAAGTATTTTTAGTTCAACAACTGGAGAATGACAACAAGAACAAACAATAAGTGTGCCTGAAGCTGATGTGCTAAAGCAGACTAGCCAAGATCTCACGAACACTAATGCAGCGTGTAAACTAACAGCTCTATGCAGCGAATCCAAACACATAAAGCAACCAAAGATACAAACAAAACGGTTGCTACGACTACCATGACAAACTCGCTCTGTGACATAGCTCGATCAGAGTGGTAAATATAAGGATCTGGCGATCTGAATCGAGAAAAGACATAACAAAAACATTACCACTAACACACGTGTATGATTTTAGGTTTTACTTCGTGAAGCAGCTTGTCAACATTTTGCTCGTTTCCTTCTACCGCCCCGAGTGAGCTGTGTCGCCCGAGCTGCTTGTCATGAAAAAAAAAGGAAGAAGATTATTATTACTTTCCACTTCTGACATTGCGTTATCATTCGGTTCGTTGATCGCTTGTCATTTTGTCATTTGGAGATATTTTTTATTCCTTGGCTCTTTGTCAATGCTCATACTGCATTTCCCCGAACAATGCGGTTGGAACAAATTTGCACCACTACTTTTATTTCACTCTTTTCTAACCAAAATATATATTCACAACTGGAGTAAGCTAAGCAAACAAAGTGCTTGTCTTAGAAAATGTTTTGTTTAAATTAATATTTTTTGTTCAAGCATACATACAAAAA
Organism: Ochlerotatus camptorhynchus; assembly: GCF_037179485.1. Lineage (NCBI taxonomy): Eukaryota > Metazoa > Arthropoda > Insecta > Diptera > Culicidae > Ochlerotatus > Ochlerotatus camptorhynchus. The sequence goes on from NW_027040584.1 coordinate 5,194,746, forward strand.
ATGTCCTTGTTGTTCACGGATGAGTTTGATAATATCTGTTTCTATTATCCGTAATTTACCGTCCATAAATGAGGAGACAGGGTTATTTTTATATAGCAAAATGCCAAACACGTGAACATTCAACGTGACCCTATTCACTCACTTATGAATTGGTGCTAACCAAACCTTCACTACTTTGTTGTACAGAGTCTAAGCTTTAAAAAGAGTATTTGGTGCTGTGTCTCGGTTTGCCACCTTCTCCCCTATATGCAGTTGAAATTAAGGAAAAATCAATGTTAAAAGTACTATAACTTTGAAAGGGATGATTTAAGTCACATTCTGTCTGGAGCAAAAACATGTATTTGTATGTTGTTTACATTTTTTTAAGAACATTGTTTACATCAAAAACTGTTATAAAAAAGTTATACTTAAAAAAACATAATTTAAGAGGGTTTCCATCAAAAACGCTTAATATCTTTACAAGTATTCGTCATACAAATTTGGTGTTTCCAACAAAGTTTCATATTTTTGTAAATACTACAACTTTGCTGAAAAATATACCCTTCTATCTCTTTTGCAAAAAAAGTTAGTTTTTTTTTTTTTTTTTTTCGCAGTATGCCATGACAAATTTTGGTAAATGTCATAATATGCACAATGTTTTTATGAACAATTCTTCTGAAGACAGTTTTTGGATTAAGTTAATGGTTTGACCACAAAACAATTAAGTTCACCAAATTGGCATTTCCGACCACTGTAGTCACCATCATTGCGGCCTACTGGCCGAAACAAGCACACGACAGAGATGGACGGCAGACCTGCGAAGGGATATTGTCAAGATAACACGACGCCGTGAGAAGTACATCATCGTTGGTGACCTGAATGCCAAACATCAGGCTTGGGGCAACAGTCGACGCAACCAAAACGGCACAATCGTGAACGACGACCTGCAAGAGGCTTACTACACCATATTAGCGCAGGACTCTCCCACCCGGTTGAGCCGGTCTGGCGTACAATCTACCATCGACATCTTCGTCAGCAACATGGGAGACAACATATCGCAACCTTTGACCCACCAGGAGCTGAGTTCGGACCAATACCCGATGGTGGCCGAAGTGGGCTCATCCGTGAACCGATTCCAAGCTTCCCGAAGCAACTATCATCGTGTCAGCTGGGATCAGTTCCAACACTGTGTCGACTCCACTGTCGAGTACGGTGTCCTTCCGGAGACGCTCAAAGACGTTGACCGATGGCTGCGTTCCATCGATGAGGTGATATTTCGGGCCAGGGAACAACACGTGCCAGTATTCAGACAGGTGAGCAATACAGCAATACTTGACAGATCTACCAAAGACCTTATAAGACTCCGTAACACCATCCAAAGGCAGTACCAACGCTCTGGTTTGCCTGTCCTTAAGACCCACTGTAATCGCCTAACAAAAACCATCCAAGCCAGGACGTTCGACAATATCTGGCATGATGGCCTGATGTTCAAATTGCAGCACTACGGTCTTCCAATCTTCCTAGTGAAGATAATAAACAACGATCTATCGAACAGGACATTCCGAGTCTCTCTGAACGGCATCACATCGGATGCTTTCAACATCGATGCTGGGGTTCGACAACCTGTTCACCTCCGATATGCCGCTCGACGTGGTCTTGCGAGGCCTTCTCGACGTAGAAAAAGTCACACTGTCGGATGAATTGAAACACCATGGACTGATCCAAATCTTCAAGATGAATCGTCATAACGTTTCACGTAAGTACCGTGACCAGCTGTATCTGGTCCACCTGGAAAGGAATTCAACATGCTTGACGGACCTCGAGAGCCTTCGGGCCCTTGTCCACATCGTGGTGATTTGGGAGCAGTACAAGCCATACGGGTGGAAGTTTCTACTCATGTCGGCCCCATCATCATTGTTGCGACATACTGCCCCAAACAAGTCAACATCAGAGATGGGTCGGCAGCAGACCTGCGAAGAGATATTGTCAAGCTAACGACGGCGTTGAACGCCAAACATCAAGCTTGGGGCAACAGTCATCGCAATCAAAACGGCACCATCCTGAAGAACAACCTACAGGAAGCGCAGTACAACATCTTGAGTCCGGACACTCGCACCCGGTTGAGTAGGTCCGGTGTTCACGCTACCATCGATATATTCATCAGCAACACGGGCAAAAACATCGCGCAACCAACCAACCTACCAGGAACTCAGCTCGAACCATTATACGGTGGTGGCTGAAGTGAACCGGTTCGAAGCTTCACGGCACAACATCCATCGTGTCAACTGGGATCAAAATCAACACTGCGTTAACACAACCATCGACTACGATGTCCAACCGGAGAAGTCCGAAAACGTTGACCGTTGTCTGCAATCCATCGAGGAGCCAATATCCCGGGCCAGGAAACAACACGTGCGAGAAGGGCTGTCATCTGCGCACTCAATGTGCGCAATGTACTGATTTTCTGAAATAAACAAAGTGAGAATCAAGCAAACACAAAGCTTGCTTGTCTTTCACCCTGCGCAAGTGTAAAGAAGCGGAGAAGAGAAGACAGACACACACACCCAGAAATAACGAAAGCTCAATGTGTAGCCATCGCTCCGACGGGTCCGACGCAAAGAGCGCAACTCAGTGTAGTGTTGCAAATGGGAAACCCAACAAAAAAAACAACATTCTTCTTTGTTATGCTATTCTTCATCTCCTATGCATGCAGTCGTGGTAAGCAAAGTCTGCAAAGAATACAAAGAAGACATTAGCGCTTGTTGTACCGCTCATTGTGTGGATCGCTTTCTCACAGATTAGTTGGAAAAGAGTGTAGGAAGTAAATGGGAGAACCACACCAAAGAAAGGAAGCTCATCTCTGCTTCGAAAAGTGAAAAAAACGATGTACTTTAGAGTGCCACCAAGCGATGGAAGTACGTTTTTTACACGGAAAATATTGGTAGCATTATACCAGTTTGAATGACAGGTACGAGTACAGCTTGGCTGCTTTAAAACGGTTTTATAAAAAATGAAAAAAATGTCTACCAATACAATTCATTCGTATAGTAACGTATACGGCAAAGTAGAAATCCGAAAATTCCGACACGAGCCAATTGATTTTACTCTTATTTTTCATAGCGATGAATGTGTTTTTATATTTAAAAAAATCAAACGTCGCTTCGACGAAACTCTCAGTAATTATACCATTTTATTCCACATTCAACTGGCATAAATGAACACGCTAAATATAAAATCATTAGAGGAAGAAAAAATCTATGTTGATTTTTAAATCGTCAGAGTAAACACTTTCTGGATCAGCGTTTGCATGAAGTTACTGTTCCTTTCTTTGACCACACACTCTTTGTCGAGTGCTGTGAGATGCATGCACAAAGTTGCTTTCCAGCCCTGCGTGCGAATATCCAGACAGGTGAGCAATACTCTGAATCTTGACAGATCTACCAAAGACCTTATATTAATACTCCGTAACACCATCCGAAGGCAGTACCAACACTCTGGTCTGCCTGTCCACAAGACCAATTGAAATCGCCTTACCAAAATTATCCAAGCCAGGATGGTGGATCTCAGAAATAACATCTTCGCTAGTAAGATCCGCTCTCTCCCAGATTGTGCTAAGCCTTTCTGGAAACTTACCAAAATTCTTAAAAACAAGCCTAGGCTCATTCCACCACTACTACCGCTGAATCGCTGATAACCCCTGTTGGCTGCAGCGATAGGTCAACACTTCGTCAGCTCCCTCAATCTCGGACAGAAAAGTATAAGTCCACACGAGGCTGGAAAATGCGGCCAACCCTCATCAGATTCCCAACATCTTTCCTGAGGAATCCAAGATCCCAGCTGACGGACTGTTGGCCTATATCAAATCATCCAAAAATATTAAGGCCCCAGGTCTCAACAACATCCTCAATCTGGAACTCAAACATTTGAGTTGCAGATTCTTCAACCACCTCTCGTACTAGAAGTTAGCTAAAGTCATACCCATCCGGAAACCTGGGAAGCATACTTTCTCTCCTTCAAGTTACCGACCCATTAGCCTTCTCTCAGGGTTATCCAAGCGGCCTGGTGTACAAGCTGAATTGATACGGTCTTACGATCTTCCTCACGAAGATCATACAAAATTATCTATCGGACAGGACGTTCCAGGTCTCTCTGAATCGCATCACATCGGATGCCTTTAACATCGGTGCAGGTGTGCCCCAAGGAAGTATCCTTGGGCCCATCTTGTTCAATCTATTCACCTCCGATATGCCGGCTCTCCCTGATGGTGGATCGTTGTCTCTGTTTGCAGATCACACATCCATCGTCTACAAGGGTAAGGTCATCGGAGCTTTGACTACCAAGCTCCAGAAAGGCTTGCATGTCCTGTCTGAGTATTTCAACAGCTGGAAGATCCGTATCAACGTGGCGAAGACCCAGGCAGGGCTTGAAGAGGGAACGCATTCTGCCTGTGACTGCATGAACTTGTACATTTTCCGCATTCATCATTCGCAGTGATCGGCATTCACTGAACCTGATGAAAAAACAGTCGCACTGAATGGGATCTAAAAACAGTCAGATTTCCTTTCTACGCTGCATTTTGCTTTGTGCAGTTGCTTTGCAGATGCCGATTTTTAAATTCATTCCTTCTGCTTTGGTCAAGTTGATCGCCAACTGCGGGAGCTGTAAATTCAGACGGATTACCTATCGGCTACCGCACGGAAGCATTTCGCACACACATTATTTTCCTTTCCAGTGTGAAATAGCAGCGCTTGGAATATATACGTATGATACGATTCATCTCGATGATATCTTTTTTTATATATCGGCAGTCATATTAAGCGGGTTAAGCGTTGGAAAACAGCGATCCGCGACGCGGATTTCGCGTAAATGAAGTACTCCCGCACGATTAGGCAAACAATTAAACTTGTCAAATACCACACAATATGAGTATTTTTGGAACCGGTGTGACATGTAGATGCAGGAAATGGAAGTTTGACGCCATTTTGGAATCCAAGATGGCGACCTATGTTTGCTATAAAACTGTGAAAACTCGTCAAACATTATGCAATATGGGTATTTCCGGAACTGGTGCGGAATGTAGATGCCAGAAATGTATGTTCGACGCCATTTTGGAATTCAAGATGGTGACTTCCGATATTCTAGAATACTATGAATACTGGATAAATACCATACAATATGGATATTTCTGGAACCGGTGCGGAATTTATGTCGTTTTCAGTTATTTCTAGTGCGAAACTAGTTCCGCCCTAGATCCGCCCTAACAGCTGTCAAAACGTTTCTTTATTCGAGTGGGTTGGATCCAGATCCGCCCTGGGTCTGACTCAAACTTGAAGAGGTTCGCTCTGTCGATTTTTTGCGATCCAACCTGGGTTCACCAATACACACAAACTGTCAAAATCAAATGTTGTTTACATTATTCACCATTCGCGAATGTAATCGAATGTTAAACGGATTGAAAATCAGCATAGAAAAATTGAGGTAAGTGTTGTGATAAGATTGTTTAATTGTATTTAATTCGTACGTTTTCGTTACAGAACATGGAATTTATTGAAATGTTATTATCATCATCGTCAAGTTCGTTTGATGATGACTTCGACACCGAGATCTTGTTCAGTAATCTTGATTCCTCAGATGGCCCACAAAGGAAAAAAATAAGGATTTACAATTTCGTTGAAGATTTTGTGGATAACTACAGCGATGAGCATATACCTTTATATTATATGTGTAAAATTAGTTTGGTTTTAGTAGGAGGCCTCCGGGGTTCCGGAAGTTTTCACGACAGACAAGGCAACAGTGGCCTCATCATTATTGTGCACCAGCTACCACATAGTGGTCATGTATTTATTACCGGTTTTTATTGGAATTGCTGTCTCAGGCCGAGTGACATTATTAATTACCATCGGCAATCGAAAGAAATTACAATCACCCCAGTATTATGGGCCAGCTAGACAATATTATGGGTCAGTCATTTCTGCGTGTTAATCAAATGGAAGTGGCCCATAATACTGGGGTGACTGTAATATTATCCCGGATTCAAATAGGCCACCCAAAACCAACCATAAATTGAACCAATATAATGTGCAAGTAAGCTTTACACTGAGATTTCTTAAATTTATTGTGCCTTATTTGTACCTGCTGCAAGTTTAAACTGACGATTAACATGTTGGAAGAGGCGTATGTCTCATCACGTCAATCTGTACAACAATTAATAATAAGACGGAATTAATAAATACCGGAACATTATATTTTTGCATTGCATCGATATTTTTCCTGATTTTCCAGAATAAACTCTGCTGCGATTTTAAATTTCCTATTTATTCCCCATTTGCGACTAATAATTGGCCTTCGTCTTTTTTCTACATGCAATAGTCATCCTCAATAGTCATAGTTCTCTTGGAAGTAAATCTGGCGGAAATCTTCGACTTCCAAGGTAAATCCGTTCGTTTTGACGATTGCGAGGAAAATTCCAGGTTCAATTCTAATGAGTATCCCAAATAAGTTCAGACAATTCATAGTGATTTCTGAAGGAGTTCTGAGAAGAATTTCAAGAAAGTTCTGAGGTGAGATCTAAGAAAAACCCGAGATGAACTCGAGGGTAATTAGAAAGGGATTCTGAGGAAAGCTTCAAGGAATTCTGAGGATAAATCCAAGGCATTCTGAAGAGGAGAGAAATATTGGAAGTTTCCAAGGGCAATTGCAGAGGAGAATCCCAAGATAGTACTGTGCAGAATTTCAAAGCATATCTGAAATGAATTGCATGCGAAGTTTAAGTAGAATTATGAAAGGAAACTTCTGCGAATTTTTTGGCTATTCTAAAAAATTCGAAAATTTTGTCGACTGTTATTAAGAAAATTTCAAAGGAATACCATTGAAAATTTTAAGATTATTTTAGTTTTAGTGGTATTCTAAAAAGAGCTCTTAGAAGGGGAATGATTCTAATGAACTTGAGAACATTCCGAAGATATTCTGCAAAGTGTTCCGAGCGTAACAAGCAAAAAAAAAATTAGCATAGACAAATTTTGAAGATTGGGCTGAAATGTTCTGAAGTCATCAAAAAAGGAATTCTTGTTTAGATTCACGCATATAGACTCATTAAAGTACACATGGTAGAAAAATGTTCCGGAAGCAGGGTGCCTACTACATAAAAACTAGGAATCCTCACGGAATTTTATTTTTCCTGGAAAACCTGGAATACTTAGGGAATTTTCAAAATTACAATCGAATACAACTTATCAAAATGTAGGCAGCTTGTCCTAACCCGATTATCTATTTTTCCATGTATTTTCACCTCAACGCAATCGAATTGAAATCATTGACATTATATGAAAACGGAGCAGCAACTTCCCTCAAAGTTCTTCCCTTCTAGTCCCCTCATCTTGGGGTTCTGTAATTTTCTCTAAAACATTCTAACAACAGAAAACGCTAGTATTCGTTCAGCAATTCTCTTCAAATTCTTAATAATTATTAGAATCAGCTTAAATTTTTCTCCATAATTATCTTCAACATTCTCTTGCAAATTTGTTGACAAGCCTCTTGGTATACATAAAAGAACTACGTGTGAATATTTCTCAGAATTGCCTTGGGATACTTCCAGGAATTCCTTTAAAGCAGGGCTGCTAGCGAGTCACTTTTTAGTGACTTTGTAACTTTTTTCAAGCCAGTCACTAAAGTCGATGAAAAACTTAATTGAAGGATTTATTATTGAAACATTAAAATTTTGATTACACTGAAATAATTTAAAATTGTTGAACATAAAAAAAAATAGATATTGATAAAATGGAGCATAGTAAAAAAAAAAGTAAATCATAATAATTCATTACTCATAATAGCTATAAGTATTCAACCTGAATGAGTAATTAAAGAAAATGCTATTAATTTACGTAATGAAGTTTGATTTAATCCTCCTATGGCTCCAATAATTATTGATAAAATAAAAGAAATTAAGATCAAATTATAAATTACATTTTATGAAATCAACAATAAAGGAAATTATTTTTTGTCAAGTTACTTAAATTAAACTATTAATTGAACTTAAGCCTTCTATTACTCCTGGGAATTTTAAATGGAAAAGAGCACCTCCTCTTTTTAGTAATAGTTGATTAAATTAATAAATCATTAAAATTATTATTAACTATTCAATTTTTATTAAAAATAATATTATTAAAATAATTGCAAATAATAAAATAGATGAAGCAAAGGCTTGAGTTAAGAAATATTTTAATCTACTTTCTGAGGTTATTAAAATTTTTTAACTTCATTTATTAAGGCAATAAATGAAAGTAAATTAACTTCTAATCCTATTTATGCTACAAGAATTCAAGAATTTTAGGAAATTGCAATTAAAGAACCTGAAATTAATATACAAAAAAAAATTATTTTTAATTTTATTTTAATTTTAAATAAAAAGAAAAGAATTTTAACCTATATAACTACAGTATGAACTCAATAACTTAATAAGCCAATCTTTTTATATTTTGGTGTAAGATGCACAAAAGTTTCTGATGCTTTTGGAAATAGTTTAATTCTATTAAATATAATAATAAAAAAGCATTAAACCTTTATGATTAACCCTATCAAGGTAATCCTATTTTTCAGGCAATTCCCCCCCCCCCCCCCATCTTGCTGTAGTACATTCCCTTCCTCATTCAAGACAAGCTGATAGTTGGACAAATCGATTTCCGCTTCTATCATTTTACAATTTTAAAATACTGAACTTCTGAAGCACTGCACAAAAATGGGCTGTTAGGGTTTCGTCGATTTCTTTACTCTGACTTTGACAGTTCGAACGACTGCACTAACACCATCATACTGACTCGACCTCAGATCCTACTCGGATCCATTTTCATTCGTTTATTGAGAGTCAGGGTTGACTCTGACCCAGGTTAAAAACCGAAAACGACATTAGATGCCAGAAATGGGTGTTTGACGCCATTTTGGAATCCAAGATGGCGACTTCAGTTATGCTAGAATACTATAAATACTCGTCAAAAACCTTACAATATGGATATTTCCGGAACCGGTGTGGAATGTAGATGCCAGAAATGGATGTTCGATGCCATTTTGAAATCCAAGATGGTGACTTCCGATATGCTAGAACACTATGAATACTCGTCAAATACCATACAATATGGATATTTTTGGAACCGGTGCAGAATGTAGATGCCAGAAATGGATCTTCGACGCCATTTTGGAATACAAGATAACGACTTCCGATGTACTAGAACACTATGAATCTGCAAATAACATACAACATGGATATTTCCGGAAACAGCGTAACTTGTAGAAGTCGGAAATGTATGTTTGATACCATTTTAGAACTCAAGAAATCTATTAAAATATTAATATTTACGGAGCTAACGTGACTAAACTCGTCAAATGTCATACGATGATGATATATAAGAACTCGGCATGACATTAATAAGTCAAAAAATATACAAACATCTACTCTTCTTCTTCATCGCATTTCAAGCTTATTGCTTATCGCATATTAGCTTATTTCGTGCTCTCAACTTAGTGTTCTAGATGCACTTCCACAGTTATTAATTGAGCGCTTCCGATGCCTGTACCATTTTTGCAGTAGTATAATTGTGTGGCAAGTCCAATCATACTCTATGCCCAGGAAAGTCGAGAAATTTTCCAACCCGAATAATTCCAAGACCAGACCGGGAATCGAACCCAGCCACCTCCAGCATGATCTTGCTTTGTAGCTGCTCCTTATCGACTGAGCTAAGGGAGGCCCCAAACATCTACTCTACTACTTGTTGAACTCAAATAATAGAAGTAATGGAAGGGTGATGATTTAATGAACTTCAAGGCAACGTGCAATCATTTTTAACAAGCATAGAAATAAAAAAACCGAAGTAGAGTAGACTTAGGTTTTTATGTCTCTGCTTGTTAAAAAATGATTGCACGTTGCCTTGAAGTTCATTAAATCATCACAATTCCATTACATCTATTATTTGAGTTGGTTGGTTTATTTTGATAGTGAGCAAATCTTCTAGGGTGTTTTCACCCAAGGATGTGCGCTGATCTAAAATCGTTAACGCCAGAGCACTGAAAGCACGTTCCACTGATACTTGCATCGATGGAACGGCCTAAATTACAGCAGCTGCTTCAAAGAGATCCTTTTGCATGATTTTCTTCTGTACCCAGTACTCCCAAACGTTGACATGGTGTGGTTGTCGCAATCCAACATCCAACACACTTAACTGTTCTGGAAGCGTTTTGTTTGGGATACATTTCGGGTCTCCGCTTGAACCTGCTAGACAGCCTCCAAACATGTCCGCTAAAAAACTGTCCAGTTCATCCTGTTGAACAGCTGGCTCAGTAAACGTGGCATGCGAATGTATTTATGATGAATTTCTAAAAGGTTGAAGTTAATAGGTTGACAATTTAATAAAAATAAAATTTATTAAACAATCCTATATGAAAAGGCACTATAGATTCATTCAAATACTCTCATTCTGATAAACAAAAATCATATTGATTCTTGAATGTTGTTATTCAAAAACCAAACATTGTTCTTTCAAACCAACATATTATTTTTTAGCATCTAACACACCAACCACTTTGCTCGATGAATGCCGTTCATTGACTGTTTTTTCGGACATTCCCAACCCAAAACGAAAAAAGGAACCTGAATGAAATCAAAATGGGAATGAAACCAAAGCGAAAGGGAGCGACTGTACGGGAGAGGATTTTGAAGAAGAGAAAGTGGGAATGCTTTTTGGTATCTATTCGCTTTACTGTGCATCGGTATTTATGAATGCAAAGCGTAGTGTGGGGGTATTGAATGGTATACAAAGTACCGCACATAAGGGAGTGGTGAAATTGAATTCATACTGCTGCTGCCGTTCGCTAGAAAAAAGGAACGATCAGATGCCCTGGACCCAGGTCATAATTTTTCCACACTCAAAATCTCCCAGACTTGTTCCGTCTGAGAATAACAAAATCTGCCTAAACGGCACAGTGGTGGAGTGGTCCTAAGAGGTAGTCAAAACAAAAACAAAATGCAACATCTTGATAAGGTCGTTGTTCCCGTAATCGAGTACGGTATGCTAATCTGGGGGAGTTGCACCAAATGCCATCCCCTTAAACTCCAAAGAATCCAGAACAAGATTATTGGGATGATCCTCAACAGTCCTCCACGGACGTCAAATTTTGAGATCCACCTCCTGGCTGTTTGATATCAGGTCATCAGATCGTTAATTTAAGTTATACTCATAGTTAGGTAGGTTATCACATCAACCCTCCCTACGTCACCGTTTCAACATCCCGCTCCCCCCAAATGTATTTTCCCCAATCGCAAAACTCACTCTTTGATGAAAGACCGCGAAAAGTCCTTGAAAATCATCAATCCGGACCTTGCCACTTTCCACGAGGTTGTGTGCCGATGGTGACACGATGGGGATTTCCCGCCAATGCGATAATGGTGGGGTTAAATCAAGTGACGGTTGTGTGTACGTGTATGCTGATTTTGCCCTGTTATGATGGTTGGTTGGTTCGTACCGCTGCGGTTTAATAGGATATTAATGAAGTCTTCAATTAAAGACAATATTGTTTACTCCCCCCGGAGCGGCATGTGGTTGCTGCATGGTGACGCTGTTTGCCTACACAGCAATTTTGATCCACACCACCAGCAGCGCGATTACAGTTAGTGGGTGAAGTCATGATAAATGGCTTTCAATTTATCAGACTTGCCGACGCGATGGAACGAAGGATAGTGAAGACCTAATTCCGTTAAAGCGAAACTCATCACCACGCAGTGGATCGCCGGGTAATAACGTACCAATGACGTGCTGGGGAAATATGATACTGGTTTAATTTAGGAAATAATAAAGAGTCGCGTTCCTCGTCCTGCGATGACAATGGTGTTGCATTACGTCACTAGGAGTTGACCTAAAACACTGCACGGCATCGGTTAAGGACCAGACCAGATGTTGTGAATGTAAATCACTAGCATTACACATTCGGTTCAGCTTCTTTCCTTGTACTTGGGTTAGTGATAAACTGCGTTGCTGTGTTCTGAGAATTTCGCACCGAACCATCTTTCTATCCGTACTATGGATCCGGAGGCTCGCAAGCTAATGCTGAAGAACGTTAATTAAATATGCTACCGTCTATTCCTGAAACTTCCCCGGAGCAGTCTATGAATCTTAAAACAACTACTTTAATGTGGACGTATGCGCTGAAACCGATCCAAAAATGTTATAAATCAAAGCATATTAAAGCTCACAGACCCGTCGGAAGTAAATTTGAGACGTGGGAAGTTAATCAAATTCATTGTCTTCGCCACAACCACCGTAGGCGCGCCGAGCCAAGTGAGTGGGAAGGAATGATGGATTTTTGAAACCTGTAAAGATTTGGCTCCTGAACATGACCCCCCCCCAGGGCGCGTAAATAGCTTTTCGTGTTAATTTTGGATGCTTCTCGAAACAGACTTTTACATTTGAAATTGATAGATCCAAGTAAGCATCGATGAAACAGTATCTCGAAAAGAAATCAAGTGATGATAAATTGATTCCTCCACAGTCAATTTACTGCTATGCGTCATTACGCCCGAAAATTGCTGGTATTATTTATTGCATCGGGGTAGAGTAACGAAGAACTTCAGTTAGATAATTTACAGCCAGTGCTGAAGTCTAGCACGGTAACGCACAGTCGACGACTGACTAGCTTTTCCCGGAAACCGATTTTTTTCATAATAAAGTCTGGTCCACTAATAATCTGATGACATAAAATCAGGTGTTTCTCGGGATTGATTTGACGTAAGAAAAATGTAATTCAGTCAAAATGAAGGTAGGGGAAATGACGGCTTCGGCATGCCAGACTATTTTCGGCAACCCAAATTGAAACACTATTTTCACTGGATTTTCTTACGAAAACACTTCGCTGAATGCATGCAAACGATTCTTTATCCTTTCAGCTTCAATTTGACTATATTTTTACCACTGAGAAAAAGCAATCAAGCAAGGTTTTCTTGAAATGAAACACACGCACTACAAATTGTAGCTGATTTCGAGTTGCCGATAATAGAACATCAGATTTACATGCAGTTCAAATGAAACGGTTGCCGAAGAAAAACTGGTTGCCGACAATACTCGCTCTCACTAGAGAAGATTGGAGCTTTGTAAAAGCGTTTCAAAACAGTTTTTGACAATTCTTTCGACTGAAATTGTTAGAGCAGCTGGCAGCAAAAGATTGTAAACAAACCAATACTGCATATGTGTGCGTTCCTTAGAGATAAGGGCTATATAAAGAAGGTCGCTGCTTAGGTTGTCGAGAATACGTAAATTCCCCTATATTGTAACGTAAACAAAAATTGCGTTCGGTTGAACTCGCGGACTTTCTTTGGAATTCCCACCATCATCTGCTGCACACTGGACGCGTCAACCTCAAGCGGCCATTTTGTTTTCCAACATCGAGCCATCTTTGGAGCATCCTGAGTCGTCAGCTTCAGCTTTCTTTAACTTCCGCTTGATAATTGCCCGATCACTTCGAAAAGTACTGAATCATTTCAGGGAGCACTGAAGCCAAAACAGTACGGAACAACCGTGTTTCTTCAGGAGAGGCAGCAGACGTTTATTCAAACACTCTTTCACGTAAATTTCTTGGTTGACAGTCCCGGAAGCTATGAAAATGCTGCTTTTCAAGCCACAGGTACAGATGGCTTGCCAAACCAGATATTTCTTTGCGAACTTTGACAGTTTCATGTGCTTGAAAACATCTGCAACCTTTCCCCTTCCTTTTGCCGTATAAAACTCCTGTCCCGGAAGCTGCTTGTAGTCTGCTTTGACGTAGGTTTCGTCGTCCATTACCACGCAGTCAAACTTCGTCAGCATCGTCGTGTACAGCCTCCGGGATCGCGCTTTGGCCGTCGTATTTTGTTTATCATCGCGATTTGGAGTCACTACCTTCTTGTAAGTCGATAGTCCGGCTCGTTTTTTGGCTCGATGCACGGTTGTAGACGATACACCCAGCTTAGCATCTCGGAGAGAGAGGTTAGGGTTTCGCTTGAAACTACCGGCAACTCTCTTTGTCGTCTCAGCGGCTTCCGGTTTTCGATTTCCCCTCGATCCAGACTTCCTGGCTGTCAACAAACGTTCCCCAAACTCTTTAATTACATTTGTAACGGTTGATTTGGCAACTTTTAGCGATTTTGCCAACTTTGCGTGCGAGTAGCTCGGATTTTCGCGATGCGCGAGCAAAATTTTGATACGCTGCTCTTCTTGCTTGGACGGCATTTTGACAACTGAAGAGTGAATTCCAAAATCAAAATAGGAGCAACATTCTACACACACACACCTTCAAAATGAGGGGTGTTCAGGTTTTTTAAATGCAAAATTGAAAGAAATACGTCAAGTTGATATTGACCAAATTTTGACCGTATCACCCTTTAACTAATGAACACTGGTACTGAATCCCTTCAGAAAAGTTTGGACTCACATCGGAAGTGCTAATTTACTTCAGACATGTTTTCAATCACATCGGAAACTATTGAATCACTTAGGAATATATTGTATCACTTTAGAAATAGTTTGGCATCACTTCAGAAAGTCCTGAATCACATCAGAAATGCTGAGAACCACTTCACAAAGTACTGAATAACTTCAAAAAATACCCAAAACACTTAATAAATATTCGAAATCAGTTTGGAAAGTACGGAATCATTGCGGAAAGTTCACTTTGAAAATAATTGAATCACTTAGGAATACACTGAATCACTTCAGAAATGTTCGGAATCACTTCGGAAAATACTAAATATCTTCAGGAATGTTCGGAATCACTTTGGAATAGTTCATGATCACTTCGGAAAGTACTGAATTATTTCAGAAAGCACTGAATCACTTCGGAAAGTGTTGAACCACTTTAAGCTCGGAATCTCTTCGGATAGTATTGAATCACTTCAGAAAATTTCGGATTCACATTGGAAAGTACTGAATCATCCCAGAAAGTTTGTAATCATTTCGGCAAGAATGGAATCACTTCGAAACTAATTAAATAAATTAGGAATGCACAGAAACACTTCATGAACGTTCGGAATCACTTTGAAAATACTGAATCGCTTCAGAATGTTCATAATCACTTCGGAAAGCACTGAATCATTTCAGAAAGTATTGAATCACTTAAGAAATGTTAGGGATCACTCCGAAAAGTACTGAATAATTCCAGATAGTTTGTAATCACTTCCAAAAGTACTGAATAACTTCAGAAAGAATTGAATCACTTTTGAACACTTTTGAATCAATTCTGAAAGTAATGAATCACTTCAGAAAAACTTTGAAATTCTTGGGATAGTATTGAATGACTTAAGAAAATTTTTGAATCCCATTGGAAAATACTTAATCTTTCCAGAAAGTGTGTAATCGCTTTAGCAAAAACTAAAAATCATCTGAAAACAGCTGAACAACTTCACAAAACTTCAGAAAGTACTGTATCAATTCTCTCAATTTTGCAATCACTTCTTCAAGAGCTGAATCACTTTGTAATAACTTCAGAAAAGTTTGGAATCTTTTCAGAAAATATTAAATCACTTCAGAAAAATCGGAATCACTTTGGGGATCACAGAATCATTTAAAAAAAAAGTTCAAAATCCCTTCTGAAAGTACTGAAACACTTTATAAAATCTCGGAATCAGTCTGAAAAGTACTGAATTACTGCAGAGAAACTTCAGAAAGTACTGAATAACTTCAAATTGTACAGACATAATTAAGCATGAGAATGATTAACCGCTGGCGGTTGCTACTCCGGTATAACCAGATCACCTGTCAGAGAAGCAAGAAACGATGCGTTGGACTGCAATGTGTAAAAACTGGTGATCTCATGCTTTACAATAGGCAATAACAGTGCCGGACGCTTCCAAATGTAGGTCAAAAGGACCGTCAAAAACCGATGCATCCTCCTAACTTCCACGAATAGTTCAATAGTTTTTCAACAGGATTCACTTAAGGGAGTATTGATTATTAAATATCGCTAAGCTACTCAATTGTGACACATCGAAAAAGATCTCGATTTTGGCAACATAGATGAAGTACAGTCAACTCTCCACAACTCGATATCGAGTTATATAACCATAATAAAAATAAGTGTCATGGCTACTGCGATAGCGAATTTGTATGAGATTGTTATTATACAAATCGATAATTCTGTAACTCGAGTTGTAGAGAGTGCACTGTAGTTACGTTTCCAAAAACGAGATCTGTCTATACTGACATTACATTACATTAGGAAAGTTTGGAATTGTAGTATATGTGACATGGTAGTAATTAAAGAAAAATCAATTAACCTTCACTTGGTGTGAAGTCAGCTTATTGAATTTGGCAGCACTAAGAGTCGACGTACACGAATAGCTTATTGACAGATACGCTACGAGATTGGATTGAACTTGAGCTTCGCAAAGCTCCGAATACACGAATATGATCCGTGCCTGTGTAGTGGCAATCGAAGATCGGCTTCGAAACGACGAATGCATAAGATGCGAAGTGAGGGAGATGAAATAAAGAATTAGAATAAGCCTTTGGGTTGGAAGAGTGCGACACGATGTGTGAACTAGTCAATCGAGCCCGTTCAGACTGGCTCGCCATTCTGTTAACGATTTTTAAAGCGGACAGTCGCTGGTGTGGATCGCGGAAAAGTTTGGCTGGCGTCGCCTTTGACAGTGAACAATGCAAGAGGCTTGAAACCTCGACATATATAGCTTCATATAGCTTTAAGGTGTATTCATATCTGAGCGTACATTAGCGGAGCGGAGCAAAATTTGCGTTGAAATGAGAGAGACAACTAGTACTTTTCTCCCTCTCGTGCCTTCGCAAAATCTCACTCCGCGCGTGAAATATCGCTTAGATCTGAATACACCTTTATATATATAGCTTCAGAAAAGCTTGAGTTCACTAGGGAAAATGTTGAATCGCTCAAACATAGACTCACTTCCGAAAGTGTTAAATTTCTGAACTGATTTAATACTTTCGGCAGTAATGTCACGAGTTCTAGGGAACGTCTAAAACAAGAACCTGCTATAAACGTAAAAACGTGGCACTGAAGCAGTAAACGTATGGCCTACTTATTAAGGTTTTCAAAGGTAACATCAATTGTAACAACACAAACATCTCTGGTTCTTTTTTAAAGATTTGCGTAGCGACGATTGCCTTATTGCCACGCACACATGCTCGAGGAGTTTGGCATTTCACTTTTGCTAAAACTAGCAAAGGTTAGGTTCACGAGGTTTCCTAGATAAAAGTCTCCTTTACGAATGTAAGGTTTCTTGTACGAGAGCCACATGGAATGTGCCATTTTGCATTATTCTACATTTATTTTTATGGTTGCTGTTCTTTTATTCTGGCGATTGATTTATGATTTCTTAACAGCAGTCATGATTTATAACTACTCAGGATATCACAAATCCACCACCTCCAGCATAAATTGAACAGCAACATAGAAACGCCAGAGGTGTTCTGAGTAAAACGCATCAAGCGAATCCATACTTATGTATCTCAATTAGCCTAGTACTTGGAACTTAAGAAGGGGGCCTCGGAGAAACAAAAGTCCGTTGCGCCATTGCTCGGTTGGCGCAGTAAGGGCTTCTTTCTGCGGAGGTTTTGGTTTGATAACATACTGGTAGTTTTGGAAACTTTGTTTTGCCCATGAATGTTTAGGAAAATTCTAAAAATTGTTCAAGATTTTCCCTGAAATTAGGAGAAAGTCAAGTAAGATAGATATGAGATAAATAAGAAAACACAAATTATGGTGCTTGGAAAATGTTGACGGAACTTTCGGAGACTAATCATAATTTCAAGAAGGCAGGAAAAAGGGGCTTCGCCACCTGTAGAATACGGTGCAGCTCGATAAAGTGCAAATGTTTTTCAACGTACTATATAAAGTAGATAATATACTATGTGAAACAACGCCATCAAAGTCGGGGTGGATGCATCGTTTTTTCAGGCAGATTTATATTTTAAGAACGCTGGTCAATATTGGGTGCGACTACTAAGCTCAAATTTTAGGAACACAGCACTGCCCAGCTGTAGTGACAGCTTGTCAAATCTAGACCTTTGTGATTCTTAATGAAATGTGGTATACATTTCTCCAGGCACCCTTGCTTATACAGCTTCGAGATCATCGTTCTGTCGGTGATCTTCAGTTTCCGGGTGAATTTATAGGCGAAAACAAACTTGAATTTGCTGGGAACATCACCCCGTGCTGTGGCCAGATAAAACTTTTGACCGGGAACCTGCCTGAAATCAGCAGTTTTCAACCTTTTCGCGATATTTCGAATTCACCACGTCGGGTTTTCGACATTGGGTCTGGAGGATCAATTTTTATTTATCGTTTTCCATCTAGTACAGCTTTGATAATACTGCATGTGTCGAGACGAAACTTCCACCACGGAAACAAACCAACTTCAAAACCCGACCACTACAGGCACAGCAATAGAATTTTTAAAGTGGACCAGACTTTAGTATCGTCCTGACAAACTAGCTCATATTTTACGACGACAGCACTGTTAAGCTCAAGCTCAGAAAACAGGATATGTCTGGTGAAAATTGTTCTTTGCTGAAATTTGCTGTCATTGATAGTCACTGTTAGCAGTTTAATTATTAATTCCAGATCAAACGAAAACGGAAGTGCTTGGGGCAACGTGCTACTGATGTGAATCCTTGAGAATATTAATTGCGGGTACTTGAAGGGAATTCTATTTTGTCATGCTGCTATTTATGCCGCTCTGTTTACTAAGAGTAGTGCCTAAAGGGCATTAGCAAACCTTCCCAAATTGATGTTAGTTGAAGATCTCTGATTACGAATTTGATGACAGTTTACTCAGATTAATGACTACCAGTAACCTAGCAGCGTGATTTGAGATAGCGGACAAGCTGTTACCGAGTTATTGCGTATTGGGAACGGTCGAATTGTTTATTTATTTTAGGAACACTCAACTACCCACGGAAACTTGTTTACATCGCCACCAGTGAATAATCAGTCATCTATAGATAACAATCAGCTTTTCGGTGGGCTGACTGCGATCTGCAAAATCACTACACATACTCATCGAAAGAATCATTAAATATCATACATAAATTAGTTCAGTCCACATCGTGCTCTCTGTCCGTGCGGATCTATTTGCTTTTTTTCTGAAGGAAGTGTCACTGTTACCTAAAGCTTCAACACTTAAACAGCACTTTTCAGTGCTCAATATTATTTGTGAATTTTCTACCTTGTTCGAATCTTATTCCTTTACAATCCTTGTTTGAAACCTTCCCGAGGTAATCCTGCTTGGACATCGATTTGGAATATTCTTCTTCGAGCCTTTGAATTATCATAGTAAACCGCTTGGAAGTCGATTTGGAGAAACGTTTTACTGCCGCCATGCCATCTAAACGCAAAAGAAAAGGGCAATCTCTTGATCCCCCATCTGATGAAATTCAACTGAGCAATCTATTTGATATGCTCACGGATGATGATAATGATCCATCAGCCAGGCAAAATTCATGTAAACTTTTCCGGATTAATGCCAAGAAGGAAAAAGTCCTCCCTATTGTAATAACCAATTCCGATTTCCATGCTCGTCGCATGGAAGTTTTGAAGCTCGTCAAATTGAAGTTTTCACTTCAAATTGGCCGTCGCACAGTGGGACGACTTCAAATAAAATAGGAACATGGCCATTTGCGATGATACTATTGAGTGTAGCATTTTGATGTCTTCTAGAATGTATCTTCAATTTTTGAGTACTTTATTTGAGTGATGACTTTTTTTGTCTCCATTGCAAATGAAGTAATTTTAAGAAACTTTGTAAAAGATGAAAATTTTCTATCTCTCAAGTGGACGACGTTATAGGAATGGATAAGTCTTCTTCTTCTTGTTCGCATTTCAAGCTTTTTGCTTAGCGCATATTAGCTTATTGCGTGCTCTCAACATAGTGTTATAAATGCAATTCCACAGTTATTAATTGAGAGCTTTCGATGCCAATACCAATGCATGAATTTGTATATTGTGTGGCAAGCACAATGATACTCTATGCCCAGGGAAGTCGAGAAAATTTCCAGCCCGAAAGATTCCCTCGACCGGACTGGGAATCGAACCCGCCGCCTCCGGCTTGGTAATACCGTGCCTTTACTGACTAGGCTATGAGGCCTCTGAGGAATGGATAAGTAACAGTAGTAATAAGTTGCTGAATGAAATGATGCTGCTAGTCAATGCCTGCTAACCTGCAAGATACACCAGTATAAAGATAGTGTTAAAACATTTTTAATACTGATGTAAATTCTTTAAAAGAAGAGATAGCGATTTGTTTCTTCCGACAAAAATGTGCTTTTTTAGATCACATACAACTTTGTACAGCACTGAAAAGATTTGAAGATTCAAACTAAAAAGTTATGCCATGTTACTCAAAAAATATTCCAATTATTCAGTGATCAGAGTTCTCTAGAAATTCCTCTAGATATTTTTTAAGACATCAGAATGAACAAGTATGTTAACTGAAGATATCCAACTATCGGACAATCCAAATGTCTCTTCTCAGATAATCCATCATATTTTGCCACCTGGTAGGATCAGAGATTATTTCAAAGACCTTATTATTCAGGTATTATTTTAAAGATTTACAACTGTCCAGCAATTGAAATCACGCTTTAGATATTCTCATTCTCCATTCTATTATAGTAAGGTATTATGTAGATAACTTGCTATCCACCGATCCAAAACACATCTCTGATATTTTCTCATATGATACCATCTAACTCAGAAATTATTCCAAAGGCTTTCAAATGATCGAGGATATTGATGAGAATCACTGGATATTTTTCAAGACTTCAAGATGATCAGGCATTATCCTGAAGATCTTTATTGTCCAAAAATTCAATTCACGCTTCCGAGTTGCTCAGAAATTCCCTCCCCTTGGCTAGTTTTTAACCTGGACGTTGGTGGGCGGGCCAAATCTTATGTTTCATAGTGGAGCGTTGGAGACGGTTGGTTTGGGTCCGGCATCGTTGGCTCATGCCGTGGCAGAATAGCGTCATGAGCAGGCGATGAGGATTACTAAGCTTCCCCTCTCTGATGAACCACCGCATGAGAGAACCTGCGCAGTGATAGTATCACACTTGTTACGCCTTTGTTTGAGAGCCGCGTTGTAGTATACTTACGTATAGGCACTGAAGTTGGGTGCGATAGTGGAGGGGGGGGGGGGATCCGCAAATCACTCTTATTTTATTTATTTCTTCACAGGTATACTTGTTTGGGTTTGCAGTGTGCCCAACAGTGCTCCTTCTACTTGCGTGACAAGCTTTCATTATTGTTTTCATTGAAACATTACTCAGGGAACAATGTTAAACACCATTTTTGTAATTGGTATTGTAACTAATCTTATATATGCTTCATTTTGGTTTTTGATAAGTGTTTGAACTTTGGCTCGGGATTTCCACTGTGGACATATCCATACGTAATTTTGTGGGATGACATAGTGGAAACGTGTGAGTGTGGTTGGAGCATATACCTTATATAATTTAAAATCAGCTAGGAAACTAACCTCAAAGTGAAGCACAAAGTCACTTGAAGGCGCCACCTGGAACGAACTAATATATAATAAATATAGGTCAAAGTCAAAATCAACTTTTAGCACTTTAAATTTTGGATTACATGCACAAGTGCAGGTACTTAATAAAGCACGGGTTATAATTGATTAGGTAGATTATAAATTTCAATTATTATCAAATTAGGTTAATGAGATATCATAATCATCAAACGAACTTAAATTAGAAAATTTAGACAGCCTAATAACATTAAGTAGATTAACAAAAGGGAGTTAGCTAGTTAGGATGCGGGGGTACGCTTAGGGAGGCAACTAGCCTTTAACACTCCGAATACGATGCCTCCGAAAAACGTGTAACGGCAAGTTTGCAATGGCACAACTTAGCCATTTCTTAATGAATTTCAAAAATTGTGGTACCTTTAGAATTCCTAGGGTGTCTAGATGATTTTGATTGATTGATGAACTTGAAAATAGAGTCGTCTACTTTTTTAAAAAAGCGAAAAGAGTTGTTACACGTTTTTTTGAAAGGTGTGTTTGTAGGGTTTTGCAAGTGGCGCAAGATCTGTAATTTAGATTAATGGGCATAAATGTTCACAATTAGCCAGAATACAGTCATGGTTCCTATATATGGATCCTGAAGACAACGGAACGGTCCTCGAAAAATCCGGAACATCCGTAAAAATGGTCAATCCATGATCCTGATCCTAGAGCTCTGCGATTTTTTTTTTGGAAAACATTAGGAACTGTGATATTAACAAATACTTGGGGTCGTGACATAAACATGTACCTGGATGGCCATGGGACCGTCCTCCGGAAGATCCGGAACATCCGTAAAAGTGGACAATCCATGAAACTGATCCTAGAGCTCCGTGTTTTTTTAACATTAGGATCTGTGATATAAGAATGAATTTGGGTCATGGACCCAGATGGCCATGGGACCGTCCTCCGAAAGATCCGGAACATCCGTGAAAGTGGTAAATCCACGATCCTGATCCTAGAGCTCCGCGTTTTTTTTTTAACATTAGGAACTGTGATGATAGAAAGAATTTGGGCTTGTGACATGAACATGAACATGGATGTCCATAGGACCATCCTGTGGAGGATCCGGAACTTCCGTAAAAGTGGTAAATCCACGATCCTGGTCCTAGAGCCCCATGGTTTTCTTGAAAACATTAAGAACTGTGATGATAGAAAGAATTTAGGCTTGTGACATAAACATGAACCTGGATGTCCATGGGACCGTCCTCCGAAAGATCCGGAACATTCGTGAAAGTGGAAAATTAACGAAACTGATCCTAGAGCTCCGTGGTTTTCTTGAAAACGTTGGGAACTGTGATATTAGAATGATTTTGGGATCGTGACATAAACATGGACCCAGATGGCCATCGGAACGTCCTCCGGAAGATCCGAAACATCCGTAAAAGTGGTCAATGTATGGAACTGATCCTAGAGCTGCACGGTTTTTTTTTTCGAAAACACTTGGAACTGTCATATATAAATTAATTTGCAGTCGTGACAGTCCATGGGACTGTCCTCCGCAAGATCTAGAACATCTTTGAAAATGGTCAATCCTCGAAACTGATCCTAGAGTTCTACGGTTTTTTGAAAGCATGTGGAACTGCGATTTAAGAAATTTTTTGGGGTCATGACATAAACATGGACCCAAATGGCCATGGGGCCATCCTCTGGTAAGTCCAGAACATCCGTAAAAAAGGTAAATCAATTAAACTGATCCTAGAGCTCCGCAGTTTTTTTTTTCCAAAAACATTAGGAACTGTGATATAAGAATGAATTTGTGATCGTGACTTAAACATGATAGATAGCCATGGGACCGTCGTCCGGAAGATCAACAACATCCGTAAAATGGTCACTCCATAAAATTGAGAGGTAGAAGCATTACTATGACCTTGGAGCACGTGCAGAAGACGACAGGCTACTGGCCCCTGATCTTCAAGAAGTTGAGGAGGAGATCGGTCGACTGAAGAACAACAAAGCAACTGGTGTAGATCAACAACCAAGTGAGCTATTAAAATACGATGGTGAAGCACTGGCTAGAGCGCTGCACTGGGTAATTGCCAAGATTTGCGAGGAGGGGATATTACCGGAGGAGTGAAGCAAGGTGTTGTATGCCCGATCTACAAAAATGGCGACAAGTTGGATTGCTGCAACTACCGCGCGATCACACTGCTGAGCGTCGCTTACAAGGTACTCTCCCAAATTATACTCCGCCGCCTGTCACCATTTGCAAGAGATTTCTTGGGCAATACCAGCAGGGATTCATGGGTTTATATTCGCGATTCGGCAGGTTCTGCAGAAATGCCACAAATACAACTTGCTTACACATCATTTGTTCATCGATTTCAAATCCGCATACGACACAATCGATCGTGATCAGCTATGGCAGATTATGCACGAGTACGGATTTCCAGATAAACTGACGCGATTGGTCAAGGCAACGATGGATCGAGTAATGTGCGTTGTTCGAGTATCGGGGACACTCTCGAGTCCCTTTGAATCTCGAAGGGGGTTACGGCAAGGTGATGGACTTTCGTGTCTGCTATTCAACATTGCGTTAGAATGTGTGATCAGAAAAGCAGGGATAAACACGAGTGGCACGATTTTCAAGAAGTCCATCCAGCTTCTTGGCTTCGCCGATGACATCGACATCATGGCACGGAACTTTGAGACGAAGGCGGAAACGTACATCAGACTGAAGGCTGAAGCTAGGTGGATTGGACTTGCCATCAACGCATTAAACACAAAATACATGAAAGGAAGAGGTTCTAGCGAAGACAATGTTAGCCTCCCACCCCGAGTTCAGATTGACGGTGACGAAATCGAGGTGGTCGATGAGTTCGTGTATTTGGGCTCACTGGTGACCGTCGAAAATGACACCAGCAAAGTATTTCAAAGACGCATTATGGCAGGGAATCGTGCCTACTTTGGACTCCGGAGGACGCTCCGGTCGAATAAAATTCGCCACGAAGTTAACTATCTAAAAAAGGCCCTTGGATGACGGAACGTGGAGGAAGCGTTCACATTGCAAAAATTGGGCGACTACGGTAGGCTGGGCATGTCGTAAGAATGTCACACGACGACGCAGTGAAAATGGTTCTCGAAAGCGCCCCAACAGGAACAAGAAGAAGAGGCGTGCAGCGAGCAAGGTGGATCGACCAAGTAGAAGGCGACCTGTGGACCCTTCGCAGACTACGAGGCTGGCAAAGTCTGGCCATGGATCGAGTAGAGTGGAGACGACTTCTTCGGACAGCAGAGGACAACAATGCCTTAGCCCGATTGCAAGCCATAAAATTGATCCAAGAACGAAAAACCGTGGAACTGTGATATTAGAATGAATTTGGAGTCTTAACATAAACATGGAACCGAACGACCATGGGACAGTCCTCCGGAAGATCCGTAAAAATGGTCCATCCATGATACTGTTTCTAGAGCTCCGTAGTTTTGTTGAAAACACTTCTAACTGTGATATATGAAAGAATTTAGGGTCGAGACATCAACATGAACCTGGATGGCCATTGGAACGTCCTCCAGAAGATCCTGATCAGATCATGCGTAAAAGTGGATCATCGATGAAACTGTGAAAAAACCGTGGTTTTTTTTCGAAAACTCTTGGAACTGCGATTTAAGATAGAATTTAGGGTCGTGGCATAAACATGGATCCGGATGGCCATGAGATTGTCCTCCAAAAGATCCGGAACATCCGTAAATTTAACGGCGCCGGTGGTGTAGTGGTAAGCGTGATTACCTCTCACCCCGGCAGGCCTGGGTTCAATCCCAGTCGGCGCTGCCGCGATGTTCTGAGGCATAACATCTCTGATCACGCTTTCCTTCGGAAGGGAAGTAAAGCCGTTGGTCCCCGGTTCATGAGTTGATGGGTCGATAGGTAAGGTCCAAGTGTGGGAGCTGCCTTCCTGGCGTCGGTAGCATTGGTGTTCAGCACGGAAAACAAGACCGACGGAAAACAAATCAACGAAAAAAAGAAGATGATCGATCGCAGTTCGAGTAGATTTTTAAATTGTTCTTTTCAATATTTATATGGAAAATTTCATGTTAAAATTTCATGGTTTAATTTGGAAAGATTTGGGAGCTTTGTTTTGCCAGGATATTTCGAAAAAAAAATCGTACAACAGGTTCAAAGTCTTTTTTAAAACATTAGAGCAATGTTTCCGCTTCTAAGTATTTATTTTGGGGCAAATGCCACCTTCACCACCTGCTTAAACGGTGCTGTACTCACCGTTCTAATTTATCTTTAAACGTATGGCCTTTTCCAAGCACGTCACATTATATAAATCTAATACTTCTGTAAATATGGTTCGGAACTGATTATGAAGGAGCTGAGACGAGATTCGCAAACGAAGAAACCAGATATGAGCATTATTTACATGCTCACATGAAAAATTTTCTCCAGAAAATTTGTTCTAGAACAGATTCCAGTGGACCCAGAATCTGATATGGATCTTCAATCTGGGATCAACAATATTCGCTTTCTTGACGCAAATTAAATTATACCAAATACCATCAGCAAAGAATATCAAATCAATGGCCAAATAAATTAACTTGGTCAACTGCAAATAATATAATAGGGGAAATGGATGTAATGTCGGCCTAAATGCCTCTAATTTGGGCCCATACATAAATTCAGCATATTCGATTAAATTTTCAATAGCGACCAAAAAATATCCATTAGTACCGTCCCAATTACGCGTTCATCTATATAAATTGATAAATAGCAGATTTTTAGCGATGGGCCCAATCTAAGATCAATAGGCCATCATTAGATCCATTTCCCCTATTTGGTCAAATATTTGTTGGTCAAATATTTGTTAAATACCAGTGTAATGGCTTAGGCAAACAAATTTGACATATATATCATTATTTGACAAAGCTTAACCAGTCAAATATTTGTCGTGTAGGCAAACAGTGTGATATCAGCTTAAGTAACATTGATCGATTCTCTTCGTCGACTTTCTAGTTCAATGTTCAGCTTGAATTAAGAATCTCTACTCACCGCATGTCGTAGAATTTGACCGTCAATCGCCGTGCAGAACACATGTTCGACCGGGATGATTCTTCCATCCATTAAGGTCCCGTTTTAGCTTGTTATACGGCGGATGGTGATACCGACCAGGAAGGGACTTTTTCGGACAAATAACAGCAACATCTCTCCCATTGCTTCGTGATTTATGAAAACAGCTACTCTTTATTTCCACTTGGTAACATATTTATAACGGCTACTATACAATCTGTGCTACATTATCGATAGAATTCATCGCAAAGCTCACCTGAAAGAAGAAAAAACGACGATGTAACAATCCCAACAACTTGCTCTCCGATGCAATCCGGCTTCAACGAAAACATCCTGCTGTCTATTATTGCTGCGAGGTACATAGGTACCTTCCTACTAGAAGCCTATATTTTTTGTAGTATCTCGCAAATGTAAACCAAAACTGGCAGGGGAAAACTTTTCGCAGGATTCTTTCATGCTTAACCCGTTGGCGTTGGGTGAGTTCTGCTTCTACGCTGCCTTAGGTCATCCGATTAGGGTAGCATCTTTGTGTATTTACAGGATAATACACAGGGGAACGATTTTTGTACAAGAGTTGTGCAGTGGTTTTCCACTTCTATTACAGACATTATATATAGAATCGATTCCTTCGTGACTGACCTAGGGACTGTGAATGTTGAACCGGTAAGTGGAACTTAGTTTATAGTTGGTCTAGATCAGCGTTTCTCAATCTACGTGGCTGCCCTTGCAACATTTGTGGGTCGCGGTCGCATGATCTTTTTTTTTTTTAATGGGGCGCGATCGACAAATGTTTGAGAACCACTGATCTAGACTCTCTTGATAGTATAGCTGTAAAGATAATAATGATAGCAAACGCTGGGAAGGATGGTCTGAACCTTTTTTTTCGGCGAAGGTGATTTGTTGTTCCTAGTCAAATTTTCGCCTTTTTAATTAATGTGTAATTTTTCTCATAAAATTTAAGTTGTGGGAGGTGATTTTGTTTTCTACGAAAAGTTGCACATTCTGGTGTGGTCGGCATTAAGTTGATCTCTATTAAATTGTAACACATTCCTCTGCTGGAATTGATCTGGGACTACTCTTCCAAACAGTTATTATCATTGTTTTATCGCATGCCATAATATAATTTAAAAAATGAGGTAGACATCCGCTTTCCGGCTTTAATTTCCCGATTTAAATCCAACCTTTCATGCTGTAACTCTCGTAATTGGAATTAAAACGAAACCTGCAGCGAATTTTTGCACATTTTCACTCTCACACGCGCACCCATAATGATGGGGCCGCATTATACCAATAACAAAAGAATAAACACACTGAAACGAAGCGATAAAAGTGTACATAGGGGAAATGACGGCTTCGGCCCTTCCGTAATTATTTTCGTCGGGAGGGTAAATTAAATACATGAGCGCTGATTTCTTGCATGAAGAGCATCGATTTACAAAAAAAAATCACTATAATGGCGGTAAGCTCAATCGAGGATAATACGCCAATCTCGAATTTTTCTCGATTTTGCTAAGCACCATCCTCAATTTCAATCTCGGATTTCACTTGATTACGCCAATTTCGCCGAGAATTTCGAAAAGTACACAGCCATTTCAATAACCTTCTATCATCACTTTCACACACATACACACATATGCATAAGCAACAGAATCAATGTAAACATGTCAACAGGGCGAATTTGTCAGTTGTTTCTCTACGACTCCTGCAGCTTTCTCCATCCACTTTGGAATCTTGATGACTATAAAAAGGGCTGTGGGTGATTTTGCTCCAGTTGGGCGAGGATACTGGAAAATTAACAGTTTCTAAGTTCAGTCCGTATCTTGCCGTGCGGATCTATTTGCTTTTTGCTGAAGGAAGTGTTACTACTACTTAAAGCTACAACACATTTAAACAGCACTTTTCAGTGCTCAACCTATACAATTTCTACCTTTTTCAACTCTTATTCCTCTTCGATCCTTGTTTTGATCCTACCCGAGGTAATCCTTCTTGGATATCGATTTGGAAAATTCCTCTTCGATCCTTCAGATTCTTGTAGTAATCTGCTTAGAAGTCGATTTGGATAAAAATTTACTGCCGCCATGAAAAGAAAAGAGTAAACTTTTGATCCCCCTTCTGATGAAATTAATTTGAGCAATCAATTTGATTTGCTCAAGGATGATGAGAATGATCCATCATCCAAGAAAAATTCTAGTACACTTTCCCGGCTTAATGACAAGAAGGAAAAGATTCCCCTTTTGTGATAACCACTTCCGATTTCCATGCTCTTCGCATGGAACTTTTGAATTTCGTGAAATTTAAGTTTTCACTGTAAATTGGACGTCGGGGTGAATGCCGTGTATTGGCTGAAACCATGGACGGATTTAAATGTCTTCTCAAGTATCTTACTGAGAAGAAGCACAAATTTTTTACTTACGACACCAAAACTGAACGTGTGTTCAAGGTTGTCATGAAAGGACTGCCCAGTGGTGAATCCCTGGATCAGATCAAAGATGAACTGGCAAAATTACTTGGAGTTGTGCCACTCCAAGTAATCAAAATGAAAATTAAATCCCGTCCTGACGATTCGCGCAACGGGATTTCTAATGATTTTTATTTAGTTCACTTCAAGTCTAGTGAACTAAACAACCTTAAGGCCTTAGAAAAAGCTAGCCTTATGCTCCATGTCCGAGTGAAGTGGGAACACTTCAGGAAGACTGGAGGAAATTTCCAAAACATCACCCACACAGAAAAAAAATCTGAATTTTAACTATCGCGTAAAATCTCCCTTCGTTTAATTTTGAGCTGTACTAGGCATAATCAGTGAAATTTTTACAAGCTTGCATACAATATTGCTAATTTAATGCGATATTGCGCTTAAATTTAAACGAAATATCACGAAAATTTATGCCAAATCTAGCGTTAATTTTATGTCCGCTATATCTCGCATAAATTTACATGAATTTTTCGAACGGTGCAGTGCCGGAAGTGCCAGGGATGGGGTCATGGAACTAAAAATTGCTACATGCCAGCTAAATGCATGAATTGTGGTGATTCATCTCACGCAAAGGACGACTGTCTATGTGAAGGAAGATCCTAAGAAATTTATATGTTCAAATTGTGGTGAAAACCACAAATCCAATTTTTGGGAATGTAAGACTCGCAAATCGATCCTACAATCTCGTTCGTCAGCGAGGAACAAATTCTACATTCGTATCCCTAGGTACAAATATCACCCCTGCTTCAAATTTGTCATCTGTACCTACTTCCCTCGCTGCTAACAATGTTCAGGGAGTTAATGGAGCTACCTATGCTGCTATTGCAGCGGGTAGAAACCAAAATACTAACCAACGTAATTCTAACGGAAATTTTTGTAAACTTTGACATTTCCACTCTTAAAATGGAATATTTACAGAAATCATTAATTGACATGATTACTGATATGCTTAAATAAATCTAACACCATGTTTAATGCTATTCAAACTAGAGTTAAATTTGCGAACAATATTGTCATGCCTTTGAAATTAAGTAATGGATTTTAAATCATTAAATATTTTAAATTGGAATGCTCGATCTCTTAAAGATAATGAAGACGAGCTATTTAACTTTTTGAAAGTTCATAACGTGCATATTTCCGTTATAACTGAAACCTTCCTTAAACCTGACCATAAGGTTAAGAAGGACTCAAATTATTTA
Organism: Ochlerotatus camptorhynchus; assembly: GCF_037179485.1. Classification (NCBI taxonomy): domain Eukaryota; kingdom Metazoa; phylum Arthropoda; class Insecta; order Diptera; family Culicidae; genus Ochlerotatus; species Ochlerotatus camptorhynchus. The sequence goes on from NW_027040584.1 coordinate 5,224,958, forward strand.
ATGTATAGAAATGATCGTCTTGATGGAGCCTGTGGTGGCGTTGCCATCATTGTTCATAGACGAATCAAACATAATGTTTTTTTTTTCATTTGAAACCAAAGTTTTTGAAACAAAATTTTGACAATTTTCGTCTATAGCTGCCTATTTGCCATTCCAATGCGTAGATCAGCAAAAGAATTTTCTCAAGGGTGACCTTCAGAAACTTACCCGTCATAGGTCTAAATTCTTCATAATTAGTGAGTTTAATGCAAAACACCGCTCATGGAATAACGCTCAAAGCAATTCCAATGGTAATATTCTGTTTGATGATTGTTCTGCACGTTATTACACTATTCAATATCCAAACAGCCCAACATGCTTTTCTTCAGTAAGAAATCCCTCAACTATTGATTTGGTCTTAACTAATTCATGTCAACTTTGTAGCCAATTGGTTACCCATACTGACTTCGGTTCTGATCACTTTCCAGTAACTTTTGAAATATCCCAAGAAGTAATCTGTAATCCCAACAGCTCTACTTTCAATTACCATAGGGCTGATTGGGAGAAATATCGAACATTAATGGAATATAACTTCGAAGGAATGTTTTGACCTTTGCAAACCAAAGATGAAATTAATTATGCTCTTGAATCTCTGACTACTTCTCTAGTTGAAGGAAGAGCTGCCTCAGTACTAAAGTCGATTCAATTATAATAGACGACAATCTTCAGCTCTTGATCCGACTTAAAAATGTCCGTAGGAGACAATTTCAAAGAACACGATCCTGCCATGAAAGTTATCTGGCGGGATTTGTAAAAACAAATTAAAAAGCGATTCTCTGCCCGAGGAACAAAACTTTTGAAAATAATGTTTCTAAGTTAGACCCAAGTTCCAAAACCTGGTGGTAAAATTTTGATTTGGAAAAAAAGCTCAGAAACTTGCTAAGCAATTCTAGAGTTCCCATAATTTCAGTTTGGATCTTACTAGTCCTATTGAGAATCAGATTGCTCTGGATTATCTGAATATTTTCTCACGGGAAAATATTTTTGATGATTTCTGGGCGACTGCTTTGGACGAAGTAAGGTCTATAACTAAAAAGTTACATAATATGAAAGCTCCAGGTGATGATGGAATTTTCTATATCCTCATCAAAAAACTCCCAGAGAGTACCTTGTCTTTCTTGGTAAAATTATTCAACAGATGTTTCCAAAAAATGCAAAAAAAATGTTCCAATTTTGAAGCCGGATAAAAATCCAGCTGAAGCTTTTAGCTACCGTCCAATAAGTGTGCTTCCTTAAATAATAAACTTTTTGAAAAGATAATTTTAAATAGAATTATCAAAACGAACACAATTTTTGATTCAACTACTCATCAACTCTTAAGAGTTACCAATTAACAACAAATCTGAAGGCTTCTCAACTGTAGTTGCTCTTCTAGACATAGAAAAAGCATTCGACATGAAGGTTTGATTGCTAAATTGAAAAAGTTTAATTTTATGAAATTAGTTCAAAATTATTTAACTGACAGAACTCTGCAGGTAAATTACCAAAATTCTAAATCCAATCGACTACCTGTTAGTCCAGGAGTTCCTCAGGGTAGCATTCTTGGGTCTATATTGTGTAACATTTTCACTTCAGACCTCCCTGATTTGCCTCAGGGTTGCCACAAATCTTTGTTCGCTGATGACACAGGCATTTCCGCTAAAGGAAGAAGTCTTCGTGTTATTTGCAGCAGACTGCAGAAAAGTTTAGATATTTTCTCTTCTTATTTACAAAAATGGAAGATTTCTCCCAACGCTTCCAAAACTCAACTTATAATATTTCCACATAAGCCTAGAGCTTCGTTTTTGAAACCTAGTAGTAGTCACATAGTCACTATGAACGGAGTTCCAATTTCCTGGTCAAACCAAGTGAAATATCTTGGATTAACACTTGACCAAAAATTAACTTTTAAAGATCACATTGAGGGCATTCAAGCCAAATGTAACAAATATATAAAATGTTTGTATCCTCTTATAAACAGGAAACCCAAACTTTGCCTGACGAATAAACTTCTAATATTTAAACAAGTTTTTAGACCGGCCATGCTTTACGCTGTGCCAATATTGTCTTGTTGTTGCACTACCAGGAAAAAAGCACTTCAAAGGATTCAGAACAAAGTTCTGAAAATGATTTTGAAGTTGCCTCCCTGGTACAGTACTACTGAAGTACATAGAATTTCGGAGGTTGAGACTTTAGCACAAATGTCCAACAAAATTATTAATAATTTCAGGCAAAAATCGTTGCAATCCTGAATTGCAACGATTAATTCCCTTTATACTTAGATAAGATTTAGTTTTAGTTTATAGTTTTAAACGTAGAAGCTCAGGTTAAGAGAATGGAAAATAGAGGGAATTTTAAAATTTGTACACTGAAAATAAAGTTTCGGTTATACAACGAAATCGCTCGTTTGATTGTTAATTGAAATTGATTTGTACATTGTATGAAACTAGTTTCGTTAGAACTGCCATACTCGCTATCAGTACACCCAACCAGGGAGCCACAAGTGTTGGTTGTGGAGACCGAAAAATGTGGAGTGGGTTAGTGAGGATGTGCAAAAATAACTTCATCATTGGAAGGAATATCTGAAAACTTTATGGAACACAGCAAAAAAATAATTTTGATATCACGTCAAAGTGGATGCACTACAATCATGTCGAAAATATGGTGTAGTATTACTTGCTAAAAAGGACAAAATTATCATTAATACAATGCATGAACTGACATTACGCTGCTTTTACTGCATTTGTTTATTTATGTGGTCATAAAAATTACATGAAATTTTCGACATGATTGTAGTGATTGATGTGATATCAAAATTATTTTTTTGCTGTGAACAAATAACGCAGGAGGAACTAAAATCAGTCCTGCTTAGCTGTTCCAAGAAGAAATCACCGAGACCAGATGGTCTTACTTTTGAGCTGTACTTGAAACATTTCGATTTGGTACAAATTTTTAATTCATACTTGTCAGGATCAGTACAACCTCCAACCAGGTTTTAAGATGGTTATCGTCCGATCAGTTTACTTAACTGCTATTATAAACTTTTTTATGAATTTTTCGGCAGTGCGAATAACGCAGTTTATTGATAATCTCATTGGTCCAGGACAAACCAGAGACGAACCAGCGTTCGGCTGAAAGTCTCCTTAATAAAGATAACTAACTAGTTAAATGTTAAATTTAGCTCGTGGTTAAAAGTGACATTTTGAAAGTTATTTTCTATGTTCAAAAATCCCCGTGTCAATCGACCGGTTTTCAACCCACGGTTGTCAAAATTTAACTTCTTGTCTGTCAGAAATAACCATGCTCGGATAGCAGGGTTAATTGATAACTTTCCATTTGTCAAATTTTAACCAAAAGTTAAAAAATTCGCCAAATCGTTCATAGCCTTAGCGTTGCATAAAATCCCCAATTACTCTGTTTCCAAATTGAATTTAAAAGTTGGAACCTTATAGTGAATAAAAGCTATTTTTTTTAAAAGGAAATCTCGAAGGGTAGACGAAGTAGGATGAAAAATTCGAGCGCTGTTAACGACCTAAGGGAAGTCAATTTCAACAACGACTGAGCATCTGGCGTTTGCATCATGATCTAACTGGAGATATCCTTTATGAAATAGTCTTAAAACAATCAGCCTTCTCCAGATCGGACGAACTTTCAGTAAGCGGAGATTGGCTGGTTTCCGATTCATAGCAGTGATTTTATTCAGCAGAAGGGTCAAAATTTCATTCAAGCGTACTTAATGGGAGGTTCATTTAGATTTTGTCAAAGAAATAGATTTTGTTTACATAAAATAAAAACTGCACATGTGCAGATTAAATGTGTCAAAAGATATTCCGATACAATACGTATTTTTCGAGTTAGAGCGTCTCAAACGGACCCATGTCACGCCAAAAACTTTAAACGCGTTTTTCTCGGAACCATGTTTTGAGAACTCTTGTCAATGATAAGTCTTGTTCTATTCATCCGATTCACTTCATTCAAATATAGTTTTAAAGTGAATACTTATTTTTTACGGCTTATACCTATTATTGGCATGAACAATTCCTTTTTTATAATTTTTAAACGAGATCAAAGTAAAAAAAAGAAGAAAAAAATAACTTTTTTATAATGTCCAAAAAGTTATGTTTTTTCGTTAAAAATTTGTTTAGGTTAGGTTTATGCCGTAGGAAATTTTATGAATTTTCATAAAATATGACAGTTACTGATTTCTGTTTACCACGGAAGCCCCTACAATTGACAGCAGGGGACATTGTTTCGTGCTCAGAGGCCGACGAGATCCGCCATTTTGAATTTTTCAAAAACAAAAAAAAAACATTTTGTAGTCATCAATGTATGGCGCATTAAAACTCAATAGCACAACTTTGTATGTCTTTCGTGTTTCCACAAAAAATTCGCAAAGTTTGCACGATTTTCAGCCAAATCCAAATGAACCTCCCCTTAATTTAAACTGCATCGTTTGATGGTGCACTTCGGGAGAAGGAGATCTTTTACGGGAACGATTGAGCTTCCAGCTGTTCCATTATACATGGGAAATGTTGCGAAATGTTGCAAAACAGTACCGCACACTTCCTGAGTAACTGCTTCCAATCCAGCGGGAGAATAAAAGCCATTGTAAAACCTTATAAATTTGTAAGGGATTTCATTACAGCAAAACAACTTTTTCACATTAAAAACCAACTTTTAGGCCACCGCCATATTTACAATTATTTAGTTTGATTTTTAACAACCTTCGTTTTCCATCTGTAGGAACCTAGGATATAACTTAATTTTTGTCGATTTAGCAATGAGCAGATATTTGAAATACGATGATCATAAAAAAAATATCTCGGCTGAGCTTAATGATCAATCTGAAGACTAATTATTATTTTTTTTTTCTCTATTAAAAATAATGACTAAGATCCACACTTTCAGAGGGCGAAATTTTTTTTTTTCGAAGTTTTCAAGTACATTTCACATTAGATTTAATATGGCACCTACAAGTAGGCCACGTTATGAGAGAAATTTTTTAATAATTTTGGAAACTGAAAAGGATGTTTATATGATCAGTTTACATTTCAATTATTTTGTTAAGATCGGATGGTATTTATGAATCCCTTTCTATCTTGATTGATGATTTTTCTAGTGGCTAGGGAAAATGGGTTGAAAAAGGTTTTTAGTTTTGCCAAATTGCTTTTATTGTAGCTTAAATACGGGATTAAAATATTTCTCAAAACGTTCTTCATACTCCAGGATGGGCCAACTAGACAGATTCTAGTCTTAATGAGATTTTGGTGGATGCATCAATGGCAAAGTAGCCTTGACCAAGGTTTTATGAATGTTGTTTTATAGTAGCTTTGTATTACTTCATAAAACTTAAAATGTTTCTTGGGAAGGTATGTATGGATTTTTCATGGGAAAAAAATCTGTGATGCCTGCAATAGAATCGAGAATACAAATGGAGTGGGAAATAATTTGGGAGAATGTTAACTACAAGATTGTATCTTTTCTCAATCGAGTGCATTTGTTTAGGTTTGTGAACGACATTGTGCCATATAAAGAAAAACTCCAAGCGTACAATATTGGTCGTATAAAGGTCATAAATTGTGAAATATGTGGTTTATCTGATACCAATGAACATCGACTTAAGCAATACTCAAAAGATAAGATAATTTGGGATTGGTGTAGTCATATCATAAAGTCTGGAACGCGCAAAAAATTGGTCAACTTCAAATTGGAGTATTTCTGTTAAAAATGCACAAAAAACCTGAAATGCTGCATTTGTAAGTTGAGTGTATATACAATGGATAGTTGAAGATGCTAATTTCAAATAACAGACTGTAGTGGTAATTTTTATACGATAGATGGAGTAGATGAAAGCATAGAGTTGAAAGTTCCGTTAGAGTACGGCAGTGTGAAGATTGCATATAGATATTAGAATAGCGAGCTAGGACAACTTTTAAGGAAGGTACAAATCGGTTTTTTCATCTCTCTTTACCAAACTCCCCCTTTGGAGAAGGATGGTGAGGGGTGTCCCCCCCCCCCCCGCCACCACTGGCAAACAACGTGGTTGTGGTTCCCAAAGACCACAACCCTCCCAACAGCCCAGAACTTCACCTTATCGAACGGTATTGGGCCTTCCTTGGTCAAACGGAATCTAAAAAAAAAAAAAACTAATAAATCCATGGAAACGAGCAGCAGTTTAAATCTAACTGGCGTTCGGCAGCGAATAAGGTCGATGAGACCACTGTGCAAAATTTAATGGAAGTAGTTAAGTGGAAGGCAAGGCAGTTCGGATTTGGCAAACCAAAAGAATAAACGAACAAGTTTTCCTTTAAATATATGTTCAATTCATATATTTAAAGGAAAAATCGTTCGTTTATACCAAAAGAAAAATAAGAAGAGTTTTGTGATATAAATTTTGACTGAAGGAAACGATTTTTTTGTCGACCAATTTTTGCGCGTTCCAGTCTTTAAAATGAAGATTAAAATCAAATGTTAATGATATAGAGAATATTCTGAAGTTACGGATCCCAGCATCATCAAATCAGTTGAAAGCTGCTCTATGGTTAACCATCAAGGCTATTTCGTTCAACTTGAGGGTGAGTGTACCTTCCTTGATCATGTTCAAAAAAGAAATGAGAGAGATAAGATGGAACAAACGGATGGTATTCAACGCTGCATTTGGAGATTGTTTAAACATTTTTTGATTGTGCGAGTCGGAGCAATAGTGTGATGTAACGTAAAAATGTATCATTGTTAATATGATGTACACATTTATGTGTGTGTGGATAAATGAGAGAGCGAGTGAGTGTGTAAAAATAACCCCGAGTCAACCACGGGTAATCGGTTTTCTAACATTAGAATGTAAGTTAGGTTAAGTTAGGTTAAGTTAGGTTAGGTTAGTGTTATTGAGAAGGAAATACGTAAAAAGGAAAAGGACAATGTATTATCAGAGCAGATAATAATTTTCCAGAAATCCAGAAACGTTGTGTAATTCTGATATTGTAACCGAATAAACTTCACTCAAAAAAAAAAAAAAATCCTCTCTTGGTGCTTACCGAATCAAGGATTAAGATTTAATCCAGATTTTCGAAAATCTGGATGAAATCGCATATTATCCTCGACGGAGCTTCATAAGACTTCCTCGACGGAACCACTTTAAGACTTCATTTACCTCTCTGGCAAACCATCGCAAAAATCGTCGCCATAGGATTGCCTATGGCGATGCTTTCGGCGCGTTTTGTTTCCAATGAAACAGGCAATAGGGTAAATTATGGCTTCGGCACCCATTGACTGTTTTCGGCAACCGAAATTGAAACGTTAATTTCACTGTATTTTCCCATCAAAACTCTTCGCTGAATGTATCAATCCGATTCCTTACCTTTTCAGCTTCAATCTGATTACATTTTTACGACTGTGCAATCCTGTTCTGCCATATTTTTCTTTAAATGAAATATAAACACTACAAAATACGGCTGATTTCGAGTTGCCGATAAAAGAACAGCTGGTTAACACGCAGTTCAAATGGAAAGGGTCCCGAAGAAAAAGAGACTGCCGACAATAGTCACACTCACCTGAGAAGTTTGGAGCGTTGTAAAAACATGTTCAACCCGTTTTGATCAATTCTGTCGATTGGAATTGGTAGAACAGCAAGCAGCAGATAAATGTCAACAAACAAACCTTTCATGTATGTGTGTGACGCTGAGAAATCACTAATAGAAGTTCGGACGCTGCTTAGATTGACGAGAATACGTAAATTCCCCTAGGTAAATAATTGTTGAAGCCGTCAATTGCCCTACTACCCAGAACCAGACTGAGCATGAAACAGCTACCATGGTGTGAGCTTATTCTCGTTCAAAACGCCGTTGCTGGTGTCATGAATGGTTTCAGGTTTGCCTCGACAAAAAGAGTGGTAATCGAGTTTACTGCTCCCCCGAGAGTAATAGAATGATTGTGCAATTTGTTGCTGGGCCTTCAAACCGGGACACTAAACCGTATGTGACTCGTTACCATTTGACGTCATCATTGCGGTCGGTCAACCCGTTACCATGTATCTTTATTAAATGTCACACTGAAAGCATGTCATCACGGATATCGTCGCGATACGACACCAAAGTTGCAATAAATTTGAATTTATGGAGACGCACGGTCTTCGGTGCTTTACCCGCGGGGATAAGGGAATGTGACCGTTTTTCGCAATCGAAACATAATTGACATTCTATAGCGAAAATTCCAAACTCAGTACGGCAGAGATTCAGTAACATCAAGTTCGTGGAAACTGACATATTGGATACATAATCAATCATCAATATTTTCTCTTTCTCGATTCATGGCAATTTCGATACGCTCGTAACAGATTGCCTTGGAATATGGAGCTAGTGTTCAACATATGTATCGTTTGCTACGGGGAATTCCAGGCGAAATTTTCATGCTACAATTAATGACGAAATTCGATCGAAATTAAGTTTCAATATCGTTTGATTACTATCTTCTTTTTACGAAAACAAATACTCCATGTTTTCATTACGTCGGAATTTCATATAATTCACTGGAATATCAGCGTTCCATGGAAAGCGTAGTGAGCTGAACTCCATCCTTTGTAATGAAGTCAGTTTAAAATCAGAATAGCAGCGCCCGCGCTTCTCCCGTTACCATATAATTCGCTAATAATAAATCGAAAGCCAGCCAGAGCGATGAATTATTCAGTTAATAAATTCGCCAGCAGCCATGCATAACCGTCGAGCAGAACAAAGACCCCTTCACCACTCGCAGTTGCCTCATTGCGGCGTGTTACCGCTGCAAGGATACGAATCAATTATGTAGCCGAGCATTGTTTGTGTTGTCTTTACACCCTGCTCGTTTACCAAAGGCTGCAACAAAATCACGTGTGGATTAAAAAAAATTCGATTCTGCAGTCTCGCACATCGCAGCTCCGTTCATCACAGTCGTCTAGACCCTGAGGTTGGTGATGGAAAGGGAGTCTTCCACCATGCTTGCACAGGCAAGTATCTTTGTGAATTCTGTTTTTCGTTGTGTTTCCCATTCGGATCCCCTCACCACCTTGAGAAAATTCAACAAATCCCTGTTAACTCGTCATCACACAGCCAAGCCACAGCTAAAATTTATGAATTTCCCCAGTATTTTTATAAGTATCCAGAATGTTAAATTGATAAAAATCTTTAAATTTCAAATGCTAAACACGACCATGGATAACATTATGAAAATCGTTAAATTTGAAGTGACTAGCGCCCCTTATATACGTTCAGAAAAAAAATAAAAAAATATATATTAAGTTTGAAATTGCTTGCGCCCCTGGTAAACATGTTCAGTTAAATAAATATTGAAATCGCCCTTGCCATAGGCGTAGCCAGATAGGGGCAGGGGGGTCGACTGCCCCCCCCCTAAACTCGGCAACACAAAGGCTTTCGAGGAAATGGCGTTCGGTGAAATGGCATTCGGCCAAATTTTCCATGGTAATTTTTTTTTCGCCCCTCCCTAGCTCGAAACCTGGCTACGCCCTTGGCCCTTGCTATACATGTTGAGAAGAGTTCGGAATCACTTCGAAAAGTACTGAATCGCTTCAGAAAATACTACTTTCAATCACTTCGGAAAGTATTGTATCACTTTCGAAATGTTCGGAAGCACTTCTGAACGTTGTCAATCGATTCAGAAAAGTTTGGAATCACTTTACAAATGTTAACAAATTACTGAATAACTTCAGAAAAGATCGGAAACACTTCAAGAAAAAAATCGAAATCACTTCGGAAAGTACTGAATCATTGCGGAAAGTTCGCTTCGGAAATAATTGAATCACTTAGGAATACACTTAATCATTTCAGAAATGTTCGGAATCACTTAGGAAAATACTGAACACATTAAGGAATGTTCGGAATCACTATGGAAAAGCTCATGAACAGTTCGGAAAGTACTGAATCACTTCAAACAATTCGGAATAACTTCAAAGAGTACTAAATCTCTTTAAAAAAGTTTGGAATCATTCCGGAAAGTACTGAATTATTCCAGAATGTTTGCATTCACTTCCGCAAGCATTAAATCGCTATGGAAATAGCTGAATCAATCTAGAAAAGTTTAAAATCACTTCAGAACGTATTGAATGTATAATGTCTTCGGATAATTTTTAATCACTTCAGAAAATTACTGATTCACATTGGAAAGTGCTGAATCATCCCAGAAGGTTTGTGATCATTTCCGCAAGAATGGAATCACTTCGAAAATAATTGAATTAGTAAGACATGCACTGAATCGTTTCAGAGAATTACGTCAGAAAAGCTTTAAAATTCTTCGGATTGTATTGAATGACTAAAGAAAATTTCTGCATCTCTTTGGAAAATAGTTCATCGTTAGAGAAAGTTTGTAAGCGCTTCCGTAAGAACTGAAAAATTTCAGAAACGACTGAATCACTTCGCAAAACTTCGGAAAGTATTGTACCAATTCTCTCAAGTTTGCAATCACTTGCTCAAGAACTGAATCACTTTGAAACAACTGAATCATTTCAGAAAAGTTTGGAATCCCTTCAGAAAATATTCAATCACTTCAAAAAAATTGAATCACTTTGAGAGCACAAAATCATTTCAAAGAAGTTGGAAATCTCTTTTCAAAGTACTGAAACAGAAAATATCGGAATCAGTGTGAAAAGTACTGAATTATTGCACCGTAGAAAGCCTGATGGAAGCTCCCAATAACCCCAAATCAGTCCTACGTACTGCCGCCTTCGTTCATCATAGTCGTCTCGGCCCTGAGGGTGGCGGTGAAAAGGGGGTCCATCACCACGCTTGCTCAGGCAAGTATCTCAATTATTCGTGTTCGCTGTTGTGTGATGAGTTTTCCCGCATCCAGGTACTTCCGAATCCCTCGAGGTTGAACGAAGCGTCTTCGTTATCCTCGAATGGTCCAACTGCTCATCCGGAACATACCGTAGATGTTTCCACGATCTCCAAGAATAATAGTGCACCAGGACGCACCGTAGTAAGCATTTTGGGAGTCCCCAGCTCGTCGAGCTCAGTCGCGCCTATTGCTGCCTGCGTTCATTCAAGTCGTCCTGACTCTGAGTCTAGATGTGGGCTGAGGGTCTCCCAGTTTGCTACATCGGGCAAGTACTACTGTAATTGTGAGCTTTTGGAGCCTGACGTTGATCCGAATGTCAGTGCCAAAGAAACTACATCTGCCAGTTGGTTTCCCGGAGTCTCATCTACTAGCCCCTTTTCCACTCTCCGCATTCGAACCCTTCCCGCCAGCGACCAGCAGACATCCCGGTCCTGCACTTGAGCCGAGAAACGGGGTTTTCCGAAATTGTTTGCCCGGCAACGGACCTACTTGCACACCGTTCTTACGAAACGCTACCTCTACTGCTTCTGGACCACCACCATCACCACCGAGACGCATCGTGTTTAAGCCCCCGATTTATCTGCCTCAGTCGCGCTTACTGCAGCCAGCGCTCAGCATAGTCGTTTTGACCCTGAGTGTAGATGTAGGTCGGGGGTCTTCCAACCAGCTATTACTGGCAAGTATATTGACGATTCAGCCTCTCCTTTGCCTGATACCGCTTCAACTTCCAGCTGTGTTTCCGGTTCTGCGGCCTCCGCACTAGCCACAGCATGTCCATGCATCCATCCTGTCAACTTCCAACATGAGATATCTGTCTACTACCAGAACGTCGGTGGTATCAACCGTGATGTCGACGATTTTCGCGTAGCTACCTCGGATCTTTGCTATGACATCATTGTTCTCACGGACACATGGTTGGATTCAGCCGGCACCGGTGGTGTAGTGGTAATCGTGACTGCTTTCTCACCACAATGGGGTTCAATCCCAGCCGAGGTCAGTGGGATTTTTCTGAGGCATAAAAATCTCTGGTCACGTCTTACTTCGGAAGGGAAGTAAAGCCGTTGGTCTCGGCCCATGTGTGTTTGAATGGGTGCGATAAGCTACGCAAGTGTGGAAGCTGCCTTCCTGCAAATTCGATTGCCATCAATGGATGGCAATCGATGTCCGTCGGTGATTGGCACTAGATTGCGGAACAGAGACCGACATTAAATAAAGGAAAGAAGACATGGTTGGATTCACGCACGCTCTCTCGTCAGATGTTTGGCGAGGATTACGAAGTTTTCCGTTCCGATAGGAATGCTGCTAATAGCCGGAAAGCTAAAGGTGGAGATGTTTTAGTGGCTGTAAACTCTAGGTTTGAATCGAGGTTACTAGAAAATAATGCTTGGATATGCTTAGAGCAGGTGTGGACGACGATCAAACTGGGCGATCGTATCTTGTTTCTCTGTGCGGTGTACTTTCCTCCCGACCGTATACGCGAGTGTGACCTCATCGAAACCCATTGCCAATTGGTTTTCTCTGTTCTGGATACCGTTAAAACAACCGATGAAGTTATTATGTTTGGTGACTTCAATCTCCCGGGGATTTCGAAACTCGCAACGGCTTCCTCTATCCTGATATGGATCACTCTGACTCACCATTCCAACGTTTCGCTCCTTCTGGACAATTATAGCTCAGCCACTCTTTCTCACATCAATCATGTTAGAACAACAACAGTTTGGATCTTTGATTTGTAACCGCCCAGGACAAAGCTCCTTTCTAATGCGAGGCGCCCACTCCTCTGGTGAGACTGAATCGTCACCACCTGCCGCAACTGGTGACGTTAAGTACTAAGCTGATGCATGATTTTAATATTTCACCTGCCACATTTTCCTACAATTTTCGCAATGCCGACTCTCCAGTTTAGGTTGGGACGACTTATTGGACACCGTTGACATTGAATCTACCGTTCATTTCCAATGCTTTGGCATATGTCATTGCCAGACACGTTCCGAACAAGATTCATCATCATACGACCGATCCACCATGGCGAATTTCGTCGACTGAAATCCAGAAAGAGAGCCGCTCTTAGGAAATTCACCAAGCACCACACATTATCCCTTCAACGTCACTATGCCAGAATCAATCACGAATACAAACGTGTTGCGAAACGGTACTTTCTTCAGTATTTACGTCCCAAGCAGTTTTAGAGGTTTGTCAACGAACAACGTCATTGAACCCAGGCCTGCTGGGGTGAGAGGTAATCACACTTACCACTACACCACCGGCGCCGCGATACTCGCTCACTGTAAGCCGTATATTAGTATCGACCAGCATGGTTTCATGGCTGGTCGTCCCACTGCCACTAACTTGCTGTGCCTTACTTCCTACATCTCTAACAGTATGTCGGATCGTGCTCAGACGGCATTTGTAATGAATTATCTGCAGGTTCGATAAATTGAAGCATCGCATATCAATCGCAAAACTGGACAGGCTTGGTATCCACGGCTGTCTTTTGCAATGGTTTCAGTCGTACCTCACGGATCGCTATCTTACTGCTGTCATTGTTCGCCGATTTTTCTGATTTATTTCAACGACGTGAATCTGGTAATTGAGGGACCACGATTATCTTACGCAGATGACATTAAACTCTTCCTTCCAATTCACTCAATTGAAGACTGTTGCTTCCTCCAACGGCAGCTGAATGATTTTGGTGATTGGTGTATTCTGAATCGGATGGAGGTTAACCCGTCCAAATGCTCGGTTATCTCTTTTTCGTTCTTGTATGTTTTGTTAGGCACTGAATTTGAACGCGTCAGCCAAATTAAGGACCTAGGTATGATTCTGGATGCACAACTCTCTTTTAAGCAGCACATCTCGTATTCCTTCGACAAAGCTTCCAGAATTCTAAGGTTTATCTTCAGGATTGCCAAAGACTTCACGGATATCTACTGCCTTAAATCGTTGTACTGCTCCTTGTCTCGCTCCAAATTAGAATACTGCTCGGTTGTCTGGACTCCTCACTACAACAACAGTGTCGAAAGAGTTGAGTCTGTTCAGCGACGGTTCCTGAGATATACGCTATGTAAACTTCCTCCCAGCGACGAGCAAATCGTCCACATACAGAATGATATAAATTTCGTCTCCTGGTACCACCCGCACGTAGAGGCAGTAGTCGTGCAGCGATCGACGAAATCCCAAACCCCGCAACCGATCGTTGAACTTTTCGTTCCAGCACCTTGGGGATTGCTTGAGGCCGTACAGGGACTTGAGTAAGCGGCACACTGTATTAGGGGACGCTGCAAAACCGTCGGGAACCGCCATGTACAATTCCTCTTTCCGTGCAAAAACGCCGTCTTGACGTCCATTTCATGGAAGTGGAAACACTGTTGCACTCCGACCGCGAGAACCGTCCTGATGGTGGCCAGTTTTGCAACAGGAGCGAATGTCTCCTCGTAATCGACTCCAGCCTTCTGCAGGAATCCTTTCACCACCAGTCTCGCCTTATGTTTGACCGCATTGCCGGCCGAATCGTCCTTCAGCCGAAACACCCATTTTGATTTCAGAGGCTTCACTCCCTTCGGACAGCTCGTAACTCATCTCATACCGCAGCCATCCACATGGCTCGGTCAGCACTCTGGGGCAGTTCATCAAACGATTCGGGTATATCTGCGGAAATCAATTCGCCAGAAATAGCTCTATAACCGATAAAGTAATCAAATAACTTACCGGGGAGCCTGCGCTCCCGTCCGCTTTAGCTCGATGACAATTCACTAGGAATTTCGCGCCTTTCTGTGGGCGAAGGGAGCGCATTTTCTGGTTCTTCAACTTCTTCAATTCGATTGATTTCAGGTTCATTATTGGCTTCACGAATTTCATCTGTTGGGGCCGGCTGGCAACGTTCCCCCTCTTGCTCGAACGGGAAGTGGACGGTCAATGGGACATCGTCTTCTTGCTGCATCACAGCGTACGGGAAGGACGACTCATCAAACTTGACGTCTCTAGCAATCGTAAGCTTTCGAGCCACCGGGTCCCACACGCGGTAGCCGTTCGGAGCGTACCCAACCATGACCATCTCCTTGCTCTTCGCATCCAACTTATGCCTTTGCTGCTTTGGAATCCACACGAAACTCTTGCAGCCAAACACACGAAGTTTGGCCAGAGCCGGGGTAACACCAGAGGGCAACGCACTTGTTGGGCTTCGGGTCATCAAGTAAACGCAGGCGAGGGCTGCTTCGGACCACAGCTGCTTCGGCACATTGGATTGGATGAGGACAGAACGGACTTTTTCAACCAAGGTTCGGTTGAACCTCTCCGCTACATCATTCTGCTGGGGCGTGTACGCAACCGTTGTCTCTATCTGTATCCCTTTCTCTTGTAGAACTGCATCTGATTTGTGGAACAGTACTCTCGTCCCTGGTCCACCGTCATTCTTGAAATGGACTTTCCCAGCATAGCTGTGACCTTTGCTTCGAATTCCTGAAATTTCTCGAATACCTCCGATTTGCGCTTCAGCAAATATATCATCGAGAAAAGAGTATGGTCGTCGATGAAACTGACTATGTAAGAAGAACCATCCCATGCCGGCGGATCGATCGGTCCGCAAACATTAGAATGAATCCGCTCCAGTGGCCGGCTGGCCCTAGCCCGCGTTTTGTTGAACGGTTCTCGGCATTGCTTGGCTTGCACGCAGGCGTCGCAGAAATCAATTTTGGTTGTTTTTTTTTTCATTCATACCTTTCAGCATTCCTTTCCGGGCCATGGTCTTCAATCCGCGTTGGCCGATATGCCCCAGTAGACGATGCCACAGGTTTCCAATCGATACTTCGCAGTGATTCGCTTCAACTTCCTCCAACGACAGCTCAAGCTCGTACAGGCTGCCTTGAAGGTGTCCAGTGGCCAGTAACTTACCACTTTTCTTCAGAACTGCTACGTTTCCAGAGAACAAGACATCGATCCCAGCATTGGCCATCTTCCTGACGGATATCAGGTTTTCACGTAGTTCTGGAACGTAGAGCACATTCTTCAGATTGAAATGTACACCTTTGTTGCCGGTCACGTTGATTTCGCCAATCTGTTCAGCGAGCATAGCTTCTCCTTCGTTGGCGACCTTGATCTCCACGCGACTGGTCATCTTCTTCAGGGCAGCAAAAACGAACTTGTCGCCAACCAGGTGGTCACTGCACCCGGAATCAAGCTTGAAAAGGATTCGTTCAGGCCGCTTTTCCGCAGTGTTTGCATCGGCCATGAAACTGATGGCATCCTTCTTCGCTGAATTGGCTTCACGCTGGCGACAATCCTTTTTCATGTGGCCGCGACGCCCGCATTTGTGGCACTTACCGAGGAATTTCTGGGACTTCTTTTGGGATCTTGAGTCACCCGAGAACGCTGCCGACTTGTCTTCAACTGAATCGCCCTGCCGGTCGGATCGCTTCCTTTCTTCAGCCAATAGACGCTGCTTGACGAGGTCCAAATTCAGGTCTTCTTCCGCGACGTTCTCCAGGGCCGTGACTATGGGATCGAAAGAGTCTGGAAGCGTCAAGAAAAGCTGCGACACCGGATCACTTTCCGCCAGAGTTGCTCCGGCCGTCTTCAATTTTCTCACGAGCCCGTCAAATTCAAGTAGATGCGTCCGCATGCCCCCTTCCTTCATCCGCAAACGATTCAACTGCTTCCGTACTAACGTTTGGCTCGCGACAGACTTCTTCGCATAAGCCGCCTCCAGACTGACCCACATCTCCTTCGTGGTCGCGTTCTCTCGAACGATCTCGAGGCATTCGTCTGACAGGCAACCCACCAGCAACGCCTTGGAGATCCGGTCCGTTTCTTCAAACTTCTTCTTTGCAGCTTGTTCCGTTGGAGCCACCTCGGTCAGCACATCCGCGACGCCTTTGACTTCCAGGAATAGGCGCACTCGATAACTCCAGTTTTGGAAGTCAGCTCCGCTTCCACGCAGCAACGGGATGTTGCACGAAATGTCCTTCGCGGTGGTGCACATAACCTCTTGAAGGAACAAACGGGAGACTCCAAACGAAGTATATGTTTTGTCTGTACTACACGAAGTGCAATTGTGGAATGAACAGTTATTAATTTTCACAAACAGGTAACGGGTCGTTGCCAGTGAGGGCTTCCCAACAACGTAACCGGGGAAAGCGACAGCTGATTGCCTACTACGACAGCATGCTAAGATCTCAGTAAATCCGATTGCCGAGCAAAAATTGCCGAGGTTCGGTAAACAAAATTAAGTGTGTAGATTGTAGTTGAGATGTAGTTTGTCTAGTAATGTTTCTTTTTTACGAGATGACTATCTATGTACTTACTGATGTTTAGTTTTAGTACTTTTCATGTTTAGTTTAGGTTAAATCATTGGGGCCAATAACACCAGTTGATGTTTAGTCACAAGTAAATAAGTAAAAACCAACGATAAAGACTTTGCAACGACTACCACAACAAGCTCTCACTGCACAGCTCGATCGGAATGTTAGAAGGATAATGAAAAATATTGCTTGCCTGTTTTGTTGCAATATACTACATGGTTCAGGACATAGCTTTATCGGAATCGAGAAAAACATAACAAAAAATCCCATTAACAACACGTGTATTATCTTCGGCTTTACTTCGTAAAGTAGCTTGCCAACAATTTGTCCTTTTACCGACCCGAGCGAGCTGTGTTGCAGAAATTGTTTGTTGTGAAGAAAAAGGAAAGATATTGTTGATTCCTTGAGTGAGGACAGTTAAATTCCTGTATCCCTTCTGGAAGTGATTGAAATAAGCGGTGCCAAATTTGGCGCTAGGATCATGATTTGTCGTAGTGCTAAGCCGAAATAAAATACGATAATTTTCTAAAGCAGTTTTCTACCGAAATAAAGTTGTTACTGCTTGAACAAAACGTGAGCTTATAAAAAATAATTTAACGGAGCAAGCTTTGACATTCTATTTTTTTTTATGTATTTCTTGTGCTTTTGCTGGCAAAGCATCGAAAGTTGCTGGTGGCTATTTTTACCATAACAATCCCACTTTTTGATGCATCATTGATGACACCTTCTGAGACTGACTGTAAGTTGCGTCTTTAATTCAAATCATTCTTTGTGAAGGCGCTTTTTAAACAGCTGTTTAATTAACATTGATCAAAAATGTTATACTGCAACAGGAACAGAACTAAAAAAAAAACTTAGGAAAAAAAATCAGATGAAATTTACAAGAAAACTGTTTGGTCGGGCAGGTGGTGGTTTCAAGCTGAACATTGCATTAGGTCCTAAGCAACATTGACAGATTCTCTTTGTCGACTTCTAGACATTTTTTTACAATTTTAGGACAGGATTTTTTAAGATCTAGGATATATATAAAGCGATGCATTTAGCAACACAAAGAACTGCAGTCTAAAATTAAATGTATATAGATCTAAGTTAGTCATGAGTATATGAATAAAAGATCCTTCTCTTCTTTGTAGTCGCTATAACGAACTGGTCGTCTTTTTACTTTGCTCCATTCTGCCCAAGAATAGAATCTTCTGTAACATCTGAAACATAGAAAAAGAATCATAACTCTGGGATCTTAACAACTTTTCTAGATCGTAGATTATCAAAAAAAAATCATCATTTGGCACAAGGAAAACTTTTCCAGATGGAACGATCACGGACATAAAACAAATTTGAATGCGTCTAGGATTTCAAATCTCAATCGAATAAAATTAGAGATTTAGGAATACATTTTAGGGTTTTCAATTTGAAATTTTTGTTTTTGTATAACCAGAACATTAATATGAACAAAATACAATACAATTTAATGGGCTTTAAAAGGAACTCAAGAATCTGTGACATGATTTTTTGGACAAAAACTAAAGCTACCGGGGGTCAAAGATTTTTCAAATTTCTGGCTTTTGAACAAATGTCGAGAGCTTGAAAATTTTCCTAGACCATTTTTCGACATAATGCAATGAACCAACGGGAAAGGTACTTTTTACCTAAAATTCAGGCATCACCAGCCTGCTGAAACTCCTCAAAGACACTGGAGGTTTTATAACACTCTTGTCCTGCGAGCTTAGCCAGCTCGAGTGAGTGGCAGCAGGAATATGGAAGAAGTAAACAAAAACTTCTCGAGAGAGAGGGAGAGTGAACTTCAGCGAGTGGATGATTTGACGTGAAGTGCGCTTTTCGAGACTCCGGATGACTTTTTTGCTCGACGCAAGAAGCTCAGAGTTCACCCAGAGTGAAAGTAAGAGCGTGTGATAGAAAACATGAACATGAATGGCAGCAAAC
Organism: Ochlerotatus camptorhynchus; assembly: GCF_037179485.1. Classification (NCBI taxonomy): domain Eukaryota; kingdom Metazoa; phylum Arthropoda; class Insecta; order Diptera; family Culicidae; genus Ochlerotatus; species Ochlerotatus camptorhynchus. Next base: position 5,244,034 of record NW_027040584.1, read on the forward strand.
CTCACTCTCATTTTATCCCCCTTCGCTCACAAGCTCTGAAGCTCATTGGAATGATTTGGCAGTAGGCATTCTACTCCTCATAAAAATGCTACGCTCGGCTCATTTCAAACTCGCGAGTGAGGCTCCAGCAAGCCTGAATTCAGGTAACTTCTTCAAAATTGGAATTCAATAAGGTTCACGTGCCGTACATACAATGCAATGACATGGTAATGGATTCCACTGGATTTACTGGACCAGTCCACATGTCATGCTGGTGAAGGTTATGTGAAATTTAAGAAAGTTTTTCGTGATATCATGGTATTTGTCGTACTCGTAGTTCAAAAATTGCGATAGAAGAAAGTGCGCTTTCGTCGTTGTTGGACGAGTTGGAATTACCAGGCTTCTTGATGTTTTCAAGCGTTAGTTTTATAATTTTTTTTTTTAAATAACACTATTTTATAAATTAAAAATGAAATTACAGAAAACGGGAATGGATTTTTCGAGGAGCTAACAATCAACAACTGACGAACTATAAGGGTGCTACTAAACGGTTAACTTTAACTTCGAGATCATCAGTGCGCCAATTATTAAATAATGTTAATTTGTGTTTTCCCTAGAATGCAACATATATAGTCTATCACCAATTGGGTTCTTTAATTTTGAAAAATATATCGGTTTTTATATATCATCTGAAGGAGCTTCGTTTTCTGAGCAGAGCGATATTTTTTTCGATCCCACACTTCATCTCGACTTTTAAATCAAGATTTAGAGCAAAATAATAACTTCATTGTTTGACACTAAAATGACAAACTGACAGCTCACTCCCATACAAAGCGACACCGAGGGGCGCTAATAAGGTGATTTTTGCAAATGTTATCGTACTTATTTAAGATAGTTCCAGTGTACCAAAATTGATGAAATATTGGGTTTGGGTTCCATTTTTAATGCAGATTACGAATATGCATTTACCTCAATACCCTTAAAGAACCCAATTCACTTTATCGTTACTACAAAATCAAGTACCGTAACTTTTGAAGATTATCGGAAAGTCCGATAAAATTTATGGGAAAATCAATTGATTTCTATGTGAACCACTCAAATGTAATCTCTCCCCTCAAAACACGTATTATTCACCTGAAAAGTGTGGTGGAAAGTAGATACGTGCCATTTCAAGTGAATTTTACGTAATTTTTTTTTATCAGTGTAGGCTTGGACAACTTTCAAGAGCTCAATGTAAAATATCCAGAATATTGGGTCTAGAACTTTTTTTTGAAAATTTATGATAGGTCTATGATAATCTCAAGATAAAAAATACAAAATATTAGATTATGTCAATTATTATTGTGCAAAACTAAATGAAACGTGGCTACTCTTTGCTCGTTTCACCCTTTATTCAGGTTGACAAAATGTATTCACAATAAATGCAAAAGAATAAATCATTTCTTTACCAGATTGATCCCATTCCAAAAGCACGACAGCAAAAAAAAAAATGTTTCAAGCTTTATGTTCCAAACGTGACGCCGCAAGTTGGCTACAAACAGGATGAAACCGAATCAGCCGTGCATCCTGCTCCTATCATACGTATAACTTATAATAACCGTACATAATCCGATGATGTGTTGACGTCCCGAAAGTCGCGAAACCACGTCCGTGACCACACGCAGCAATTGCAACTTTTGTATAAAACCATCCCCCCTCCCCCAATCCAAGTGTCGGATGATTTGTTGCACTCACTGATGATGATGGGTTGGGTGGCGGAGCTTATCTCCGCATGGACATGTTGTGGATGTTGGCGAAGGGTGCCTTTTCGCTATTGCGGAAAAACCGTCGCAACGTGAGGCGCCAGAAGGCCGCCCGGAAGTCGACGCTGTAGAATGCGTAGATGAACGGATTGATGGCACTGTTGATCCAGCCAAGCCAGGTGAAAAATTCGCCCAGCTTCGGGGCGGCCAGGTCCTTCGGCAGGAACGGCGTCAGGATGTAGTGGATGAAGAAGGGCAGCCAGCACGCGATGAAGCCGCCGACCACGATGCTGAGCGTTTGGGTCGTTTTGTTCTCGCGCTTCATCGACAGGATCCGCGACGAAAGGGACTTCTGATGGATCCGCATATTACGTCCGGCCGCCGTCGATGCCGAGGCCGTAGTGGTCGACGTCATAATTGAGTTACTAATGGTATTGGTACGCCTCAAACCACCCGATTGATTTGCCGTTTGCGGTTTTTGCTGTTGATTGAAAACGTTATTGGCCGACGACCAGAGCTCCGTCGTCGAAGCCAGCTTGTAGTGTATGGTGGAGTTGCGCTTTGCGCCCGGTGATTGTACCTGCTGGCTACCCTGGGACATTCGTTCTTCGTCGGCACCATTCCGGCACCCACCTCCACCACCACTGCCGCCTCCGCCGCCGCCGCCGCCATTGCCGACGATTGATGTTGTGGTTTTGGACATGGAATTGATGTCGACAAGCTCATAATGGCCATTCTTGTGATTCTTTCTGGTGCCGACTATCTTCGAGCAGTCACTGTCCCCACTGAGGCCGGTAAAGCTGGACGAGCCTCCGCCGCCCAGTTGGGTCACATAGGTTGTGGTTGCCGTCGACAGCTGCGATGAGGACCGCTTTCGCTTGGGGCTCAGCTGGGCCGGGTCAATCTCCGAAGCATAATGGTAGCACGCCTCGTCAGCATCACGGGTCCGGTGACTTTTCTGTGCAGGTAAATGGGGAGGGAAGAAAAAGAGAAGAATATTTGCATTGAATCATTTGCTCGCTCATGGGTGGAATTGAAGAGTGAATGTGTGTATGTAACAGTGCGCTTTTGTTGTGGCAATTTGGGTGGAAATTGGAAAAGCTTTTATCCCCCATGATGGGATGAAGTGATTCGAGGGTGTTGCGTGAGGATGGGTGGTGACGATAAACACTTGTAGACAGAACCAAGATGAGCGACATATTTGCGAGCTTACGCCACTCGACGACGATGGCACGGAATGAAAGAAGCTGTATTAACACATTTCGACTGTTTGGTTTCCGGGAACAATTTGGGATACATTAGCCTGTCAGAAGCCATATTCATGATAATAAGAATCAAAATTGAAGCACTCGCGCGACAGAATGTACATAAGAAGTAAAACATCCGAACAAGGTATGACACGTTTCTTTCCGAAGCAGTGGAAAAATAATTGCCGTCTTGTCTTTTGCTTATGCCGACTGGGAGATAAAGAATTCAACGGTATGTGAACGATGAATGGAAATCAAACTGTTATGTACTTTTGACGTACAGTCAAGATTCCTTTAGTACGGGATCGTACAATTTTTTTTTTTGTAAAAGTACGTATATTTGTCGTTTGTTTGTTTAGTGAAAATTATTCACAGAATTATTTAAACCTCGACTTCAAAATTAAATTTCAGTTCATCTATATCGATCCGCCCATTACAGCTATCAATGAAGGTGATATAAGTTAACAAAGCTTTCATTATCAATGTTCTATTATTCGCTGCTACCCCCTACAGTGAGGGCCGGAGAAGATCATCGAAGTGAAGAGATCGTCGCCTGCCAGTCACAACCAGCAGCCTTTGTTGTAGCAAGTCGTAAGCAGTCCGTAGACTGGGGCAGCCGAAGAATTTGTGTTGTATTGTTTGAATACACGTAGTGCAGTGAAAGCAATTTTCTCCATCCGCTCTTCTCATGGTAAACATCAGTTGCCGATTTGAGAATTTTTGATTCGTCCACATGTAGGGAGAGCTGCGCTGTGAAGGCAATAAATCACGAGCAGCTATATTCTTCCACACGCGGGGCCAGTTGATTGCTGGATTTGCTGTTTCGACTTTCGGTCTGGATGTACGTTCGGGGTGTTGTCGGATTTGGAAGGGGAAGTTTGGAAAATTGTTTAGGATTATGTTCAGGCAGGAAGAGTCTGTAGGGAGGGGGTGGGGGGGGGGGGGTAGTTTACTTGGTTTTGGTTGAGAAAAGAACTATAATAAGGAAGGGAGATCATTTCCTGCAAGTGCCGATTAATGAGCAATGCCTTACACTTGAACGCTGGTAGTTTTAATTTGAGACCGCTATTATGCCTTTTTACAAGTATACAGGCTCGCGGCATAATCAAGGAATGGATGCGGTGTCCTCATCTGTTTATCCCAGAGGGCAGAAGAGGTCGCAGAACCTTGGGAATTTCTTTTCCTTTTAGCGGTGTCCAAACCTGTGTATCCCAAGTTTGGCAGGAGAGAATCGCAATCCACTGCTTGGGTTTATATACGGAGTTATTGTCATAATACACTTTACAATTTGTTGCATTGGTATGGTGTGATTTATATTTAATTACTGTATGCAAAGTGAGATGCCTATAACCAGGCATGGAAAATCATTTGCATTCATTTCATACATTCATTTACATTCATTTGCCTCTAACTTTTTTCATCAACAACATTCCGCAAAATTATGTACGGAGCTTTTGTAGGTTTTGTTATTAGCTCATAATTTAAATATGTACCTCTTATGCATCACGAACTAAAGCGGGCAGAACTTGCTACTGTTTTTCAGTGAATGTAAAATACATTCACTGAAAAACAGTAGTGGCTTCTGTTCACTCTGGTTCGTCATGCATAAGAGATACAGATTCAAATTATGAGCAAAAGTTGTAGCTTATAACAAAACCTACTAAAGCTTCATATATCATTTTACGGAATGCTGTTGATGAAAAAAGTTAGAGGCAAATGAATGTAAATGAATGTATGAAATGAATGCAAATGATTTTCCATGCCTGCCTATAACGGTGTGACAATTCTTTGTTTGTTTCATTGATGTCAATGTGCCTGCTAGGCTATTAGCGTATTTATTTATTTATTTATTTATTTGTTTAATTAATCATCTGACTCAGCGGCGCCAGTGGTGTAGTGGTAAGCGTGAATACCTCCCACCCCAGCAGGCCTGGGTTCAATCTCAGTCGGCGCCGTCGGGATGTTCTGAGGCATAACATCTGTGATCACGCCGAAGTAAAGCCGTTGGTCCCCGGTTCATGAGTTGATGGGTCGATAGGTAGGGCCTAGGTGTGGGAGCTGCCTCCCTGGCGTCGGTAGCATTGGTGCTCAGCACGGAAAACAAGATCGACGGAAAACAAATCAAGGAAAAATAACAATAATAATCATCTGACTGTTGTCTACATGAAATATCTTAAAAACTATACCATTCATGCGTTCAAAGCGTCAAAAAGCGAGCAGAAGGTTCCCCAAATTCAAACAATTCTTCAACAGCCGTGAACGTACGCATCATAGTTGTTAGTGGTTCGTTGTAACCGAATGCTGTTCGATGGTATCGTGGTTGGAGTAAGGTACCACTTCGTAATGATCTCGGCGGCACTCGGATATCTAACAGCGAAAGAAGACTCACGCAGTCAACATCCCCATTCAATAACTATGCAACAAATGCTGCCTGTTGATTCTTCCGTCGACGTTCCAGGGTTTCCAAACTCAGCAAATTGCAGCGATCAGAATACGGCGCAATGCCATTCTGATAAACTTTCGCTGAACACCTTCGATCCTCAAGTTCCAGGTCAACTGATGAGGAAACCAGACCTATGAGGCGTTTTCCAGGATAGGTCGAACAAGGGAGCAATAAAGAGCTTTCAAGCAGTGTGGGTCAGAGAAGTCTTTTGATATTTTCGACACGAATCCTAACTGACGGTTAGCCTTGGTGATCACACCAGTACAGTGGAGGTTAAACGATAATTTATTATCTAGTAGAACGCCAAGATCGCTGAGCTGGTCGGTTCTTTGCAGTATAACACCGTTGATGGCATAATTGAAAATAATCGGCTGCTTGATGCGGTAAAACGACATTACCATGCATTTTGGTATGCTCACGGTAAGCCAATTCCGATTGCACCAACTAACGAATAGATCCAATAGCGATTGAAGACGAATACAATCCTCAGTACATCGCACCACGAAATACAGCTTTAGGTCATCCGCATACGCAAGCCTGCTATCATCTCCAAGTACAAGCAATACGTCGTTGAAGAATAAAAGAAACAACAACGGGCCAAGATTGCTACCCTGTGGTACGCCCGAAGAGTTCGTAAAATACGAGGAAGTACTGGAATCAAGTTTAACTCACAAAGACCTGTAAGTCAGGTACGAGCAAAACCACGATGTCAACCGATTTGATGTGCCGAGTTTGGATAGCTTAGCCAACAGAATATCATGGTTGATCGTATCAAACGCTGCTTTTAGGTCCGTATAGATGACGTCTACTTGCGCCCCATTATCCAGTTGTTCGAAACACGTCGTGGTAAAATCCAGAAGATTTGAGACAACAAACTCCAATAGCACGGCAATACACTACAGGAGGAATGCCGTCTGGTCCAGGCGTGAAGGTGCTTTTAATTTTCTTCGCGGCATTAGTTACCATTAAGGGCGTTACTTCGAAGGTATCCACGCCTACAAGACTCGCAGGAACATCCGAAATAGCAGAGTCGACAGATTCTGTGACAAATGCTGACGAAAAATGAGCAGCAAAGAGTTCACATTTCTCGTCGCTTATCGATGTTTCAACATCACTGAGAAAAATGGTTGCGGGCATAGTAGCATTTTTCCTCTTCGAGTTTACGTACTTCCAAACGGGTTTCGTCTTAGGTTAGTTTGCACACGTAAAACGTACGATTTGTAGAGCGAAGAGTTAAGCTTACGGTACTCGTTACACGCCAAGTGAAAGCTACGTTTATTAGCCAGAGAACGAAATCGCCGTAATCTACGTTGCGAAGCATTTCGTTTGCGTTTTAGTTTTCGTAGCAATGCAGTGCTCCAGGCAGGAAAAACAGCAGGTCGACGAATCGGTACATTTGCATCCATCCAATCATTTAGCATAACGCACAACGTTTCACCCATTTCATCAGCATTCATTCCATCAAAAAGAATATCCCAGTCGATACTCGACAGGAAATCCAATAGAGCATCGAAATCAATCTTGTTGTAGTCTAACGCAATTCTATCACTGTCATTCTCATCATGCAGCTGTACACCATTGACAATTAGAGATGGTAAGCAGACAACAAGCACAAATCGAGAATGCGTCCCAAGTGGTTGCGCTCGAGATTCATCTGATGCAAATTAAGGAAATCCATGCCATCAATCAGTAGGGAGCTAGCAATTGGTAATGGCACAGAGTTCACAGGTCGACTTTCGCCGTCAGACCAGTTCCAAAACACTCCAGGTTTATTATAGTCACCGCAGGCCAGCATGCATTCGTTGTCAGAACCTCTGTTATGCAGCTCATGGATCGACTGAATATGCGCATCTAGTACAGTGCGATCGTTGCTTTTGTTCGGAGGGACATATATAGCGCACAGCAGTAGCCGCTTGGAACCAATCATCGTCGATACACACACTTGCTCTAATGTTTTTCCGCTGGTTGCAGCGATACTGCTGCTTATGAAACGATGATGCACCGCAATCTGAACTCCTCCAAAACGAGATTTGCTGCTATTCATATGGTTTCGGTCACACCGGTACACATTGTAGTTGCTTCCGAAAAGCTGCGTCGAACTGATAGCGTTGTTGAGCCCCGTCTCGATTAAAATAATGATGTCGAAATTGCAGTCCAGGGTGTTGCAGTAAAAGTCATCAATCTTGGTCCGCAGTCCTCGCACATTTTGATAGTAATCCCATAAACGGTTATCATCGCAGGTCGTGTTCTGCAACAAGGAAATATCAGGCGCGGGAATAGTTGATGAATGGTACCGATACTGACCTCTGGTGGAAACCCTAGGGTTTACACCATCCAAAGAAAGACGCAATGAATGAGTATCGATGATGGTGTCAACCTTAGGGCCTGTCAATGCATTGCTGTTGGATGCGGTTTGGTTTTTTGAATTATCGATGAATTCACGGAATAGAATTCCATCAGGCCCCGTTGAAGCGTCGAGAGCTAGTTCTTTCAAAGAAGGGTCCAAGTCGCCTTTGAAGAAGAAGAAAGTCAGCTTCGTCACATCAGCTTCCTTGGGAATTAGACGCACAACTTCAGCAGGTGTTGTTGAATGTCCTCTACAGTTATTTGCGGGTGTAATCATGACACGTAGAGCCAAAATTTTGGGGCAGAGGTCGGTGGTGTCAGACATAGCACAGACAAATCACTGAGATCAATAGCAACATACGATAGCATACATTCATAGATCAGGGGGCCTCCATAAGCTCGGTCGGTAGAGCCTGCGACTATAAAGCAAACCATGCTGGAGGTGGCTGGGTTTGAATCCCGGTTGGTCTAGGATTTCAGATTGGAAAATTTCTCGACTTTCCTGGGCATAGTATATTATTGTACTTGCCACACAATATACACATGTAAAAATCGAACAGGCTTGGAAAGCTTTCAATTAACAACTGTGGAAGTGCATCTAGAGCACTAAGTTGAGAGCAGGCGTTAAGTTACAGTTGGGTCGTAATAGCCAGAGAAGATCATAGATAGCACTAACTAGCGGAGGAATTCTAAATTGTTCTGTCCATCATCCAACAGTCCTTGACCTCCTAATCAACTTTGCCGAAGAAATCATCCGTCTTAATAGTCAGGATCTTGAGATACAGCAGTGCAAACGTATTCACTTCGAATGCTCACTAGCGCTGCCTAGCGGAAGAATTCCGAATTGTTGTGTCCATCATCCAACAGTCCTTGACTTCCTGATCAACATTGCCGAAGAAATCATCCGTCTTAATAGTCAGGATCTTGAGATACAGCAGCACAAACATATACACTTCGAATGCTCACTAGCGCCACCTAGTGGAGGAATTCCGAATTTTTCTGTCCATCATCCAAAAGTCCTTGACCTCCTGATCAACTTTTGAAATCAAATGTTCGCGCCCGTCGCGGGAAATCTTTCGGACACACATGAAAAGTACGGTTTTACACAACGAAAATACACTTTATTACGCGAACACAAAATTACATTTATTACGGTAAAGGACGAAACAAACGATGTGTCTTCCGCGACGGTTTATTATAACTGATCTTTTTCTATCTGTCTACCTATGTGCCACACAGCTGACCCGATCGTTAGCAATCGATCGTCAGCTGTATGTACATAAGGATCAAGAGCGGACCGGCGGGAGAGATTCTCTCTCATATACAAACTATCTAGGGATGCACATGTGAAACTGTGTCATCGATACTTTATCTTCTCGCTCTAACATATGCAGGCCGCCTTGAAATATTTGATTTCAATTTACTATCCTACTTTGCCCAAGAAATCATCCGTCTAAATAGTCAGGATCTTGAGATACAGCAGCACAAACATATACACTTCGAATGCTCACTAGCGCCGCCTAGTGGAAGAATTCCGAATTTTTCTGTCTATCATCCAACAGTACTTGACCTCCTGATCAACTTTGCCGAAAAAATCATCCGTCTTAATAGTCAAGATCTTGAGATACAGCATTCAAATCATGCAAAATAGGAGATTTTAGGGCAAAACTGTGAAAAACCCCAACTTACCCTATCGTGTCCAAGATGAAACCCACTCCAATCGATTCCTGAAACTTTTTTCTATAAGAATGACTATTTTCTAGTCCTTTTTCCAGCGAGCACCGAAGTGATTGAATTTTAACACATTGTTTCGATTTTGTTCCCAGTGTGCATCGGCTCGCCTTCGTTACCACGACGACGTTTAACACCCAGTTGGGGCCATGCATTTCCATTCCTTGTTCGATGCGATGGTCTCTCAGCAGGAGTATCAATGGGAATGCACTTGTCGACTTTGTCACTCAACGATTCAACCAACTTGAGCAGCTGTTGAACCTGGGCCGGTAGTCCATCATTGGAGTTCGTTTTTTGCGGGAGCTCATCAGCAAAATACGAGGTCACACTTCTGCCATTCAGTTTAGCCCGACAAGTTGAGCAAACGAATAAAGCCTTGCCTTGCGAGAATAGATCTTTACTCGCACGGCTGAGGTTGAAACCACTACACTGCATGCTGATGTGGAGATAAATCTCACAAAAGCCGCAGCGCAACGGCTCGATTTCATTTATTTCCATTTTGCATTTTCTGCATTGTTTTTTCTCCATCTTCACAGCGAACAAACAAAATTTGTTCGTGTTCACTCGGCTGTCGACAGAAGCAGACCACTCTCGATGTGTGTCACGCGATCGTCTGTTTACTCGGCAGGAACTATTGTGCGGTCCTCCTCATTGTTCTTCATCAGCAGTTCTTCCAGTCGATACGTCGTCGACTTTGGAAAGCAACCGTTTCGTGATGAATGTGTGAGTGCTGACCACGTTTTGCGTCCGTTGCTGCAATGGAAGCGCTCTGACCCCCGTTGGCGAATCTGCCATAGAATGAAACCACTGGAAGCGACTCCCGTTCTGATGGAGGAGGCTTATTGGACAGCGGAAGATAAAATGTTTATTGTGTTGTACCTTTTGACTATACACAGAAAAAAATTCTGAATTTTAACTATCGCGTAAAATCTCCCTTTGTTTAATTTTGAGCTATACTTGGCATAAACAGTGAAATCGTTTACAAACTTGCATACAATATTGCATATTTATGCGATATTGCGCTTAAATTTACACGAAATATCACGTAAATTTATGCCAAGTCTAGCGTTAATTTTATGTGCGCTATATCTCGCAGAAATTTACATGAATTTTTCGAACGGTGTAGTTTTAAGATGTATTGTATAGTGAACAAGAATCCTTGGCTCTGTAAAGTTAATTCGGTTAAGCCTTATCAAAAAAATTAATAAAAAAAAAAAAAAATTTGATGGATAGCAACAAACAATATCGCCAGCACGAAAACAGAAATGCGGTTTGGAATTAAATCCTTCGGAAACGTTTAAAACAGCTATTTATTGGCGAACTCCACAATTAAGCAACGCACGCGGGTACAAATACTCGTTCAACGTTGAACAAATAAATTAAAAACTTAAGTCAAACGAGTTAAAATAACTTTAAGCGGACGAAATACTAACGCGGCTGTTTTACACAATGTCAACAATGGAATATTGAAACATGTAACATGATCCGCGCATTCGGGTTCGCTGTTCTGGGTGTAGGAAAGGTAAATTAATAATTCTGTTTGGCAAGGCTATGGTAGAAGTGAACGCTACTGACGTGAGTGCAATTGCATGATGTGCATTTTTCTGTCTTATCGACAAATTTAGTAAGTTCAATTCTTACAGTGGCGTCAATGATTTTAGCTACATATGACACCGCCATCCTCCCGTTTTCGCGCTAGCTGCTCCATCGGAATGGTCGCACATGCACCACGGAATAGATAGCTCCGCATGGTAGCCGTCAGCTTCGCAACGTTTGCCGCCGTTGTATTTAGATTTGCAGCTTTGGCCACATCTTCGATGATAGGAAGGAATTTAACAGCGTTACCTTTTGATGTAAGGCTAGGCTACGTAACGAGTGCCGAGTGAAGTTTGTCACGAGTAGGTCTCAATTCAACTTGGTCATTACCCGCACCGAGTTGGCGAAAATAACTCCGAGTATTTTGATGGTGTTTTCGGTACGAAGCCACGGCACAGTTAACGGGTTGTTAATGAGGCCGACGTCGATTGCCGTTGTTTTAGCTTCATTCAAACGCGACCCTGCTACATTCAATTATCCCTAAGGTGTCAAAGTTTGCATGGTTCAAAGGGTTGGACTTGAGTCGAGACTTCATACGCGTGATGTCTCGTCTCATGTCCAATCACTATTGTCTAAACGCTCACTTGTTCCGTGTGGGGTTGGGAGACAGCAATCTCTGTGAATGTGGACAAGGTTACCAGGACGCTGATCACATCCTTTGATCTTGTGCGGAGTATCGTCGAGTCAGATCACATTTTTATGATTCCCTTCGGGCTCGAGGTAGACAACCTAATGTTCCAGTTCGGGATATTTTGGCTGGACGCGATCTGGAGTTTATGAAACTCATATATGTTTACTTTAAGAATATTAACATTAGATTGTAAGTTTTATTAACCTTGTGTTTAGTTTGTATTTTGTACGTGTGGGTTTTTTTTTCAATGTTTGTTTTCAAGATGAATAGAAATAATTTCATGCTTTAGGATTAATTAAATAGTTGTATAGTAAACCACATTTCAAACCTCCTTCTTCCCTTTTCCCATCCAAAAAATGTAAATCTCCACTAACCTCGAGACAACCGCGAGTACTCGGTCCAGTTCCTTTAACTTTAAATTTAAGACAGTAATAATGTATAACGCAAAGAATAACTCGGCTCTGTAAAGTTTATTCGATTGAGCCTGTACAAATAAAGTAACTATAAAAAAAAAAAACGCGACCCTGCTACTCTTTCAAAACGGCGGAACAAATCCCGCATCGCATCAAGCTTATCGACGCTGGTGACGATGGCACTGATGTCATCTGCGTATGCGACGATTAGATCTGCTCCACACACTTGTTCTAAACGCCGCAAAAGTGGGTACAGATAGAGTACAAAAAGATGCATCGAGAGAGGGTCCCCTTGGCTGACCGAACGTTCGATTCGGAAGGGTGCAGAGAGGTGTCCGTTGATAAGCAAGCGAGAAGAAGAAGCTGCTGATATATGGGAGAGCAAATCCACAAGCGCCGGGTTGAATCCCATAGCTCGCATCGTATCGAACAAGTAGCGTTGGTCCACACGATCGAATACATGATCTCATGAATCATGAGATTTTGCCTGTTCGCTTTGTGCAATTTTATCTTTCAATGATAACGTAGCCTGGAAGATAATGCGTCCAGTATTTGAACATTTTTGCGAGCCAGTCAAAACACCATGGGCACGGAGTACATTTTCAAGTCGCTGTTTAAGGACACGCGAGAGAATTTTATAGTCATAGTCATAGTACAGTGTCCCCGCAACTCGTTTCTTCACCAACACGATCACTCCATCGACGAACTGACTCAGGAAATTTGACCTGATAGCTTCGTTCAAAATCAGGTTCAGTTCACGATGTATCACATTGAATGTACGCAGATAAAACTTTTTCGGCAGCTCATCAGAGCCTGGTGATTTTCTGACTGCGCTTGTGCGGATGGCAGAAAGTATTGCAGCAGTTGTTACCTCATTCATGCAGTCTTCGTTTACGGCATCCTGCTCGGGGATGACTCTCTCGCACTGAAAGGGTCCATCTTTTCCTTCTTCTTCATCCACATGACCGCGTGCGTATAGATCGATGAAGAATTGGACCATATGATCCTGTATCGCAGCAGAATCACCGATGATCTCGTCCCTCTCGTTTCGTAGTTGCTCGATGGTGGTTCTTCGCCACCTTCTCTCTCCTAGCTGGTAGGTCGACAACGGCTCACCAGCAACGTATGTTTCGTTCGTCCGCACAAACATTTCGGAGAAGCGTCGTTGATTTGAAAGCATTTCGGCTTTTACCCGGTTGATGGTGGTGAGCATGGCACGGTTGTTTTGGTAGCCATCGTACGCATGCCGTAGTAGATCGTGGAGCCGTTGCTGTTCACGATTGAATTCGTCGAATGCTATTTTTGACTTCCAACAGAAGAAGGACTTTATTTTAGGCTTTGCGTACGACAGCCACCATTCCATCCATGACGAATAATTTCGGCGTTGACGAGTCCAATATTGCCACCGTATTTGAAACTCGTCTATATTTTCTGTGGTCAAGAGGTGGGGACGGAGAGCCCAGAAACCACGGCCATGTGCTCTGTCGGGGAGGGGAAGGCAAATTCTCACGGTGACGGCTTTGTGGTCCGAGAAGCAGCACACATGGACAGCTGTTGATCTCAGCTGTTCTCGGAGACCGGCGCTTACATGTAGCCGATCAAGCCTGGATGAGGAGTTGTGTGTGATGTAAGTGTATTCCATCTCTCGTGGACGGAGAGATGTAGCTGCTGAACGGTGGCTTGAAGAGCGGGACTCGAGTTGTGTCCCGTCGCATCGCATTGTCGAATCACGCAGTTGAAGTCGCCTTCAAGAAGGATGTGTGATTGCGCGATTGTGTTGTTAAAAAACCGCTCTCGTTCGGAATGAAGCACGTAACCCGATTGGACATACACATCACAAAACGTAGTGTTGTGTACACAAAGAGCGAGCAATCTCCCGTCCAGGCTTTTCTCTACGTGGGAGAATTTAATGTGTTCTTTTAGAGCAATTGCCGTTCCTCTTCTCACATGGTCGACATTGCAGACAACGATATAGCCGGGTAAGGCAAGGTGTTAATTTTCAACCTCCTGCAGAAGCATAATGTCTAGCTCCATTGTGCGAACGAACGTACAAAGGGCATTTAGCTTGGTTTGGTTGGTGATGGTGTTTATATTTATGGTTCCGATATTACAGCTGACGTACTCCATTATTGCTGTATTTCTTCATCGGAAACTCTGATGTGTTCGTGTTCGGAGGTGATATCATCTCCGCGTGCGTCGACTGTTGTTCGAAGCAAGAGATGTTTGTGAGCTGTCCGTTGTCGGTCCTGCGATGAGATACGATGCTACCGATCGGGATTGATAGCGGCGAGAGTTGGACAATAGCTTGCATTGCGGAGGGTTTGGCTGTAGTTGGTGCAGCCGGTGGCGGCATTGTGTTTTTCCGTTGTGCTGCTGCAGCTCGTGTCCCACTTGCTCCGAGGAGACTTGCCTTCAAACCCGAAGTTTCTGAAGTCGAGCTCGATGATGGTTTTCGTGGATCCGATAGCGGTTTCATCGGTTGAGGTTTTGATGGTTTTCCCTTCGTTACGTTAGCGTAGGATTGATCTGCTACGAGCTCCTGCACTAGCAGTTTTTTTGTTTTGAACACATGGGATGCCGATGTGTGCAAATTCATGGCAGTGCAAGCAGGTTTGCCGTTGCCCCTTGTATCCCACCGCAGTTTCTTCGCCCTGGATTGTCACGAGTGAAGGAATGTTCTTCGTTACTACCATTCGAGCAACACGAACACCGGTATTAACACCACCAAAATCACTGTATCGGTCATCCCACATTAAGTCGCGAACACTAATAACTTCTCCGTAGTCGGCGAGGAAAACTGCGATCTGGTCCTCCATCGCAATCCGTAGTTTGTAGGACTTGCCATTAAACACGAACTCGTGCTTGATATCTTGTTGTTCCTCAATCTTCTCGGAAAGTTCGAGGTTGTTGACCTTCACGAAGGTACATACAAGCCGTCTGCTTGGTTGGAGTAGAAGCACGTTTTCGCGGGTAAGACCGAGTTCTTTTTGGACGTTTTCGAATAAAAAACGACAAACACGAAATTATCTAACAAACTACGTTTATTGAAACTGTCCTCTTTTACATTTTAGCGCGGATTGAATTCAAGAACAAGAAAACAAATTGCTGCTGTTGACAGCTAGCCAAGGTTGATATATAAAACGGTAGGGAGGTGACACGTAGTGTCGGTCAAGTGTTGCCAATTTCAATACTCCTCCTCAATGCTTTGCTCAACGGTTTTGTCACTGGACTCCATGATATTTAATCCCATAATAGCACAAAGCTTCGTCACCTTCATAATACCAAGCGGTTTGGTCAGGATGTCAGCCGCCATGGTCTCTGTAGGGCAATAGACCAGCCGCAGCACTTCTTGATCACACAACTCCTTAAATTAATGCTGCTTGGTTTCGATGTGCTTTGAACGACGTGTGGTACGATCCGAATGAACAAACTGTATGCAACTCTGATTATCTTCCATAATGCATTTGCACCCTTTTGAACCTCTCCGAAATCATCCAAAACCTTGCGTAGCCAGACTGCCTCCTGGCTGGCCTCTCCCAGAGCCACATACTCCGACTCCATCGACGACAGCGTCACGCAGTGCTGCAATCGGCTCCTCCTGCATACATAAACACGAAACCTGTTGTAGATCGTCGAGTCTCTGGATCACCGGCCTAGTCAGCTTTCCACTGTTATTCCCGTATTCCAACTTAGCACATTTCGTCGTCCTTAGGTACCTAAGCACCCTCTTAGCGGCTGTCCAATCGGCTTCCGTTGGTGAGCAAACCGTACGTCCAAGAATTGACACACTCACAGCGACGTCCGGGCGAGCACACACCGCTACATACAAGAGTGCTCATACCAGACTACGGTAAACCGTGGTGTTCGAAAACGGACTGCTTGTATCCTTTGTTGCGACGAATCCGGTATCCATAGGGCTTCTCGAAGGCTTAGCATCCTGTTGTCCAAAACGAGATGCTATCTTCTAAATGTACCCCTCAAGCGAAATAATGTACTTTCCGTCCTTGCGAGCGATCTCCATTCCAAGAAAATATGACGGTTCTCCCAAATCCGTTATGTCGAATTTCTGCTTCAAAGCACTGCAGATTCGATCCAGTTGCGTAGCATCCTTGCAACTAATCAATATATCGTCCACATAGACAAGTAGACAGATTTGAACGCCTCCTACAACTTGTTTATACAAGCACTGATCCACCTCGCTTTGATTAAACCCTAGATCCAGAAGAACACTATGCAGAAGCTGGTTCCAGCACCTGGCTGACTGCTTCAGCCCTTATATGCTGCGACGAAGTCTGCACACCAAGTTCTCCTTTCCCTTTTCAGCAAATCCGGGAGGTTGCTTCATGTAAAGTTCCTCCTTGAGATGACCATATAAGTAGGCAGTCTTTACATCCAAATGTTGCAGTGTCATATTCTGATGAGATGCCACGGCCAAGAACGTTCGCAGCGCTGTTTGTTTAGTCACCGGTGCAAAAATCTCGTCATAGTCGTCGCCATATTGTTAAGAATAGCCTTGAGCAACTAGCCGAGGCTTGTACTTCGTGACCTCTCCCGACGCGCTCCGTTTGATCTTATAGATCCATTTGCATCCTACAGGTTTTCTGCCAACTGGTAACTCCGTCAGCTCCCATGTCTCGTTCAAGGCATGGGATTTCAACTCCTCGTTCATAGCAGCATACCACTTTTCCTTTCGTTTTGTCCATCTTCGCTCTGTCATTCGTTTTGAAAACTTTCTCCACACCACCACTAGCACCACTTTTCTCTAAACGTTTATGCCACTCATCCAACAGCTTTCCCTGGATGAATTCCAAGGTTAATTCCGCTTCGGGGCGGCTCTCCAAAGCTGTTATCAAGCCGTCATAGGAATCACTCAAGCTCGACAATATTATGGCCACCAGCAAACACTCTTTTAACGGTTCACCCCCACTGTTGAGACGGTTGGACAAACGCGAAATTTCCGCCAGGTGATCAGCCATGTTACCAACCGGTCCGCACTCGTGTTTATTTCAGTTACCATGGGGACGTAATTTGTGATTAGCCCCGGTCCCTTTCAAATTGTATCATTATTTATGTACGACCTTAAATTTGAAATGACGTTTCACATTCATCTAGCGATGGCCGATTTTCATTCGAATAATCGATTAACGAACCGAAAATTAAAATATTTGTAATCGGTTATATCATGCTGATATAAGCATTAACCTCACCAGAGGATCATCACCCATCGTTTCAAACATATGCTGCACACTCATTGGTGGAAAAATGACAGCACAGCGAACAAAAAATAATCGATTAGGTGTTAATCGAATAATTTAAAATATGGGACATCTCTGATTTTGGTGTGATTTTTTTGATAAAAGAGAACGCAAAATTTCATCTCTACCGAGGGGGCGGCAAAACCACAAAATTACCTTGCATACGGGGGGTGTTCATTGGATTAAAGGGACCGTGAAAGAGGACACTAAAATAGAAAGTTTTTCTTCTGACTGTTTCATCTTAGTATTCATCTTTGATGTTACTGTCTTCCGCAAGCTGTATCCTCATCAACTTTCGCAACACATGAACTTTTGTCGCCAGGGTCGACCAAGTATGGTGCTTCCTTAGAGACTCCCACATATCACGCGCGGTTGTTGCTTTGATAACATGACACATCTGGCTGTCCTCGATAGACAAACCAATAATAGCCCGAGCCTTCGCGAATTAGCAACAGATCAACTCGGAATTTTCACACCTCATAATTATTGTCACTCAATTTTTCTACCGTGAGGTTCATGTCCGCCTTTTGCAATGCACCACATCAACAGGATACAAAAAAAATAGCGGTTTCGACCGTTTCACTTTTCCATGGAAAAAATCACTTCGTCCGGGTTGGAATTTCACTGCTTTCACAGTTCAGCTCACTCGCGATGCTGAGCCCATAACCTTTTGGACGTTTTCGAATAAAAAACGACAAACACGAAATTATCTAACAAACTACGTTTATTGAAACTGTCCTCTTTTACATTTTAGCGCGGATTGAATTTATGAACAAGACAACACATTGCTGCTGTTGACAGCTAGCCAAGGTTGATATATAAAACGGTAGGTAGGTGACACGTAGTGACCGTCAAGTGTTGCCAATTTCAATAGTTCTTTCCCGACGTTTTCAGTGTGTTGGTCAGGTGATCTCCAGGTGGCTTTGTGGATATCCTTGTGGGGGAAAAAAGTACTTCGAACTACCATACCCCGAGAGGCTGCAAAGTTCACGCATCGTTGGCCGTTGTCGTTCGATACGGCTGGTTGGCCCGATTGCCGGTCTATACATTGCCGCGTTCATGTCACCGATGACGATTTTGACGTCTCGTTGCGAACAGCCGTCGTACACCTGCTCCAGCTGCGCATAGAACGCTTCTTTCTAGTCGTCGGGTCTCCCTTCGTGTTGACAGTGCACGTTGATGATGCTGTAGTTGAAGAAACGGCCCTTAATCCTCAACTTGCACATCCTCGCGTTGATCGGCTGCCAATCTTACCCAGCACTACAAAGCCGATTCCTAGCTCGTTGGTGATGCCACAGCTCTGGTAGAAAGTAGCCGCTCGATGCCCGCTTTTCCATACCTTTTGTCCCGTCCAGCAAAGTTCCTGCAGTTGCGAAGTTGCGTGGTTGAAGTTCGTCATAGATTAACCTATCGCAGCCCGGGAAGCCGAGCGATTTGCAGTTCCATGTTCCGAGTTTCCAATCGTAGTCCTTATTTCGTCGCGTAGGTCTGTGCCGATTGTTCCAATACGTATTTCTTTCTATTGGAAACTTTGTTTTTTTTCCGGGGCGGCTTGTTAGGCCTGCCTCAACAACCTGTATCACCGGGAGATCATCGTGTACAACTCTGTTTAAAGTCCCACGCTGGCACTAGGACGGTGATCAGCCGCTCCTAACATGGAGAACAGACGCCGTTTTCGAGCCGCACCTCTTGCTTAAGACAACCTGACGCACGCCTACTGGTTCGAACCTCGAAACAGGCCTAGTATGGAACACTGACAACCCAAACTTTCCCAACAGTTCAAGCGTAGCTATTCAAATCGACGTATCTGCTTTTAGAGTTCATTAATTAATTTTATTTGATAAGGCTCCACCGAATTAACTTTACAGAGCCGATGATTCTTGGTCACTATACAATACATCTTAAAACTATAGTCAAAAGGTACAACACAATAAACACTTTATCTTCCGCTATCCAAAAAGCGTCCTCCATCAGAACTGGAGCCGCTTCCAGTGGTTTCATTGTATGGCAGTTACGCCATCGTGGGGCAAAGCGCTTCCATTGCAGCAATGCACAGTGGTCCAGAATGCAGATTTAGGTGGAATGATATGTTTTGAGTCTGAAATTGAAACTTTAGACTAAAAGTCTCTTCTACAAAGTTGTTCCTTATAGTTAGGCCCTCATTTTTATGACAATGAATTCTAGGGTGGTTCCTATTATCATTAAAATCAAAAATCTAACTTTTTTGTTTGAATAAATTAAGGTATACATTCTTGGGCAAAGTTGTAGCTGAGCTAATTTCAAGAAACTTTATTGGAAATAACTTTTTTGTATGTCTTAAATTGGCCGATTTAGAGCTATTTTCTTGAATTGAGCTAGGGTGGCTCTTAAAAAACAGTTTTTTTGCTCTAGTTTTCTTATTTAGAATTTCTCAGCAAAGGTGTCTTTAGATAACTTGTAGATCTTAAGAAGGCGTAAAGTTTGTCGATATCTTTCGCCGATCAAGAGTTATTGACGTTTTTATACTAAAAATATACACTTTTCAAATGTTAATATCTCTGGTTGGGGCAAACAAAAAAAAGTTTTCTTACGGCATTTGAAAGGGCGCATGTTATTCTCAATAATATGACAAAATTGGAGGTATGCTCGTATAAAATCAATTTGAATTTATTCATATTTTTTACTATATTTGGATATATCTTTTTTTATTAGAAGAGATACAGGCAACAAATTCAGCTTTAAAACATTCGCCCTAAAGAGTTTTAAATTTCTCTAGAAGATAACTTTCATGAGAAATTTCAAATAAAAAAGTTATTGCTAAAAACTATTTTTTCCAGGAACACCCTAAGTCAACTCCGAAAATTTACTCTAAAATGAGAACGTTAAGAGATAGAAAAAAATTTTCTTCGACAACGTTGCTTGTAATTATCTTAGCTACAACTTTTTCAAACAACACATGTTTTTATTTTGTAAAACAAAAAAGTTAGTTTTAAAAATTCCCTAATTTGAGGACCACTCTGACGTTTGCAAACACCAATAGAAGGGAATTTTTAAGAAAAGAACCTTTTTCGAAGACACTTAATGTCCAAATATTTAAACAAATATACTAGCACATTTTACATAAATTTGCCATTAGAGTGGTCCTATGAAATCCATCTTTTGTCAATAACTTTTTTATTTGAAATTTGTCATGAAAGTCATCTTCTAGAGACTTTTAAAACTCTTTAAGACGAATGTTTTATAGTTGAATTTGTTGCCTGCCTGTATCTCTTCTAATAAAAAAGATATACCCAAATATAGTAAAAAATATGAATAAATTTAAATTGATTTTATACGAGTTTAAAAAATAAAATACCTCCAATTTTGTCATGTTATTGAGAATAACTTACGTCCTTTCAAATGCCGTAAGAAAACTTTTTTTTGTTTGCCCCAACCAGAGATATTAACATTTGAAAAGTGCATATTTTTAGTATAAAAACGTCAATAACTGATCGGCGAAAGATATTGACAAACTTTTTGCAGCAAAAAATTGCGCCTTCTTAAGATCTAACATCTTTGCTGAGAAATTCTAAATAAGAAAACTAGAGCAAAAAAACTGTTTTTAAGAGCCACCCTAACTCAATTAAAGAAAATAGCTATAAATCGGCCAATTTAAGAGATTCAAAAAAGTTATTTTCAACAAAGTTGCTTGAAATTAACTCAGCTATAACTTTGCCCAAGAATGTATACCTTAATTTATTCAAACAAAAAAGTTAGATTTTTTATTTTAATGATAATAGCAACCACCATAGAACTCATTGTCATAAAAATGAGGGCCTAACTATAAGGAACAACTTTGTAGAAGAGACTTTTAGTCTAAAGTTTCAATTTCAGACTCAAAGTTTATCATTCCACATAAATCGCACTGGTGCTCAGCACGGAAAACAAGATCGACGGAAAAGAAGCCAAAGGAAAAATAAACACTGTTTCTACTCTGTATGGACCCGAGAGAGACTCCAATGGACGCAAAACGTGGTCAGCACTCACACACTCATCACGAAACGGTTGCTTTCCAAAGTCGACGACGCATCGACCGAAAGAACTGCTGATGAAGAACAATGGACCACGCAATGGTTGCTGCCGAGAAAACAGATGATCGCGTGGCACACATCGAGAGTGGCCTGCTTTTGTCGACAGCCGAGTGAACACTGACGTATCTGCTTTTGTAAACAATAACTTCAACTGCTAACTGCTAACTGCTGTTGTTAGTTTCTGCGAGTGATCTAGCAGTTGCCACAAATCGTCGCTTGAAGTGATTGTTTACTAAATCAGATACGTCGATTTTAATAGTTACGCTTGGGCTATCCCATGGCTGTCCGATGTTACCTGACTTCCAGTCGCAATGTTTCGTATTCCGTTCTCGCCCAACAGATCTTCGACAAGTCTACGTCATGGATGTCGCCACATTTGGATCATGCTGTTCGCCGGCATCGGCGCAGTACGTTAAGAACCTCAACGCCGAAGAGTTTGCCAGCGAGTATCTACGAGAGCTGCAGCAGCCAACAAGAACAAGCACAGTGACTACTTGGACAGATTTAAGACGATTGAAGAGGCGATTGCAGTGGTGAACGAGGTCAAACTGGTACACTCCAAAGGAGGCTTCACTGTCCGACGCTTCCTGTCGAACGAACATGAAGTCCTGCGAGGAAAAGGTGATGTGGCTGAAGTAGAATTAAAAAATCTACATCTGGAACGTGATGGGAAGTCCGAGTCGGTATTGGGGATGAAGTGGATTCCAAGCGAGGACGTATTCATCTATACCTTCGGTGTGCGAGAAGATCTGCATTGTCTTTTGTACAATGACCATATTCCTATCAAGCGTAAGGTAGCCAGGGTGGTCATTAGTCCTTTCGATCCGCTCGGCCTCATTGTCTTTTTTATGATTCACGGTAAAATTCTGATCCAGGAGCTCTGGGCGATAGGAATAGAGTGGGACCAAGAAATTCCGCACAATATCAACGAACGGTGGCGACTATGGGCTGACCTACTTCAGCAGCTGGATATACTACGCGAACCGCGATGCTAATTCCATTCATTGAAAGACTTTGCTCGTCTGCAAATCTACCTCTTACCCTACCCGATGGTTATTTATGTTGCTTTACGTGGACGTGCCTTGAATTCCTATAAATTTCCGAGACGACCCAGCCCACGGCTGAAAGTCTCTTTAATAAAGAAATCAAATCAATTCCTATAAATCATCGAGAGAAGGAATAGTTTACAAAAGCTGTTACACCCTAATTCTAGCTCTATCTAGATATACTCAGTGCGTGCTAGTGCTGGAAGTTTAACATCAAATTCGTCACAGACAACATTGAACAAGCGAAGGTACGAATTGGTTGTTGTAGCCGTAGTTTGTTCTGTGGTATGCTATGCTATTAAATCTGAGTTCCGAAACTGTCGGGGAAGAATCGAGCATCTTAACAACATTCTTGAATTTGTAAAACTTGGTTGCACCCGAAAAAAATTCCAATGAACATTTTACATGAGATTTATGAAAGACAAACTGCTCATCGACAAGTCATAAAACTCTTCAGATTTATGAGACCAATTACTCCTACCATCAAAACAATCCTCTCTTCAC
Organism: Ochlerotatus camptorhynchus; assembly: GCF_037179485.1. Lineage (NCBI taxonomy): Eukaryota > Metazoa > Arthropoda > Insecta > Diptera > Culicidae > Ochlerotatus > Ochlerotatus camptorhynchus. The sequence goes on from NW_027040584.1 coordinate 5,267,016, forward strand.
TGGCGCCGTAGCTGGATCACTCCTGAAATACTCAAGCAAAATAGCACTCCAGTTTCATCGCCCCCCTTATACCTTTTTTTTTTTTTTTTTTTTTTTTTTTTTTTTTAACTTTTTATTTGTTCCAAATTCAAAATAAATTACATTTCATTTTAACCTAGGTGCTCCAGTTACTGCAGTAACGTACCAGCCTTAATTGTTATGATATATATCTAAGTGTTTTTACATTGTTCATGTCTTGGCAATTCAGTATTTTAAACAGGTTTTTTAACCTGCATGTCAGTATAACAATTGATATCTTAAAACTAAAAACTAAAACTAAATCTTATCTAAGTATAAAGGGAATTAATCGTTGCAATTGAGGATTGCAACGATTTTTGCCTGAAATTATTAATTATTTTGTTGGACATTTGTGCTAAAGTCTCAACATTCGAAATTCTATGTACTTCGGTAGTACTGTACCAGGGAGGCAACTTCAAAATCATCTTCAGAATTTTGTTCTGAATCCTTTGAAGTGCTTTTTTCCTGGTAGTGCAACAACTAGACCATATTGGCACAGCGTAAAGCATGGCCGGTCTAAAAACTTGTTTAAATATTAGAAGTTTATTCGTCAGGCAAAGTTTGGATTTCCTGTTTATAAGAGGATACAAACATTTTATATATTTGTTACATTTGGCTTGAATGCCCTCAATGTGATCTTTAAAAGTTAATTTTTGGTCAAGTATTAATCCAAGATATTTCACTTGGTTTGACCAGGAAATTGGAACTCCGTTCATAGTGACTATGTGACTACTACTAGGTTTCAAAAACGAAGCTCTAGGCTTATGTGGAAATATTATAAGTTGAGTTTTGGAAGCGTTGGGAGAAATCTTCCATTTTTGTAAATAAGAAGAGAAAATATCTAAACTTTTCTGCAGTCTGCTGCAAATAACACGAAGACTTCTTCCTTTAGCGGAAATGCCTGTGGCATCAGCGAACAAAGATTTGTGGCAACCCTGAGGCAAATCAGGGAGGTCCGAAGTGAAAATGTTATACAATATAGGCCCAAGAATGCTACCCTGAGGAACTCCTGCCCTAACAGGTAGTCGATTAGATTTGGAATTTTGATAATTTACTTGAAGAGTTCTGTCAGTTAAATAATTTTGAACTAATTTCATAATATAAAGTGGAAAATTAAACTTTTTCAATTTAGCAATCAAACCTTCGTGCCAAACACTGTCGAATGCTTTTTCTATGTCTAGAAGAGCAACTCCAGTTGAGTGGCCTTCAGATTTGTTTGAACGAATTAAATTGGTAACTCTTAAGAGTTGATGAGTAGTTGAATGCCCATGGCGAAATCCAAACTGCTCATCTGCAAAAATTGAGTTCGTATTGATGTGAAGCATCATTCTATTCAAAATTATCTTTTCAAAAAGTTTACTTATTGAAGAAAGCAAACTTATTGGGCGGTAGCTAGAAGCTTCAGCTGGATTTTTATCCGGCTTCAAAATTGGAACAACTTTTGCATTTTTCCATTTATCAGGAAAGTATGCCAAATGGAAACATCTGTTAAATAATTTTACCAAGAAAGACAAGGTACTCTCTGGGAGTTTTTTGATGAGGATATAGAAAATTCCATCATCACCTGGAGCTTTCATATTTTGAAAATTTTTAGTTATAGACCTTACTTCGTCCAAATCAGTCCCCCAGGAATCATCAAAAATATTTTCCTGAGAGAAAATATTCAGAAAATCTCGAGAAACCTGATTCTCAATAGGACTAGTAAGACCCAAACTGAAATTATGGGAACTCTCGAATTGCTTAGCAAGTTTCTGAGCTTTTTCCAAATTTGTGATCAAAATTTTACCACCTTCTTTAAGCGCTGGAATAGGCTTTTGAGGTTTTTTCAAAATTTTTGTGAGTTTCCAAAAGGGTTTGGAACTCGGGTCTAATTTAGAAATATTATTTTCAAAAGTTTTGTTCCTCAGGGCAGAGAATCGCTTTTTAATTTGTTTTTGCAAATCCCGCCAGATAACTTTCATGGCAGGATCGCGTGTTCTTTGAAATTGTCTCCTACGGACATTTTTAAGACGGATCAAGAGCTGAAGATCATCGTCTATTATAATTGAATCGAATTTAACCTCGCATTTTGGTACTGAGGCAGCTCTTGCTTCAACTATAGAAGTAGTCAGAGATTCAAGAGCATAATTAATTTCATCTTTGGTTTGCAAAGGAATGTTTGGATCGAAGTTATATTCCATAAATGTTCGATACTGCTCCCAATCAGCTCTATGGTAATTGAAAGTAGAGTTGTTGGGATTACAAATTATTTCTTGGGATATTTCAAAAGTTACTGGAAGGTGATCAGAACCGAAGTCAGCATGGGTAACCAATTGGCTACAAAGTTGACATGAATCAGTTAAGACCAAATCAATAGTGGAGGGATTTCTTATAGAAGAAAAGCATGTTGGGCTGTTTGGATATTGAATAGTGTAATAACCTGCAGAACAATCATCAAACAGAATATTACCATTGGAATTGCTTTGAGCATTATTCCATGAGCGGTGTTTTGCATTAAAATCACCAATAATGAAGAATTTAGACCTATGACGGGTAAGTTTCTGGAGGTCACCCTTGAGAAAATTCTTTTGCTGGCCTACGCATTGGAATGGCAAATAGGCAGCTATAAACGTAAGTTGTCCAAATTTTGTTTCAACAGAAACTCCCAAAGTTTCAAAAACTTTGGTTTCAAATGAAGAAAGAATTTTATGTTTGATTCGTCTATGAATAATGATGGCAACGCCACCACAGGGTCCATCAAGACGATCATTTCTATAAATCAAGTAGTTTGCGTCCTTCTTAACCTTATGGGCAGGTTTAAGGAACGTTTCAGTTATAACGGCAATATGCACGTTATGAACTCTTAAAAAGTTAAATAGCTCGTCTTCATTATCTTTAAGAGATCGAGCATTCCAATTTACAATATTTAATGCTTTAAAATCCATTACTGAATTTTAAAGTCATTACAATATTATTTGCAAATTTTACTCCAGTTTGAATAGCATCAAACATGGAGTTAGATTTAAGCATATCAGAAATCATGTCAATTAATGAATTCTGTAAAAATTCCATTTTGGGGGCAGTAATGCTTCCTAAGTCAAAATTGTCAAAATTTCCGTTAGAACGTTGGTTAGTATTTTGATTTCTACCCGCTGCAATAGCAGCATAGGTAGCTCCATTAACTCGCTGAACATTGTTAGCAGCGAGGGGAGTAGGTACAGATGAAACATTTGAAGCAGGGGAGATATTTGAACCTACGGGTACGAATGTAGAATTTGTTCCTCGCTGACCGTTGTTAACAGCAGAGGAATTTGTACCTGGTCGGAAACGTGGAGCGTTTCCTACCTGACGGTTAGAACGAGATTGTAGGATCGCTTTGCGAGTCTTACATTCCCAAAAATTGGATTTGTGGTTTTCACCACAATTTGAACATTTAAATTTCTTAGGATCTTCCTTCACAGGACAGTCGTCCTTTGCGTGAGAGGAATCACCACAATTCATGCATTTAGCTGGCATGTAGCAATTTTTAGTTCCGTGACCCCATCCCTGGCACTTACGGCACTGGGTGAGGTTTTGGAAATTTCCTCCAGTCTTCCTGAAGTGTTCCCACTTCACTCGGACATGGAGCATAAGGCTAGCTTTTTCTAAGGCCTTAAGGTTGTTTAGTTCACTAGACTTGAAGTGAACTAAATAAAAATCATTAGAAATCCCGTTGCGCGAATCGCCAGGACGGGATTTCATTTTCATTTTGATTACTTGGAGTGGCACAACTCCAAGTAATTTTGCCAGTTCATCTTTGATCTGATCCAGGGATTCACCACTGGGCAGTCCTTTCATGACAACCTTGAACACACGTTCAGTTTTGGTGTCGTAAGTAAAAAATTTGTGCTTCTTCTCAGTAAGATACTTGAGAAGACATTTAAATCCGTCCAAGGTTTCAGCCAATACACGGCATTCACCCCGACGTCCAATTTGTAGTGAAAACTTAACTTTCACGAAATTCAAAAGTTCCATGCGAAGAGCATGGAAATCGCTAGTGGTTATCACAATAGGGGGAATCTTTTCCTTCTTGGCATTAAGCCGGGAAAGTTTACTAGAATTTTTCTTGGATGATGGATCATTCTCATCATCCGTGAGCAAATCAAATTGATTACTCAAATTAATTTCATCAGAAGGGGGGTCAAGAGTTTGCCCCTTTCTTTTGCGTTTAGGCGCCATGGCGGCAGTAAATTTTTATCCAATTCGACTTCCAAGCAGATTACTATAAGAATCTGAAGGATCGAAGAGGAATTTTCCAAATCGATATCCAAGAAGGATTACCTCGGGTAGGGTCCAAACAAGGATCGAAGAGGAATAAGAGTTGGAACAAGGTAGAAAATTTTTTTTTTTTCAGGTTGAGCACTGAAAAGTGCTGTTTAAATTTGTTGTAGCTTTAGGTAGTAGTAACACTTCCTTCAGCAAAAAGCAAATAGATCCGCACGGCAAGAGAGCACGATGCGGACTCCCTTTATACCTTGTTTCCCCCGTTATATCCTCCATCCCACCACTCCAGCATCGTCGGAAGCCATTTTCAATCCATCACCCACTGCCAGTGTGCAGTGATTTATATTTTAATCATCAACTCTCGAGTGCTGCTCTTCATCCTTTACAGCAGGTCTCATTCTCTTCCCACCTCGTCCATAATGGAACCCATGATCCAATACCTTCTATCCCACCTAGGCACCTAACCGGAGGGGAAACCGTGACGCCACAGTAATTGGCATGTAATCTCTGGATGATAAATTTGACGAGCACCGCCGGATTGAAACTCTCTTAACTGTTATGCCACTTGCAAGACCTTCTTTCAGTGAATCGATTGGAGGAGGTAATCAACGCCGGAATCTGTGTTTTAACGGTTGAAAGCTAAGGGTGTGCCTTTTTTGTTTGTTTCGGTGCTTACCTTGTGAACTTCTATTTCGGTCATCTTGTCGTGTCGGGATGCCACCACGCAGGATATTCGCAAGTACACGTAGATCATGACGGCCATAGGAATGAAGAACGAACCCATCGCCGAGAAGACGACGTAGCCCTCGTTTTGGTTGTACCGGCACTGGTCCAGTTCCCGTCGGCCCGGTTCGTACCTTTCGGGGGATGGAAGAAATAAACGGTTAAGTCACAGAATGGCAGACGGAATGGGAATACCTACCAACCGAGAATGGGGGGACAAGTGATGGCCAGGGCCAGCACCCAGACAACCAAAATCATCAGGAGAGCTAGACGCTTCGACCGCCTCCGGCGGGAGTAGTTTAACGGTTGTGTTACCGCCAAATATCTGAAAAACAGAGAACGGGAAAAGGACGGCGACTTCAGTGCATTAATTTGGCTATGATTATTGATAATTTAGTATTTGAACTACATCTCCAGAATGTTCCACATCTAAAAATTATACATTTTCCTGCTCTGCAGAACAGCTAATCCACTTTTATGGAACTGAAACTCTGCCTTCCCGCTTAACTGTGTCATTACGAAAGCAATCAAAACTTGGAATGTGGCTTTACTTCTTGGAAACTACAACATTCTTATTTATGCGAAAAGTTTCGGCGAACACGAAGTCGCTCTGAAGGCCCCACCATTGTGTAGGTAAATCCCAGGGGATCAGTGCCGCTGCAGTTGTCATCGTCTCACATTGGAATGTGGCTACGGGTAGATAGATGGTGGTGGCAAAAGAAAGTAGTTTTAGTTGTTTCCGCTTTTCCGAAGTCATTTTCCATTTCAGACGGAGGTGCGTGGATGGAAGTGAATTCGCAGGAAAATCTGCTTGCATCGCACACCTGAGCACCATCAGAGGCGGATGTTTGGTTTGCGGGAATTTCGGTTTCTCTATTTTCAAAACCATGGGAAAATGGAAGTGTATCTCACAACTCAAAGCCGGATTTGGTGAAATTCTATTTACAGATTAGTGGCAGAGGTGCAGCTTATATTTAGTTCTGGAAATATGACGACTAATCTTCGTGAATAATTTTGGAAGTTAGCTAAAGCATGGATTAACGCGTGTTACTGAGATTTCTAGAGATTCTTAGACTCTTATTTTAATGCATTTACGTTGACATTATTCGGTTGAAATTGACGCAATTCCAGCTGAGTTGAATAAATAGAAATCAAATTGACTGGAAAGGGCAAGGAGCTGGAATGGATATAAAATAATAATACAATGCCACTGGAAAAAAAACTTGGAAATGCAATGTGAATCGAAATGAAAAATAAATGCGAATCAGAATAGAAAATAAATGAACATGGGTAAAACAAGAAATTGTAAATCGGAATGGAAATAAAACAGAGCATTACGAACAATAATGTAAATTAAATTGAAATTGAAATCGAAATTTGATTAGAAACTGGAATCGAAACAAAAATAGAATCATATAAAGACTTGAGCTTGAATTGAATCAGAAATAGAAAAAAAGAAATGAAAAATGAAGTTGAGAATCGAGAGCTGAAATATAATGCAATAGAAAATAAAATATAAATTGACGTTGCAAAAGAAACTGCATAAGTAGGGTAAATGATGGCTTTTGCACGCATTGACTGTTTTCGGCAATCAAGATTTAAACTATAATTTCACTGCATTTTCGCACCAAGGCACGTCTTTCACCGAAGTAGTCCGTCGTTTCTGAAAAGTATCTTCCAACTGCCTCCGAAAATTTCTGTCACCTTGCCTCGAAAGTTTCTACCAGCTTTTCTTGAAGTTTCTTCCTCAAAAACCCCTCTGACTTCCTCTGGAAGTATCTTCATTTTCCACGAGAATATTTTTCAGTTTTGACGTAGGATTACGTCTTTCGGAAACATATTGGTGGTGCAATTAAAAAAAAAACAAGAATAGACCGTAATACGAAAAGTGGTTAGGTTTATCCACTTATAATTCGATTAAAAATTTTTCTACAAATCTGGTAAAATGGACACTTTATCAATTTTAATAGGTCACTATTGAAAATTACACAAATCCGTTATCCGATTTGCGTGTAATAAAATTTGTAAGCTAACACGTCAATCGCTGATTTCTCACGAATAAAACGTCAATCTCGGAAACAAAGAGGATTTATTGCTAGTTTGGATTTGGTATAGTTTGCCAACGAGATTGGGCTTTTACTCGTGAGAAATCGGTGATTGACGCGTTTGTTTACAAAAGCAACTACGCTCAAATTTCAAATCACTCCGGAAATGTCCAACTGTTGCAATGGTGATCAAAATTATCACCGATTGCCTGCAAAATGCACCTTCCCTAACACAGATTTCAAAATCGAGTTCCATCTGGTCTCGCCGAACGGTGGTCGCGTTGAACATTGTTCTTCAGTACACAACGAAAGGCTGCCCGCTAGCAGCCCACATGAGCGTCCATTCATCGAAGAAGGAGGAAGAAGCCGCACCGCTACTGATCGGATTCAGTAGCTCTCCGTGAGTCGCTGTGGGCCATCTATGCCAAGCGCGTCATTCTCGTTCCAAACAACATCCTCCAGCTTTATCTGTGTTGAACACCCTAATAGATCAGCATTACTCAACCATCACGACAAAACAGTTCTTTTCAGGTCCACCATAAATTTGTTTTCGATTATTTTCAGGACATTTCTCAAGGTCATCCATTGGATGTCAGTTCCCATAAATTAAATCTAACGTACCATGTAATGGCAACATTGGGGGTGCAGTTTCAAAAACCAAAGTCGGTCGCGGCATGAAAGTGGTCTGCCACTTTCTACCAATCTGTTAACATTAAGACTTTATCAATTTTCAAGAGGTCATAATTGAAAAGTTGCACGAATGTGCAACTGTTGATGTGATAATTAAAATTATCACCGATTGCTTGCTTCCGATTTCAAAATCGAATTCCATCCGGTCTCACCGAACGGTGTTTATTCAATCATCGCGTGTGGTGAGTGGTGGTGTCCGGCGTCATCATCAGTAGTAGTGCTTTCGGTGCGCAGTGCACAACGAAAGGCTCCCCGAAAGCAGCTAGCTATCAAGTCTGCCCACAAGAGCCCCTTGATTCACCGAAGAAGAAGTAAGAAGCCGCACCGCTACTGATTGGATGCAGTTACTCATCGTGAGTCGCTGTCTCAAGTAACATTATAAGATTTATGAAACACTACAAAGCAACTATAAAACAACATTCATAAAACCCTGGTCAAGGCTATTTTGTCATTAATGCATCCACCAAAACCTCATTAAGACTAGAATATGTCTAGTTGGCCCACCCTGGAGAAGGTTCTGAAGGATATATTCTCGAAGCTCTTCGAGATTGATTCACTGCAAACGCATTGAGAACCATTTGAAAGCTACAATAAAAGCTATTTAGCAACAATAAAAACCCTTTCCGAGCCATTGCCCCAAGCCGCATGCTGAATCCACTAGGAAAACATCAATCAAGATAGAAAAGAATTTATGAATCCGATCTTGTCAAAATAATTAAAATAGAAACTGATGATATAAAATTTTTGTTGAATATCCAAATTTATTACACTAGTTCTCATTAAGTGGCCTAGTTTTAAGTGCCATATTAAATTTTATGTGAAATGTACGTGAAAACATGGAAAAAATTAAGTCCACCCTCGTTAAACGTCGATTTGACTAATTATTTAACATTGAAAAAAATATATATTCTTCAGATCGAGCTTGGCCGAGATTTTTTTATTTTTTTTTTTATTATTTTCGCATTTAAATTAGACCTGTGCGCCGCCACGCCACGCCGCCACCGCTGACAATTTTCATACGCCGCCGCCGCCGATGAAATTGAGCCGGCGCGCAGCCGCAGTAAAATTGTTCACGCCGCCGAATAAATATATGACACGCAGATGAAAATTCCGTAACATCTTTTCGGTAAAATGCACTTTTGCATAATTTCAACGCGTTCATGAAATTTGAACTTCTGTGCACGCTCGTTCGTGACTGCTAAAAATTGAGTGCTTAACCACTCTATTTCATTAAAACCAGATCTAATCTTAATTGAGTATGAGTTTCCCATAGAATCCAAAATATAGGGAAATGAGTCAAAAATACACAAATGGGCATACATTTCGTTTCCTTTCTTTTTTTTTGGGATTAATGAACCAAAAAGTAAAAAACATATTAATTAAGCATTTTATTTTATAGCAAACAAAATGCAAAACCATTATCTCTCAGTTTGCGGTACGTTTCCTTATTTTATTTTATTTTATTTTATTTTATTTTATTTTATTTTTATTTAATACATCCATCTGACAATAAGTCTTAATGAACCAGAAGCCATAACAAATACTAAATGTATCTGGAGTTAATAATACGTCTCTGGAATTGAGCAGCAGGTTCCCCAAACTCGAACAACTCTTCAACTGTAGAAAACGTGCGAATCATACTCGTAACAGGTTCATGTTGTCCAAAAGAAGAGCGGTGTGAGTCTTGACGCAATAGGAACGTTGAGCGTAGAAATCTGCTTGGCGCACGAAAGTTCAAGCAAGAGAGTAAGTGGGTAGAGTCAATTTCACCACTTAATAACTTCGCGACGAATGTTGCCTGTTGAATTTGTCGCAGTCGTTGTAACGTGTCCATGCTTAGCAAGCGACATTTCTCAGCATACGGAGGTAAGTTTAGTGGATCTCTCCAAGGAAGTTGTCTTAATGCTCGACGAATGAATGTTTTTTGGATACGTTCTATTCTGATGTTCCAGGAAAGTTGGTAGGGAGTCCAAACAACAGATGCAGTCTCGATAATCGGACGAACGAGTGAACAGTACAGTGCTTTTAAACAGTACGGATCCGAAAAATCTCTTGAGATTCTTGATATAAAACCAAGCTGACGATTAGCCTTAGTGATTACCATTGAACGGTGTAAGTCAAACGTAAGTTTAGGGTCCAGCATTACACCTAGGTCGCTTACTTGTTCTACTCTTTCTAGTACAAATCCATCAATTGAGTAATCGAATACGATTGGCGTTCTTGTGCGATTAAATTTCATTATCTTATCCACGGCTGCTTCAATTTGCTTTATTTTTGAATGATTTCTTTCGAAATTTTAAAATTTTCGTCTACTACGGAAAGAAAAACTTCGCATTTTTACATTATTTTTAGATTCAGCAAATGGGCTGAAAACTCAAAATTGAGATCCACCTTTATTTATTTATTGTTGAGTCAATGTTACTCAAATTAACAAATCATAACTACTCATGATTTAACGTTTCAAAAGTAGTTTTGAAAATGAGTTCGTCTGACTCATTTTTTAGTAACCTCAAAGGAGCGTGTATGAGGCAGCGATTGTAACTTAGTTTTTTGACGTTTGTTCGCGTGTTCTCTATCTAGCACACAGGATGTTTTTTGATGCAGCTGACTCTCTTTCTCTCGATCCGACGAAAACACCGGATGAATGAAACAGTGGACTAGAGTTTCCTTCTGCCTAACCTATAGATTCTGCGCATTACGTCATACCTGAACAACTTTGTAGGTGGAGATATTCTATGCTTTTGAAAATAAGAAAGCTGCCGTATCCTTGCATGAAATCCAACAAGGCTCCAGGGGTCAATCGTATATCATCAAAGATGCTCAAAGCTGACTCCATGCTATCCGCTCAAATGTTGCATCAAGTATTCTGTAATATCTGGGACACTGCGACTTTCCCGGCTGACTGGAAGCAGGGCGTTTTAGTGAAGGTTCCAAAGAAGGGGGATCTGACTGTTTGCGACAATTGGCGAGGCATCATGTTACTGTGTATTGTACTCAAAGTTCTGTGCAAAGTTATCCTGAATCGGATACAAGAGAAGTTCGACGCGACTCTCTGGCGGCAGCAGGCAGGATTCTGTGCCGGAAGATATTGTGTGGACCATATTGTCACGCTCCGCATCATCCTAGAGCAGGTCAATGAAATCGAAGAGTCCCTTTATTTGGTATTCATTGACTACGAAAAAGCTTTCGACCAACTCAATCACGAGAATCTGTGGAGCGCCCTGAGATGCAAGGAAGTCCCGGATAAAATCTTCAACCTCATGTAAGCGCAGTATCAGGCTTTCACGTGCAGAGTTCTGCATAACGGAGCCTTGTCCGACCTATCCGGGTAGTCACTGGTGTGAGACAAGGATGTATACTATCACCGCTACTGTTCCTCATCGTAATCGACAAGATCATGGTGGGTGCAATTGACATGGTGGGTGCAACTTTACGGTAGCGGGGCAATGAATGAAGAAGTTCGAAAGTTTCCAATTTTTTGGGAGCCAAATAGCGTCCGATGGCGGGACATAGGTGCACGAATCAAGAAGGCTAGGGCTGCCTTTGTGAGTTTACGAAACGTATGGAGATCAAACCAGATAAGTCAACGCACCAAAATCCGAATTTTCAACTCGAAAGTGAAATCTGTGTTGTTATACGCCAGCGAGACGTGGTGTGTATCAGCGAAGAGCACTCAGAAGCTGCAGATCTTCATTAACCGATGTCTGCGGTATATAATTCGTGCCTGCTGGCCTCACAACTGGATCTCGAATGCCAAGCTCCATCGTCGATGTCATCAGAAGCCGATAGCAACAGAAATTCGAGAGCGAAAGTGGAGGTGGGTCGGCCACACACTTCGACGGGGTGGAAACGAAATTTGAAAGCAAGCGCTGGATTGGAATCTGGCAGGACATCGCCGCAGAGGTAGATCCAGGGACTCATGGCGACGGAGCCTCAAAAAGAAAATAAAGCCAGCCGATAGGAATCTGACCTGGGCCCAGGTCAAGACAAAAGCGAGCAGCCGCCCAGGATGGACGTCTTTTGCGTTGGCCCATCTCCGGTGGTGTACAGGACCCTTAAGTAAGTATCCTTGGTTGGCAGCCTTGGTTCGCAAGGTATTGTGTGTGCCCGCCACCAGCACGCCAAGTGAACGACTTTTTAACATAGCTGGCCTGACCGTATCTGCACGTCGGTCAAACATCCACCCTAAAAATATGGATAAAACAATCTCCATTCATGACAATTACAGCATTTGCAAAAATAGAGTTTTGCGGTAAGCAAAAACTGTTACGTAATGCAACAGATCGCTTTTATTTACTATCCACCCCTACATAACGTACTTTTCTTAAACTTAATAAAAGGGTTGTAACACTTTGCCATATGACTCCACCCCCTGCAATTTAACCTGCACTTGACATATTTTTCTAAACAAATTCCGCATGCACGGCCAATGAAACGCTCAAAATTCAGTAAGAGTTACTCATATTTGAGTTCAGGTTACTCAAATTCGCGAACACGTAGATCACTCATAGAATGAGTAAATTTTCCGAGGAAAACTTCTCGAATATGAGGAAACCTGATTATGGTTTTAGTCTGTCTACTAGTACACTTCTAACCTGTGTATAATGTTCTTAAATTTTCCCCATATTCGAGAAGTTTTCCCCGGGAAAGTGTCGAAATATTTACTCATACTAAAGGGTGTCCACGATGAAATTGCCACACACAAAATTGATTCGCAAAATTCGAGTTTTCATCCGATTGCCATCAAATTTTCAGGGATTGAGAAATAACTATTAAACTTCATTTTACCATTTTACTCGTATTTTATTCACAGTCCATACGCAAATGCCCGCACCTTGGCCTTAACCCCGGCCATAAGATTCTGCACAACCTGTGAATCAACCGTTTTTTGCATGTAAACCCATACTTTCTTCAATTCCTCGACAGTCTTCACTACCTTAGGTCGTTTAAGAAGGTGCTGCTTCATAATCGCCCAGTACTTCTCGATGGGGCGGAGCTCCGGAGTGTTGGGAGGGTTGAACATTTTCGGCACGAAATTGACCTTATTGTCCGCATACCACTTCAGCACGTCCTTGGAGTAGTGGCATGAGGCCAAATCCGGCCAGAAGATTGTTGGGACGTTGTGGGCCTTCAGGAGAGGAAGCAGCCGCTTCTGGAGGCACTCTTTTATGTACACCTGTCCGTTCATCGTGTCCTGGGTCACGAAAGGTGCACTCCGCTTCCCGCACGTGCAGATGGCTTGCCAAACCAGGAATTTCTTCGCAAATTTGGACATCTTCTGAGTGCGGACATGCTCCGGAACGCTGAACTTATCCTTGGCCGTGAAAAACAGGTTGCCGGGGATCTGTTTGAAGTCGGCCTTCACATATGTTTCGTCGCAGCATTCAACTTTCGTCAGCATGTTGAGGTACAACTTCCTGGCACGGGTTTTGGCGGACTTGTTCTGCTTCTCGTCGCGATTAGGGGCCTTTTGTACCTTGAACGTTCGAAGCACAGCCTTAGTTTTGGCCTTCTGGACAAAACTTCGGCTTAGGTGCAGCTTCTTAGCTACATCCCTAACGGAGGCGTTCGGATTTCGGTTGAAGGCCCCAACTACGCGGTTGTGATTTTTGGTGTTGTACGGAATACTTTTTCCTTCACTTCTGGGCTTCCGATCGGTGGTCAACCGTTCCTCGAACCGCTTAATCACTCGCGACACCGTGGAATTCGCGATTCCCAACGTTTTAGCGATGGAACGATGCGAGAGATCCTTGTTCTCGTGATGAATGCGCAAGATTTTATCACGCACGAGCTGTTCTTTCGACTCCATTTCCGCGAGTTTTGATCACAGGACTTTAAAACTTGCAGGATGTAAATAATGCACTATGAACTAAATCCACCCAAATTTTCATTAAATTCTACCCAACGGTTAAAAAGTTAGAGCAATTTCATAGTGTGGCAATTTCATCGTGGACACCCTTCGAGTGACCTACCTACCTACCTACCTTCGAGTCACCCTTTTATGAGTGATCTACGTTTAAGCGATTGTAAGTAATCTGAACTCAAATGTGGGTATAATTTTTTGTCCATGAGCGATTGGTTTGGAAAGCAGTCCACTTTGAGAAGCGTTGGAGAACGGTTGTGTGTTTTGCTGCGCTGCGTGCTTTTATATTTTTAGAGCTCGGGCTATCTTTGTGCTGGCGTGTAATTTTTCGGTGCTCACATTTGAATAGTTTTGTGTCCCGGGCGCGAAAATTTGATTTAGAATTGTTTGTGCTGATGTTTCCCCCCTGTTGCTTAGGTGCCTGGTGTGCTCTCGCTTTGTTGTCGGTGTGACTCGACCGCACTGATCTATTGTTAGGTTTTTGCGATGTGCATTGCTTTTGGGCACGGATTGACTTGAAAAAAAAGAGTGATATTTGGTTGTTGTGTGGTTGGAATCACTGGAGGGGGAATTGTTTAAGAATGAATAGAGAAAAGTAAGCATCGGGAATGCGCTCCCGGATGTATTGATTTTCGCTTTAGTGTCTCTACTTACGTGCCCGTCCAACCCCTTTTGGCCTTTCATACAACAGTATGTTGAATTCAGAATGATGACGAAATTTGATCTTGCTGTTGAGTGGAGCCGCATGCAGGGCAAGACCCAAGCTAGGATGGTGGCTACTTACATACATACATACATACATACATACATACATACATACATGAGCGATTGGTTTGGAAAGTATTTTTTTTTCTAAATCATTAAAACTAAACTCACGCTGACCAACGCCGCCACGCCGCCGCCGCCGAAATCAAACGGCGTGACGCCGCCACACCGCCGCCGCCGGCAGAAAACAACATATCACGCCGCCGCCGAAAATATTTTGATCGGCGCACAGGTCTAATTTAAATGTTTGCTCATTGCTAAATTTACCAAAATATAGTTATATCTAAGGAAATATTGATTGAAAATCGAAGATTTTAAAAAACAAGCAAACTATTTGTGGCATAAAAGTTGATTTTCATGGGCCATTTGTGAAAAAGTTTTTTTTTTCCTTTGGTTTTATTTTTTCCGTCGATCTTGTTTTTCGTGCTGAGCACCAATGCTACCGACGTGCCAGGAAGGCAGCTCCCACACCTGGACTCTACCTATCGACCCATCAACTCATGAACCGGGGACCAACGGCTTTACTTCCCATCCGAAGGAAGGCGTGATCAGAGATGTTATGCCTCAGAACATCCCGACGGCGCCAACTGGGATTGAACCCAGGCCTGTTGGGGTGAGAGGTAATCACGCTTACCAATACACCACCGGCGCCGTTATTTGTGAAAAAGTTGTTTTGCTTTCAAGAATTCCTTAACAAATTAATATGGGTTTAAAATGGCTTTTATGAAGAAAACTTGCAGGCTGAATTGTATTTATCTAAAGCCATTTTGCTTGATCCTAACCCGTTCAGATTTATGGCAGCATTTATGAAGGCAAAGTTGCCTGCAAAAAGTTAAACGTCAAAGTTTGTTTGTCTTTCGATAGTTGCGCTGTGAGATCCAGGAAAAAGATCCCCTTCTTCCGGATGCAGGGCTGTACGCTTGAATGATATTTTCGAAGAGTCTTTCGCCGAATAAAATCGCTGCTATGGATCGGAAACCAGCTAATCTCCGCTAACTAACAGTTTCAGTGGTTTGCTGTCGGTTGTTATTTCGATTGTCATCGCAAGATCTGGAGAAGGCTGGTATGGTTTTTTTTAACTTTAGACAATGTTTTATGAGTTCGAGGGCCCCGCTCACTTTACTCTTCTCCGACAGATGGTCAGTCGTTGGTGGTGTGCTGGTTCTTCTAAAGAAGTAAATTTATCTGAAATTGACTTGATTTTTTCCTCCTACTTCGTCTATCCTTCGAGATTTCTTTGTCATAAATTTGGCATTTATTAACTATGAGGAACCATCTTTTAAGCTCAATTTGTTAAACAAAGTAATTGGGGAGTTAATGATCCACTTTAAAAAGGCTAAAAAGCAACAATAAATGCTTTTTTCTCTAATGCAAAACCTAATTGTTTTATGGTTGCTTTTATAATGATAGAACACGTTTATAAAGTATTTTATCTTGACATTTGCTAATGACGTTTATGCTTGAATTACAGAACAGTTTTAAGGAAGGATTGATAACTGTTTTAAATTTATATTTAAAACTAGACAGTTTTTGACTTTCTTGCCAGATTATAAAAGGTTTTTAAAACAGCAAAAAGCTTAATTAGTAAGCAGGAATGTTTTATATTTTAAAATGCTGTATTTAAACTAGATGGATTGTTCAATGCCGTTATAAAACCATCATAAATCAGAGTGGATGCTAAATGATTACTGAATTGTTACTTGGGGTGGGTCATCTATGCCAAGCGCGCACCCTCGTTCCAAACAACATGCAGCTCACCAGCCTCATCACCCCCAAAACTCTTTGATAATGTAGCCAGCAACCAAAACATTTGTGGTCAAATGCATAACAGTATTGAAGTGGTACATACAAATACTCGGGGGCGACCCCGGCGTAGTGGTTAACATCCATGCCTCTCACGCCAAAGTCACGAGTTCAAATCTCACCCCCGGACAAGTCACGAATAACCCAAGAGCGTTAAAGTGACTATAATAATAAAAAAAAAAAAAAAAAAAAAAAAAAAAAAAAAAAAAAAAAAAAAATACAAATACTCACAACGAATTAATACCTCATGACCTTGTCAATTAACAAAAAAAAAATCGAATTATACAATATTCTTTATAATCATAATAATTCTACTACTGAAATGACAACTTCAATTCAAAGATTCCAAGTTCATGGAAGTCCTACTAATGATCAGGGAAGTCTTGCCGTAGTTCAGGGAAGGCCTGCTGAACTTCAGCGAAGTCCTGATGAAGTTCAGGGAAGTTCTGCGGAAATCCAGAGAAGTTCTGCCGAAGTTCAGGGAAGTTCTGCCGAAGTTCAGGGAAGTTTTACCGAACTTCAGGGAAGTCCTACCAATGTTCAGGGAAGGCCTGCCGAACTTCTGGAAAGTCCTACCAAAGTTCGATAATCCTGCCGAAATTCAGGGAACTCCTGCCGAAGTGATTTATTAGATTTTTCGACTGGTACGAATGGAGATTTCTTTTATATGGCTTTCTCAGTCTAGGGTAATCCAAACAGGGAAATGCAAAACTAACTGTTTGGATTACCCTAGATTGAGAAAGCCATATAAAAGAAATCTCCTGCCGAAGTTCAGAGAAGTCCTGCCGAAGTAATACCGAAGTTCAGGGAAGTCTTGCCAAATTCAGGGAACTCCTGCTGAAGTTCAGCGAAGTCCTACCGAAGTTAAGGGAAGGCCTGTCAAAGTTCAGGGAACTCCTGCTGAAGTTCAGCGAAGTCCTGCTGAAGTTCAGGGAAGTCCTTTCAATTCAATTCTTGGAAATCAGGGATGAAGTTCAGGGATGTTCTGTCGTAGTTCAGGGAAGGCCTGCCGAACCTCAGAGAAGATCTGCCGTAGTTCAAGGAAGGCCTGCCGAACCTCAGCGAAGTCCTGCCGTAGTTCAAAATGGGAATGGAAATGGGAATGGAAATGGAAATGGAAATGGAAATGGAAATGGAAATGGAAATGGAAATGGAAATGGAAATGGAAATGGAAATGGAAATGGAAATGGAAATGGAAATGGAAATGGAAATGGAAATGGAAATGGAAATGGAAATGGAAATGGAAATGGAAATGGAAATGGAAATGGAAATGGAAATGGAAATGGAAATGGAAATGGAAATGGAAATGGAAATGGAAATGGAAATGGAAATGGAAATGGAAATGGAAATGGAAATGGAAATGGAAATGGAAATGGAAATGGAAATGGAAATGGAAATGGAAATGGAAATGGAAATGGAAATGGAAATGGAAATGGAAATGGAAATGGAAATGGAAATGGAAATGGAAATGGAAATGGAAATGGAAATGGAAATGGAAATGGAAATGGAAATGGAAATGGAAATGGAAATGGAAATGGAAATGGAAATGGAAATGGAAATGGAAATGGAAATGGAAATGGAAATGGAAATGGAAATGGAAATGGAAATGGAAATGGAAATGGAAATGGAAATGGAAATGGAAATGGAAATGGAAATGGAAATGGAAATGGAAATGGAAATGGAAATGGAAATGGAAATGGAAATGGAAATGGAAATGGAAATGGAAATGGAAATGGAAATGGAAATGGAAATGGAAATGGAAATGGAAATGGAAATGGAAATGGAAATGGAAATGGAAATGGAAATGGAAATGGAAATGGAACTGAAATGGAACTGAAACGGAAATGAAATGAAAATGAAATGGAAATGAAATGGAAATGAAATGGAAATGAAATGGAAATGAAATGGAAATGAAATGGAAATGAAATGGAAATGAAATGGAAATGAAATGGAAATGAAATGGAAATGAAATGGAAATGAAATGGAAATGAAATGGAAATGAAATGGAAATGAAATGGAAATGAAATGGAAATGAAATGGAAATGAAATGGAAATGAAATGGAAATGAAATGGAAATGAAATGGAAATGAAATGGAAATGAAATGGAAATGAAATGGAAATGAAATGGAAATGAAATGGAAATGAAATGGAAATTAAATGGAAATGAAATGGAAATGAAATGGAAATGAAATGGAAATGAAATGGAAATGAAATGGAAATGAAATGGAAATGAAATGGAAATGAAATGGAAATGAAATGGAAATGAAATGGAAATGAAATGGAAATGAAATGGAATGAAATGGAAATGAAATGGAAATGAAATGGAAATGAAATGGAAATGAAATGGAAATGAAATGGAAATGAAATGGAAATGAAATGGAAATGGAATTGGACAACTAAAGAGCTTAAAACATGCAAAGTTTCATGCAAATCGGAAAAGTTTCAGTCTGATCGATAAGGATTTGTTGTCTTTGGTCATATTGGAAGGTGCACGAAATCTTTTTACATGAGTTCCATATTTGTAAACTTTTGGATTGATTTTCAAACGTTCAATGTTATCCTGCTCCATCATGTAGCAATTTCGTTGTCAATCGTTGCCAATTTACGTGTTCCTCTTTGTCTCAACACTTATGTCGTTTCGGTATAACTCAACTCAAGATTAGTCTTCTTTCCGACTAAACTTTTCACAACAACCATCCAGTAAATATCCAATTGAGTAAAGTTCCAAGAACGAGCAAAACATAAACCTCCGGCGCCGACCCTCCGAAAAGTAACCATTTCCAGAACATTTACTCTCCAAACACGTGAATCATTGATAGCCACTGTTTTATTTCCTTGCGTACCTACGGAGGGTCAGCATCATCTGAATTTGAACGAGAGAGAATGAACCCCCCGCTTGGATTACTGCACACTCATACTCAGGCTAAGCGGATTGGAATTCAGAATTTCGGTCTTCAAGATGTGGAAAGTTTTCCCTCTGTAATAAAATCCATGTTCAGTAACGTGGTACCTGCTTCAGAGTGATCACTGAATGTTGGATGCGAAAAGACTTAATCTGTTTAGAAGCTTTCGTTCTCACAGGGATTACTCCGGTAGTTGTTTCTCTTGGAAACTTTTGTTGTTACAATCGATATTAAAGAACAACAGTAATCCGGTGGACTCTGAGATCAATCAGCAAGATAAGCTTATTGAATTCTACCCATATTACACGCTTGATTATCACAGCTCCGGTAATCCAATATCCCAGGAAATACATCAGCTCGAGAGTAACGACATTATTATAATATGACACAGAATGTCCTGTAAGGACCTTTAGCTAGATTACATTGCCACACCACCCCCCGTTTCCCGCCCCGAGTGATGCTGTAGCGTAGTGTGGTAATGCTGGTCACTGCTGACCGGGCAAACCAACCGTTACCACTGGGGAATTGATAAATGTGATGTTGTACCGAGAAAATTGTGTTATATCTTGAGCGGAATATAAATCTTGTCGGATACCGATAGTGCGATTCTATTAAGGCTTCCGTTGCTTTTACTGCCACTGTCCGGAAGCAATCGGGGTTTTTACCTCATTTACTGACTGATAGGGTTATCAGAAGAATTTAAAATTTGCACTTTCAAAATTTAATGGGACCCAGCTGCCGCATCCCATTCTGGTATCCCTGTCTATACCGTCCCTACCTCACCCAAATATTGCCGTAGGGATGGGATGATGTGCTATGCCAAGCAAAACCAACACTGAGATATGGGGTAGCGCTGCCGTTTTTATCGTTCCACATCGCATCTCGTGGGCAACTGCTACCAAAGCATACGGACCACCAGCAGTGGCGATCCCAGGGAAAGCAATTATACACGTGCCGCTCGCTCGCTCGCGCGCACTGCACCGGAACCAAGCGAGCTTTTTCATCATCCTGTAACCTTTCCTTCTCCTCTGTTCTACACCAGTATGGCGGCAGGTTGATTCAATAATTATTGTTGCTGATTTTCCAAGGGGACCTGCGAGGTTGCCTTCTGAAAGGGATGGTTTATTATGGTGCTGGGCAAAATCGGGGAACAGGAGATGGGGGTTGCCGGCGGACGCCGGGGGAAAGTTTTCTTTTTTCTTAGACCCTCATCTCGATACAACTTTTATGGCTGTGCAAGCAGGAGAACAAGTTTTAATTTTCCAGGCGGTAACTTGCTTAACGAAGTTGGTTATTCTTTCTGTTTGATACCCATCCTGCACCATTCAACGCAAACACACTCATTCACATGTGGTGCTGCATGCTGGGTTGTATCAAGGTTTTTGGAAAGGAAAAGCAACGTTGGGTTGTATCTCGTGGAGGACAGTGCGGCTGTGTGTGAGTTTCAGCACAGGCGAGAAAATTAATAATCAAAAGAACTACTATGGAACAAGGTCAGCGATTAATATTTGTTTTAACTTTGTTGGTACGCCCAACTGGTATATGAAAGATTTTATAGCCGATTTGCATGAAAAGTATGCAGAATTAGCAATTTTTCGCGATATGAACTTATTCTGTAATGTGGGCGTTGTTATTTTTATGTTAGCTTATTTTTCGAGCAAAGTTTATCTCTCCAAATGCAATCATCTCGTGAAGGTTTTTTACAAATATCTTGATGCACGGGGCTCAATGGTCTATTTGCGACTGTTTTTGCTTACTGAATTGATACGGTCATTAGCCTCTAAAAGATAGCATCGCTATCCAAAAGTGAATTTAATTCAAATTCACTCTTCCCATCGTCTCTCTTTAAGGCAAACGATTTGTTCCCGTACAAACGCGAACGACCTTTTTTTTCTGCTGATCTGGTCTCAATTCTACACCCAAAAAAAAAAGTTGATCCCTATACAAAACCTAATCCTGTCCAGTGCATTAACACGATCTTCTAACTGCGTGCAGAAAACCGTTTGTAAAACTGTCATCACCAAGACCCAAGTTGGGGTTTTTTTTTTTCAAAATGAGCTGAAGCCCTCAAAGAAGCGTTTTTCAATTTACTTCTCGACAGCTCTCCTGCCGGCAAATCCCTTTATGGTCACAGTAAGGACAAGTTATCACTCCTTCTATTTATCAAGGCTCCAGCTCGCTCAGCTCTCAAATCATGACAGCTTATCAATCATGCGTTGAATGCCTACTCTACCGAGAGGATTATGGCATTTGCGACTGTTCGTCGAAACCACCATCCAACGATAATGCCATAAAGTGCCATGCGTCCCCCCAGCTGGGATGAACGTCAAACTAGTGACATTGATTCCCCATTCTGAGACACGTACACAATAAGACACTTTTAAAAAGGACCTTAAAGATGCCTTTAATGTTGCACGTTATCGCCCGGGAGCATCCTTTCCTACACGAACATCGGAGCCATCCCAAAAAGGAATCTCAGTCGGAAAAGCCAACGAACGTCAGAGAAGCCTCAAACATGTGAGCCCAGCTTGGTCGTTTGGTGTCGACTACTGTCGACTGCTGTGCCCATCTGGTGAAACTGATACTGCCGTCTGCGGTTGTGTATGTGTGTGTGTGTGCTGATGCTGGCAGAATATGGAACGTTGCTTTCCAAGGAAAGCTTATCTTTTGGTTGTCATTGTTTTGATTACAAATGAAAACAGTCATCGTTTTCCTGGGGTGCGAGGAGGTCTGTACATTTCCCTCAGGTGCGATAAACTCATATCTCCTTGAGAATCAGTTGCCGAATGGAGTACGTCACTATTCGGTATAATTTTCCAAATGATTGTGGAACATTACGAACCGACGTGTTTGAGCTTGAAAATTAATTTCGAGATCGTGTGTGGGATCACTGAGTATCGTCCCGGTGGTAAGTATGATTAAGAAAGCACACACGTGGGAATGATTCTCTACCCAAAGGTTGATGCTGCTGGAAATGGTTGCCTGTATTCTGTTTAACAAACAAAGTTGATGAAACTTTTCTCTATTTATCAAGCCAAGTGTGAACACATTTCATTCTCAGCATAAATATATGTGAATGCCTTGGGAATACTGATGTAGTTGGATAACGATCATGTTGTGTTTAGTTTTAAAGTACAAATTAGTGTGCAAACTGTGCTGTTTATTCAGTGAAGTTACTATTCTATGAAGGACTTTAAAATAAATTGAATATTCTTCATTAACCCTGTATCTTGGGGTCAATTTAACCCCAGGACGCTTTGAAAGGCTGTAACTTTTTTAATTTGTCGATGGATTTGACTAATTCTTTCGTGACTAGGTGCGTCAACCGGAGCTCAGTGTGAACCTCGACCTGAGGAAGATTTTAAAATCAAATTCAGAAAACAGTTAGATTTAATCGTGATACTCGATCCAAGTTGGAATTGAATCAAGCACAAATTCGGTATTAGGTCATTATAATGTTGACCTTTTCATCAATTTTAAACCAAATCTCCTAACACTGTTTACAATCTTTACTGGATACCTGAATTCATTATGCTAGCAATAAATTACAAGTAACCGTTATGTGATCGACAGGGTACCGGGGAACCTTTTCAGATTTCAAGTTAAGAAATTATAAAGTTATTTTCACGGCAGGACACCAGAACTCAGTGACATCTTAAAGGGTGATACGGTCAAAATTTGGTCAATATCAACTTGACGTATTTCTTTCAATTTTGCATTTAAAAAACCTGAAAACCCCTCATTTTGAAGGTGTGTGTGTGTAGAATGTTGCTCCTATTTTGATTTTGGAATTCCCTCTTCAGTTGTCAAAATGCCGTCCAAGCAAGAAGAGCTGCGTATCAAAATTTTGCTCGCGCATCGCGAAAATCCGAGCTACTCGCACGCAAAGTTGGCAAAATCGCTAAAAGTTGCCAAATCAACCGTTACAAATGTAATTAAAGTGTTTGGGGAACGTTTGTCGACAGCCAGGAAGTCTGGATCGGGGGGAAATCGGAAACCGGAAGCCGCTGAGACGACAAAGAGAGTTGCCGGTAGTTTCAAGCGAAACCCTAACCTCTCTCTCCGAGATGCCGCAAATAAGCTGGGTGTATCGTCTACAACCGTGCATCGAGCCAAAAAACGAGCCGGACTATCGACTTACAAGAAGGTAGTGACTCCAAATCGCGATGATAAACAAAATACGACGGCCAAAGCGCGATCCCGGAGGCTGTACACGACGATGCTGACGAAGTTTGACTGCGTGGTAATGGACGACGAAACCTACGTCAAAGCCGACTACAAGCAGCTTCCGGGACAGGAGTTTTATAAGGCAAAAGGAAGGGGAAAGGTAGCAGATGTTTTCAAGCACATGAAACTGTCAAAGTTCGCAAAGAAATATCTGGTTTGGCAAGCCATCTGTACCTGTGGCTTGAAAAGCAGCATTTTCATAGCTTCCGGGACTGTCAACCAAGAAATTTACGTGAAAGAGTGTTTGAATAAACGTCTGCTGCCTTTCCTGAAGAAACACGGTTGTTCCGTACTGTTTTGGCCGGATTTGGCATCTTGCCATTACGGTAAAAAGGCCATGGAGTGGTACGCCGCCAACAACGTGCAGGTGGTTCCCAAGGACAAGAACCCTCCCAACACGCCAGAGCTCCGCCCAATTGAGAAATACTGGGCTATTGTCAAGCGGAACCTAAAGAAGACCAAAAAAACTGCTAAGGGCGAGCAGCAGTTCAAGGCAAACTGGCTTTCTGCGGCAAAGAAGGTGGACAAGGTGGCTGTACAAAATCTGATGGCAGGGGTCAAGCGTAAGGCCCGGCAATTCGGATTTGGAAAAGCGGAAGCCTAACTGAATATTTTTCCTGAATTTTATACTAATTGAACTTGAAAAAGAAATTTAATTTGATTTTTTAAATAAACGATTTCACCGATTTACACGCGTTTTCCCTTGACCAAATTTTGACCGTATCACCCTTTAGAACTCATGGAGAGACAAATTTTCATGAAGAAAGATTTCATATTGTAGCAAAGGACTTCGAAAGGGGAGGGGGGGAGCAGGGATGGAAAATCATTTGCATTCATTTCGTGCATTCATTTACATTCATTTGCTTCTAACTTTTTTTTAACATCATTCTGGAAAATGATGTATAAAGCTTTTATAGGTTTCGTTATTAGCTACAACTTTTGTTAATAAGTCAAATCCGTATCTGTTATGCATGACGAACCAGAGCGAACAGAATCCACTGCTGTTTTTCAGTGAATGTATTTTGCATTCATATAAAAACAGTAACAAGTTCTGCCTGCTCTAGTTCGTGATGCATAAGAGATACAGATTTGAGTTATGAACAAAAGTTGTAGCTAATAGCAAAACCTATAAAAGCTCTTTACATCATTTTGCGTAATGATGTTGATGAGAAAAGTTAGAGGCAAATGAATGCAAATGATTTTCCATGCCTGGGGGGAGTCCTACTGCGGCCAATTTTGACCGATTTAGAATCTTTTGACCCCATTGGATTCAGAAACTTAACCTCTTTCTAGATATTGCTGGAATGTCCATTCCAAATCGTCTGGTTCCCGAAAATCTGAATTTCCTGTATAATTTTTCCGAACTAAGCATTTTTTTGCCACTTTCACTAGAATTTCGAAGGAATCGATATCAAAGTAGGGGAAATGGATGTAATGTCGGCCTAAATGCCCCTAATTTGGTCCCATACATAAATTCAGCAATCGACTAAATTTTCAATGGCGACCAATTATATCCATTAGTACCGTCCCAATGACGCGTTCATCTAGATAAAATTTAAAATGGCAGATTTTTAGCGATGGGCCCAATCTTAGATCTATAGGCCAACTTTAGAGCCGTTTCCCCTATCAGAATCTCCTTCAAGAAACAATTTCAGCTCACTTGAGGACCAGTTAAAGGTTTGTCCCAGGAACGGCCCTTCCGAAGGTATAAGATGACGAAAAAATGGCATGGGGCATAGCCTCCTGTTGCAAATTCATGAATTTTGATACCCATATAGTAGGAGTTTCTTCCAAACACTTATATCGCCATTAGAGGCCCTACGGAAACCTGCTTCGGAATGACCGTTTCGGGGACAATCCATCGGATGACCACAAAATTATGATAAACAAAATCCTGCTGTAAATTCATGAATTTTGACACCATATTGTAGAGGTTTTTTTTCCCAAGCACTTCTATGGCCACTAGAGGCCCTATGGGAACCTGCTCCAGAATGACCGTTTCGGGGACAATCCATCGGATGATTACGAAATTATGATAAAGAGTCTCCTGCTGTAAAATTCATGAATTTTGATACCCATATTGTAGGAGTTTCTTCCCAAACACTTTAATGGCCACTAGAGGCCCTACGGGAACCTGCTTCGGAACGACCGTTTCGGGGACAATTTATCAGATGATCACAAAGTTATGATGCTTTTTTTTCCCTTTGGTTTGTTTTTTCCGTCGATCTTGTTTTCCGTGCTGAGCACCAATGCTACCGACGTGCCACAGAAAGGAAAGGCAGCTCCCACACCTGGACCCTACCCTCCCTATAGGTACTTTTTGGTCCAAAAGTAGCCCCGGCAATCCGGCGAGAGGAAGCAGTTTGGCCGACGAGCCTTACTCTGACTGGACTCGACCCATCAAACTCATGAACCGGGGACCAACGGCTTTACTTCCCATCCGAAGGAAGGCGTGATCAGAGAGATGTTATGTCTCAGAACATCCCGGCGGCGCCGACTGGGATTGAACCCAGGCCTACTGGGGTGAGAGGTAATCACGCTTACCACTACACCACCAGCGCCGTTTATTCTCCTGCTGTAATTCATGACTTTTGATACCCATGTTGTAAGAGTTTCTTCCCAAACACTTCTATGGCCACTAGAGGCCCTACGGGAACCTGCTCCGGGATGATCGTTTCGGGGACAAATCTTAAAATTGTTCTTAAGTGAGATGACATTTTATGAAGTAGAGGTAGATTCTGATATTCTGATATATTGTAGCCGGCACAAAGTTGGCTAGCCTAAATCGGTCTACTAGAGTGTTCCGTGGATTGGTTTTTAAACAAATGGCTTAAGCGCCACCTCCATAGAGGACCACTTGTCGTTTCGGATGCCCGGCAAACTCAAAACCCCAGGGCGAGTTCAGTCTAATGCAAAAGATTGGAACGCGCTAGTAGACGTTAAGTACTTGGGATTCAAAGCAAACACTAAATCCAACCGAATGAAAACTAACCAGAAACCGTCTTTCTACCGGAGCGAATGCACTGGACGACCTGTTCTCATCACAGGTCAAGCGCTTCCCCAAACACAAAATCTACACGCTTCAGGACAGAAATGGTGGACTGAGATTCCCAAGCAGTCCGACTTGGAGTAAAACCAAACAACGAAAACTACAACAACGAACGAAACGTGAGAAACTTCTTTAGATCAGTGCACTCATTGAACGGGAAATTCTAACCTAACAATCAACACAATTATTTAGCAGAAAAAAAACATTTATTTAGAAAAAAACTAATAGAACGAAAATTTATTATCTAAACATTTTTATCCGGGAACCCTAATTCTTCTCTTACTCTCTCTCTCTAATTTCCTACCTAACTGTGTGGATTTCTAAATGGCTATTTATAGGTAACTGGCGCTTCATCCAGATTTAATGCATGCATGCGACATTGTACGGTTCTACTCACGCTTCTGCTTTACCGACTGCTTCTCACCATCGTCTGTCGCCCCTGCGACGCTCGCTGCACGGAATACAAAAGATTAACCAAATTGGGTACGAGTCTTGATTCATTAATTCACCAACTGCTTTTCGTGGTGATATCCCGGTGGGTGGGAAAATTGCTCACCTGGAGCGCGATATAGACGGCGCAGCTCCCTTCTAACTCCGGCCGAAGTTAGGTCCTTTAATACCGACGCGTGGGGTCAGGGTAGTGGTAATATCGAGGCGGCGCGGTATGCCGAGCGGGAGGTGGGACGAAACTAGAGACAAAAAGCCGTCAAACGGCTGTACAATTGGATGAGCGCATTGTTGCAAAACCGCATAGCAAATCATTTACCTTTTCGGTCGAAACTTAAATCGCGCACAGTACCGCACTAGCCTACTCAACTAAATCAACAGTAACTACACCTAATCAAAGAAATTAACGAACAATTAATTACACTGAACTTAGACACTTCTCACATTTTAAATACCTCTACAAACACACCGCGAAACTATACAAATTAACTTCACAGTCCTGCCTCTTCCACGGGTTGGATTAAAGTGGACGAGAAAGAACTTGGGATTCCTCAGTAAGGCCGCTAAAACAATTCTTGGCCTTCGTTCCGGAAACCGAAAAAACGATCTTATCAAAAGGCGATCTCCGATTACCTTCCGATTCGATCAGAGATACTATCTCTTTTCCTCCCAAGTATCCCACATCTGTCTAGCTCATTCCAATCTTTAACTTAAAGTGTTTTTCTTATTATTAAATTTCCGACGACAAGTAATTCTACTGGGAGATTATACTCAATCCCACGGATCAAATTTCATGCCACCTCAAATGAGAAAACTTACACGCCTAGTGAGCGGATGAACAAAATAATGAGTGAAATTTCATGCAGGGATAATTTACTCTTGATATGAGTTCACCAGTTGCATACAAGTAAATTGGGATAGTGCGTGTCGTTTCGAATAGTAACAGTGAACATTTGTAGCATTTGAACTTCATGCTACATTATTTTAATATCTAATCAGAATACCGCTACAATCTATTCCTTCGAAATTCAAGCTTAGTTCTGGAACATTACACCTAAAATCCAGATTTCTGGGAACCAGACGATTTCAGATGGACATTATTGGCAATGTCTAGAAACAAGTTAAGTTTCTAAATCAAATGGGGCCAAAATATTCAAAATCAGTCAAAATTGGCCGCAGTAGCAAGTATTTCAATTTATGATTACCCGGGTACCCTTGTCGAGCTCCTAAAGGGTTTTTTTTTGTCGATCACATAACGGTTAACCATCAGTTTGAGTATATATATAACCACCAGCTAAATGGGTTCATAGTTGATAAAATAGACAAACATTATAAACATTAACCTGGATATGGAAAAATCTTCAAAGCTAAATAATGATGGAATGTCGCCCAAATTAAGTTGCTGATAAACTCCATACTGCCCATAAGCGCATAACTTGCACACTAGCGCTGCGCAGTGAGAGTGTTCTGAACTTATATGACCATCATCCGAAAGGACTTGGTCACCTGCACAACTTTGCTGACGGCAGCAACTTTCTATATGGCCAAGCTTTCGAGATACAGTTTATATAGGAAGTTCATATGCTCACTAGCGCTGCGTAGTGAGAGAGTTCTAAACTAACATGATAACCATCCAAAAGGACATGATCACCTGAACACCTTTGCTCAAGACAGTAACCTTAAATATGGCCAGGATTTTGAGACATAGCTAATACAGGAAGCTCATGTGCACACTAGAGCTGCGTAGTGAGAGATTTCTGAACTAGTATGGCCACCACCCGAAAGGAATTGGTCACTTGAACAACTTTGTTCAAGACAGCAACTTTCTAAATGGCCGGGATCAAGAAATATTCTATGTTGGACCTAAGATCCATATATTATAGCGCCCGTCAAAAGTAATATGGAAGTGAAGCGCCTCTAGCGGCGTAGTTCCCAATTAAACCTGAATTAAATGGGACAGGCTTGTTGATCTATCCCAGTAGAACAACTTTGTCCAAGACAGTATCGCTTTATTTATTGAAACAAATGAGATAATCCACCACAGCCCCTATTAGTGAAAATCCCATAAAGTATGGTTATCCTTATTCGCGGATAGCCTGCCAATAAGAAATCCGGCAATAAGGACTGTATATTCTTTCATTTTTACTCCTGACCTACTCCAACAGCGCATAGCTTGAACTTACCAGTGGCGCGGTCACGTACACGTATTGGTATTTGCTTTCATTTCATTGGTTAATTAGTAAATAGTTGTTTCAGGATTCTACCACCAGCTAAGGAAAACTTAAAGAAGTACTAGATTAAAAGAAGGTTAGCTATAAGTTAAATAGAGAATAAACCAGTATTATTCATTTAACCACCAATCATCTCCATCACCAACTGGTTTACATCTGTTGATGACCAAACTAAATTCCAGAAAAGTCCAAATTATGAATTGGATTAGACGAATAGAGAAGCATATTGCAGTGTAAAGAGTAAAAAGTCAAGAATATGCGTTACAAAAGCAATACAAATTCAAATACTTATAGTATAGACCATCAGGAGTTTGCAGCTTCTATTATTTGGAAATTGTCAGTGAAAAAAGCATAAATGAAACAACCAAAATTATGCTAAGAGCTTAAATTTACATGTGTTTTTTTTTTCGAACTGTGTAGTTATTAAAGACCCTCATATAATAAATATTCGGTTATGTACTACTTTGATGTATCCATACGTCTTGACAGTTAACGTCCGTCTACTAGTTTTTCATCAACATGATAACTCACAGATCAGAATTACATTTCCCTGACGCCTCTCAGCCTATCGATAAATATATTCTGTAATCAATGCACACCAATGTTTTGGAGGATGCCGAGGAAATGCTAATCTCGTTCACCTTGTGTCGGTAAAACACTCGAAAGGAAC
The DNA here is from genome assembly GCF_037179485.1 of Ochlerotatus camptorhynchus. Classification (NCBI taxonomy): domain Eukaryota; kingdom Metazoa; phylum Arthropoda; class Insecta; order Diptera; family Culicidae; genus Ochlerotatus; species Ochlerotatus camptorhynchus. The sequence goes on from NW_027040584.1 coordinate 5,296,731, forward strand.
CAACTCGCATTCCATCTACCGTATCGCTTTCACGCTTTGACGCCGTCAGCCATCAAGGCAAATCCTAATTTTATTCATCCGTAGAATCTTCAAATCAGTGACGACTCCCGGCAGCAAACGAATATTTTTGAAAAAAGTTTCACTTGCTTCTGCTGAATCCCACCCAACAACAACCTACAAATTCTGGAATTTATTCGATTTCACCCAATCTCGTTAGCTATTCAACCGGATCGTTCGTTTGTCGTCAGACAGCTTTCCCTAGCAGCAGTCAATATTTGCCATTTTTCCGCATCGAAACTTTTCGCATCCTGTTTCAATACTTGCCACGGACTGACTAAAGGCGGCAGCGTTTAAAATAAACAATCCCAGTTAAATAAAGCACCACTCCTCTCTGCTCTCGCACGCAACCTGACGCGGCTCTTCGGGCAGATAGCAGCTCCGGGATCGGTTGTCGATAATGACCGGAACAAAATGTTCATCCATTTCCATGAAGTCACTCGTTGAGTCCACCCAGCAAGCACTGATTCCGGTCACGTTCGAACGAGCCAAGCAGCAGCGTTGGAGCAGTCAATTTCAGTCATACAGCAGCATGTCAGAAGTGCTTTTTGGGGGGAAATAAAGAGTATCCGACATGCTGACACAGTGAGCACCCCGGCTACTGGGGAAAGGTGACACTCTTTTAAATATTTGCCAGAGAAATGTTCAACAGTTGACATATGACTCCTAGTGTGTTGGAAAATGACAACGATGCGTGCTGACAGGTAAGGGGGTTGTCCGTAAGCCACATAGATACTTTCAGGAGGGGAGGGGGGATATCTACGATGTATGGACGATTGTCTACGCGGAGAGAGGAGGGAGGGAGGGTCTAAAACCTATCAAAAACGGTTAACGTAGTTTATGAACGGCCCTTAAGGCATGTGAAAAATTACTTTTTATTCATGAAGGAGAAGGAAACGTGGCCCACGGAAAGTGCCAGGTGTTATTCGGAGCCAAAATGGCGTAAATTGACAGGCGGTAGATGACGCACCGAGAAATCGTTAGGACATATACGAGTTCTTCGGAAAAAAAAAGAGTTGGAAAGCCATTACGTGTGAATATACATTCAGGAGTGATGTAACCTGTGTTTTAAATTCTCGAGCAAGGCGGTGCCAGCGCTTTTGTAAGACACAAAGTGAACACGGCCGATAGGAGTAACTGGTAGTAAGTGGGGTTACTTAAAGCGAATTCGTTTATTATTCAGTTCCAACCTGGATCGGGTATCAAGATTGGGCCTGCTTGTTTTCTGACAAACGTCAGTTCGATCGTTTGTTTTTAAAACCCAGCTCAGGTTCAGGTTCGCACTGACAAAAAGTTCGGTTTCGTACTGGGTTGGAACTGGTTCCAACCCCGATAATAAACGAATTTGCTATTAGTGAGTGAGTAATATTTTCCTCGATTCCTCCGGGAAAATCTGCTTGGAAAATCGACGAATATTTCAGGCGCATACAAATAGACTGCACGGCGATTAAGAATGACCCAAATTTGAGTTTAGTTCACTCATAATCGCCAAAAGTGCAGGAACTCAGCGATGAGTAAATTTGTCTCATGGTTTTTCTGTGGAAAACCTAAAAAATCTGCCGGAAAATGGGGAAATTGACGAAAATTGTAGTCAGTCTCGGAGTAGTACCAATAGACTGAGTGAATCCAATCTTTACTTTTCTCAAATTTGGGAATTTTTCCCTGAAAAATCCTGGAAAAACCTGGGAAAACATAAGGCAAATTTACTCATCGCTGAGTTCCTGCACTTTTGGCGATTATGGGTGAACTCAAATTTGGGTCGTTCTCTTTCGCCGTGTGCGTGAAATTTCAGTCGATTTTTCTCAAATTTGGCAAAACCAATGAGAGTAACTCAAAATTGAGTTGCATTCCACTCAATTGCTTGAATATGACATCGAAATTCAAGGGCTATTCACGGATTTTTTCCCAGTTTATCCCGAGCTCCCGACTTTATGCTGGATTTCCCGATTTCCCGGTTTGTTTTTTTTCTGTTTTGGAGCAATTTTATATAAGACCAATAAACTATAGACAAGTTCAGCAAAATTTAGAGCAGCTCAAGAATCTTTATTCAGAGAAGTATACCCGGATAAAAAAAAAACATTAAATTCTATTGTTGACTATTAGTCCTATTGTAATCGTATTGTATTCATCAAATGATTAAATGGTCACCACAATAGGTTTACAACAAATCCTATGTTATGAAAATATAAAACGATAAAAACAATAAAATTTGGTGTAATGAGATCAAATTTGTTCGAGAAAAATAGATTTGTTTATGGTTATGGTTACTAACATTCCCTCTTTTTTTCTGAAGTTAAAATCTCATTTACAATAAGTTCCATAACCATAAGTTCTAATTTATTTTTACTGATTTTGATTTATAGATAGCTGTTGCAATAAATGTCATTGAATTGTAACAATGTTTTTCGGATGGTAAATTTTTATTCGGGTAGTAGCCTCAGATATTGAAGTAATATCTGTGCCTGATTTTCCAAATTATTTCAAGTGAAACTCTTCAGAGGATTTTTCAAATTTTCGCAAAAATCTCTTTTAAATCACCCCAGAATTTTCGCAAAGTTGTTTTCAACTTCGACAAATTTTAAGATTTTAGACTAAGAAAATAATGATAAGATCATGAGTTTGTCAACTTTTAGAGGTCTATAAGGAGGATATAATTTAAAATATGTTTTTCTTGTCACACTTTTCATACTGTCACACAGGAGTTTCGAACGCCTTTGGATACTAGAGTGATGCAAAATTTGAAATTTTCGCTCCACAATACTTAAACGATTCCAAATCGGATCCTGACCAACCTCTCAAAATTTGAACCTATTTGGTAAGAAACTGAGATGGCACAAACCATTTGAAGTTTGTATGGGAGTTACTATGGTAAAACCAAGATTTTTGTTCATGTCTATCTAATAATTCACCATATCGGTCTGCTTCAAAAGTTTTCAACTGTACTTGTAGGAAATTTTTCCAGCTACAACTTTGCTCGAGACCATAGGATCGAAAGTTATCAATGGTTCAATGCGCTGATGTCTTATGATCATACTCAATCAACTGCTCAGCAGGCAACATTGGTGTTTCAAGGCCGTTGAATAGGACACACAAATCATGGCTACTATGTCACACTGTAAAATACAGTGTTGCCTACAGAGCAGCTGCTTCATCATGTCATAAGTTTACCAATCTCTTAAATAATTAATAACTTTTTCCTGTCTCGTTTACGTAGAAACAATCTTGAGCAAAGTTGTAGCTGAGAAAATTTTCTATAAGAATGTATATCGAACTGTTTCGCAGCTCAATATGGAAAAAGACTAGAAGGCAATGAACAAAAAGTTGAGATTTCCCATAGTAATTTACATGTAAACTTCAAATGGCTTGTGCGAAGTCTGTTTCTAACCAAATGAGTTGTAACTTTGAGAGACTAATCAGGACCCGATTTGAAACCATTTAAGCACTGTGGAGCGAAAAAGTCAAGTTTTGCATCAGTCTATTGGATACGGTTGTGTCTTAAGTTTGTTCTCCTTTTTTGTGCGTGCATTCGCTTTCATAGTTTTCGGCTGCATTTGCCGAATTAGCGCTTGCACTCTGGCTCCAAGGACGGTTATACGTGTGTGAGTGGTGGCTTTCTCGCTCTCCGAGAAGTTTTAGAATCGAGAAAGAAAACATGATACATCATGTTTGCAAGCAACAGAAGATTTGACGCTATCTGCGTTGTTTGATTTTTTCTCCCGGTCCAGACATTTGTGGCATCGCGAGCAAAAATTTTAATTTTAGTTTATTTATGCGGTGATAATGTTGGTTCACTCGCAACTATTTTTGAAAAAAAAAATAAGTGTTTTCGAACGAAAGTGTACCAAAAGTGCTTCTGAACGTGTTTCGTAGTTGGGTGTGGTGAAATTCGTGCATTCCCGGTTGATTTTGGAAATCCGTATCACAAAATTGCCCACCGATTTCTTTTTTTTGCCGTTCGACGACGACGGGTGTGCTTTCGCGAGAGTGACGTTTATTTGATCCGTTTCTTTGCACGGGTGTGTTTTTTTGTAACTAGCGTTAGTGTGCCTGCGATTTGCATTTAGTGTCGGAGACTGTAAGTAATCTGCAGGATGACTCGCAGGATACGCCCAAGACTGGACAGGCAGTAGCTGCTGGCCGTGAACGGTTCCTGGGGAAAGCACTAGATGCGACCCTCCTCCCAGATGACCATGGCAATACAGGAAGTATTACAACAAAGGTAATTGCTATTAGATATTTTTGCAAACAGTGACAGATAGCGGACATGAAGAACCAGTGGAGGTGCCGGGCAAAGGTGTTTATCCTAAACAAATGGTAAGTTACAAATTCGCTGTTGTCGTAGGCGCCGTCGTAGTCGTAGGCAGTACCGTTAGTATATTTAAAATTAACCACCAACCTCTGAAAATATGAATTATCGCGTATTTCTGTTGCTCATTACATGCCAAGTGAAATTCGAGAGCGTAATTTCATTTGAATAGCTTGTTTAACCAAGTCTTAAACAATCGTCACGTCGGTCATAGCTTGTTATGATTACCTGAACCATGCGTAAAGAGAAAATCGAAACATTTAACGTCGCGTGAAAATAGATCTTAATGAAGGCCTTTTTCGTAGCTTTTAGTTTAAGGATTTCAAAGATCGTCGGTTCCAGTGGCTTGCTTACTGAGCAGAACTGTTTAATATTCTGATCTGGAAGCTCTAGCACTGATCATTGATGCCAACTTAAACAAGTCACAATACTTGAAAATCCAAGGAGACGCAAACATTACAAATGCGATCCTTTATCCATCTGACAACAACATTGTCATTGCCAAAAAACAGTGCTATCCGGAGGATCAGTTAAAAAAACAGCCGAAGTAAATCTTCAAAAACTTTTGGGCCATACCTCCAGTAGAGGTACACGACGTTAGGCATACGGTCATTAGGCATACGGACGTTAGGCATACGGACGTTAGGCATACGGACGTTAGGCATAATGTACGATAGGCATAATGGACGTTAGGCATAATGTACCCGATGAATTCCAGAAGGAGGATAATGGGGATCGTGTATTGATTGCTGATTTCGGTGACAATAATTAAAGAGCCTTAATTTTTGGAACTAATAAAAACATGCAACGTCTTGGACAGGAAAACTATTGGGTTACAGATGGTACGTTTTCCACAGTTCCTTGTTTGTTTCGGCATCTCGTCATGGAAGTATCGCTTCCTCACATCAGCAGACGTATCAAGCTGGAGCTGCGTGACAGCTTAGTTTTCAAGACTTGACCCATTTGAATAAATTTCGCTTCTATCTTTGACAATACAGCAGAAGGACTAGCCTATGTTGGCCGCTTGAACACTGGATTCCGTATGTATTGTTTCAAGATAGTTATAGAAAAAAAATGCTGTGACGTGTGCGCTTAGATACATCCGCGTAGTAAACCGATTGAATAAGTAAATCAGTTTCGAACGAAATATCTAAATTATGTAAGTTACGAAAACCGCGCGAATTCCGAAAGCCGCGCGAGACAACCGAAGCGAGAAAAAAGGCTTATTATCATTTAAAGAGTGCCACCAAAATAAATGTGATAGTTGGAAAATTGATTAATTTTGGTTTCCTCCCTAGATATTCTACTTATTTACTACTGAGCTTTGTATCAAATTAGTTAATTTAAAGAACGTATCAATCATTTCAAGATTTCGCGACCGCACCGAACAAATTCTATACTACATAAGCTCAAAAGCGTTTGACAAGCTCTACCGAATTGCGTATCACTTCTGCGTAAGCTCCGTAGACGTAGGCGCGTTGAATCCGGCAGTCGGCAAAGGTTTAACCTGTACCAACACCGCTTAAGAAACGACCTCGAGTCAGTAAAACCGTTTAGAGCTAAACATCTAAATTACGTAAGATACGAAAATCGCGCAAGTTGTGAACGCCACGCGAGAAAAAAACAGCTTATTATCACTTAAAGAGTGCCACCAAAATAAATGCGATAGCCTATGTTGGCAAGTTGATTAATTTTGGTTTCCTTCCTAAATATTCTACTTATTTTACTGTTGAGCTTTGCTTCAATTTAGTTATTTTACCGCACGTATCAATCATTTCAAGATTTCACGACCGTATCGAACAAATTCTATACTACAGAAACTCAAAAAAAAACTTTTGGTGAGCTCTACCGCATTGCGAATCAATTCTGCGTAAGCTCCGTAGACGTAGGCGCGTTGATTCCGACAACCGCGAAAAGTTATACCTGCATCAATACCACATAAGGAAAGATCTATTTTTCAGTCACGTAGGATTTAGTTAATAGATTAACATTGACTGCTGTTTACAAATGTAAGCACTTAAACACTAAGATAACTTATTTCTTAATGTTCTAACCGAATATATCAGATATTTCGCGTATTGAGAGAATACTATAGTTATCGATCGAGTACAATTAAATCAGGGTTAAACAATACCTACAAAAGACTATTTCTTGTCACATATCTCTACTTTTACTTATTTCCTAAGCTATGCCTCTCCTTGTTAATCTGCTTAATGCTATTGGTCTGCTTGCGTTTTCTTATGAAAGCTCAAGACTAAAAAAGAAGATTAATTCTACAACTTTAGAGGTTAGTTGCCTCCCTAAGCAGAACCCCCACATCCTAATTCTTTTGTTAATCTTCTTAATGTCATTAGACTTTCTGAAGTTTCTTATTTAAGTTCATTTGATGATTATGATATCTCATTAGTCTAATTTAATAAATTATTTAAAGCTCTAATCCACCTAATCAATCATAACCCATGCTTTATTAAGTACCTGCACTTATGCTTGTAATCTAAAATTAAACGTGTTTCTAGTACTTCTGATTTTGACCTATACCTATTTATTATATCTTAGATCGACCCAGGTGACACCTTCAAGCGACTAAAATGCTTCATTTTGAAATTTAGTTTCCTAGCTGATTTTAAATTATATAGGGTAAATGATCCAACTACGCTCACACGTTTCCGCTATGTCGTCCTACAAAATTACGTATGGATAAATCACAATAGGATCACGCCACAGTGGAAATCCCGAGCCATAGTTCAAACACTTATCCCAAATCAAAATGAAGCACATATAAGATTAGTTACAATACCATGTACAAAAATGATGTTTAACATTGTTTCCTGAGTAATACTTCAATGAAAACAGCAATGAAAGCTTGTCACGCAAATAGAAGGAGCACCGATGGGCACTTTTTGAAATTTTTCAATGGTATACTTCCCTTGCAAACCCAAATAAATCTATCTGCGTAAAAATAAATAAAATAAGAGTGATTTGCGGAAACCGATTTCCTTCCCCCCGCGATCAGCTAGTGGTAGCAGACGCCAATTTAGACCAGTTTCTCTAGCCGTTCTGGCAACCGCGGTTGCACAGCTGATTGTGTGTGAGGCAAAAACGAATATTGTAACCGAACCAACGATCAGATTTATTTGAACACCCAAGCAGTGAAGTGCAATAAAGTGCCATTGTAAAGTTTGCGAAAGTTCTCCAATAAAGTTCTTTTCTTACCGCTTACCGCGAGTTTGCTGTCCGTCCTGTTGAAGAAATTAAAGTGAGTGAACTTACCTGTGCATCTGCTGTGCTGCTTCCTGCCAGTGTCATCTGCTGTAATTGGCGGCTATCCACTGTCGCTGCCCACCACCAAGTGAAAGTATTAAAACTCAACGTAGGATAACTATTTTCGTGGTAAGCGCCTACATAAATTTTGTGCCGTGACCAGGATCTTCGACACATCCACTGGGCGCTGCCATCTTGCTCCCGCCATATCACTGGAGGGTCATTCCGTCCGGAATTTTCGACAACCGCCATCACGTTTTCGGCCATCTAGCGCCATTGTGGAAGAATCGAAGCTGTTATCCAAGTGACGCCGTTCCGTCATTGTATCCAAGCCATCCGTTCCAGTTTGCAGTTTTCTTGAAATTCAAGGCTCATACTTGCCTTGGAACTGATCCTTTTTCATCTACGGAGCATCAAGTGCCGTGTTACCCATTTCAATATGGCGCTGCAGCTAGATAAGGCGACTCTGCTATCCCGGAGGGCAACGATGATCACCGCGCTGGGTCGGGCAGAGGCGTTCGTGAATTTCTTCGATGAACAACGCGATTGGATGCAGGTGCCCATTCGCCTGGAATACCTGAACAACATGTGGGCCACGTTGGATGAGGTACAGGGGCAGCTAGAAGACATCTAAGACAGCGAAGAAGGTAGGCAAGGTAATGCTAATGTCCGTGCCGATTTTGAGCCTCGGCTCTTTAAAATAAAAGCTGTTGTCACTCAGCAAGCTCGCATCCCTGAGTCCTCTTCGCACAGTTCCACTCTCTCTGGGTTGAAGCTTCCTACAATTTCGCATCCTGAATTCGACGGGGACTATATGCAGTGGCTAGGGTTCCACGACACATTCTTGGCTTTGATCCACTCTAACGCCGAGGTTCCTGCGATTCAGAAATTCCATTATCTGAGGGCAGCTTTGAAAGGTGAAGCGGCGCAGCTGATAGAATCTATCACGAACAGTTCTGCAAACTACAATCTGGCATGGCAAACATTGGTTGACAGGAACGCCAACGACTGTCTGTTAAAAAAGCGACATCCGCAGGCTCTTTTTGAGGTGCAATCGGCGAAGAAGGAAACTGCTGCGTCATTACACACACTGGTGGACGAATTCCAGCGTCATACGAGAATTTTGTGTCAATTAGGTGAACCAAAGGATTCCTGGAGCAGCATCTTGGAACATCTCCTGTGTACAAAGCTTCCCAACGATACGCTCAAGGCATGGGAAGATCTCGCGTCAACCACCAACGAGCCAAACTACAACTGCCTGATCGAGTTTCTTCAGCGTCGTATGCGAGTTTTGGAATCCATCTTGGTGAACCATCATCAGCTTGCATCCACTCCGAATGAGTCCACGCATGCTTCCAGGAAGCCATCGCATTTTCGCCTCTCGTCTTGCGCTTCCACTTCTAGTTCTGCTAGCAAATGTCCGGCTTGCAACCAGGAACATCCGTTGATGAAATGTGCGAAATTCAACCAACTTTTCCCAGTCCGGACGACAGCAACTCGTTTCCAACAAACGTTTATGCCACAACTGCGTGAAGGGTGACCACATTGCTCGAAATTGTCCTTTGAAGTACAACTGCAGGCACTGCAAAAAGCGTCACCACACCATGCTGCATTCCGGCGGGAATTCAAAGTCAGCAAGCGAGTCATCCTCCGTTCGTACTTCTATGCCAACTCAAGCCATTCAGTCTAGCGGTTCTTCTGTACTCAAGCCAGCCTCCCAATCCTCCGTTGCAGCAGCTGAAAGTATTTCCAGGGTCGTCGTCAGTGCTTCTGCTCCACAGCCTTGAGAAGACGTTTTCCTTTTGACGGTGTTGGTGAAGGTCGTTGATGCGTACGGTCAAGATCACATTGCTCGCGCTTTGCTCGACAGCGCTTCTCAGCCGAATTTGATTACTGATCGCTTGGCACGCAGGTTGCATTTGAAGAGAAGTTCTGTGAACGTGATCATCCAAGGGGCTGGTAATCTTTCGAAGAGGGTGCAAGAATCAATCTTCGCTCGGATCGGCAAAAATTTACAAAACCGCGACTAAATTGAATATCTCGGCTGCCAAACGGGTTCAGTCAACATGTTATACATATTCTCAAAGGAAAAACTATACTGATCCTCCTTTAGGCCAGTAGAGTTTTCCTGAGGGCGTATATGGTGTCTTTACACAATATATACTTAGTACTATCAATTTCCAGTAATATACGTTAAGTAAAGTGTAAAATTATGTCAATAGATAGTGGCATTTCCTACTTTACCGGGTACTCGGGTTGATCCCGGCCCTCTATCTCAGTACGCAAAAGTCTCCGGTCAATGAGACCACCACCAATCGATTCAGTAGAGTTTTTTCTTTGAGAATATGTATAACATGTTGTCTGAAACCATTTGGCAGCCGAGATATTCAATTTAGTCGCGGTTTTATAAATTTTTGCCCACTGTGCATCGTCACCGTTTCCATGCTGACACTCGAAGAGAGTATCGAAAGATTCTGGAAGACCGAGGAACTGACCGTCAGCAACACCTATTCGATCGAAGAGCGCTATTTTGAAGAATACTATCAGTCCACCACGTCTCGAGATACGACAGGCCGATACATCGTTCGTCTGCCGCCGAAGCCTGATTTTGATGCCATGCTAGGGGAATCCAGGACCAGTGCTCTTCGACGATTCGATCAACTTGAGCGGCGTCTCGATCGGGATCGAAAATTGAAGGAGGAATACCACAACTTCATGAAGGAGTAAAGGGCGAACACGAAATTATTGCGACACATTCAACAGGGCATAACTTTTTTACCATTGGGTAAAAATCAACCAAATTTTGCACACTTTCTCATTGATGTGTATTGTGTACATGCTGTCAAACTCGAAGTCGTGTTTTTCGATTCAACGAAAATGGAGGTGAACCAACGCGAGTTGAGAGAACAAATTCTTTCCAAACACCTGGAATTTCCTGACCTGTCGCACCGGCAGTTGGGAAAAATGTTGAACATTCACCATTCAACCATCTCCAGAGTGTTGAAGCGGTTCCAGGAGCGGTTGACGTTGGACCACGGCAAAGGAGCTGGAAGAAAACCGGGACCGGAGAACAAAAAGACGGAGGGAAAGGTGAAGCGGATGATTAAAGCAAATCCCAACGTCTCAAGCCGTGATTTGGCTAAAAAGATCGGCATGTCGCAGAGCTACGTACAGAATGCAAAGAAGAGAGCTGGACTACATACATACAAGGTACAGAACTTCCCAAAACCGCGATGAGCGGCAACAATCGACGGCTAAAACTCGGGCACGGAAGCTCTACGAGAAGATGCTGACAAAATATGGCTGCTGTGTGATGGACGACGAAACGTATATAAAAGCCGATTTTAAGCAAATTCCGGGGTTGGAGTTTTTCACCGGCAAGAGCAAGTTCGATGTGGACGACAAATTTAAGAAGAAGAAAATGTCGAAGTTCGCCTTCAAATATCTCATTTGGCAGGCCATCTGCTCTTGCGGACTGAGGAGTGAGCCTTTCGGGACAAAGGGCACAGTAAATGGCGAGATCTACAAATCTGAGTGCCTCGAGAAGCGCCTTTTGCCGTTCTTGCAGCAGCACGACGAAGCTCCGCTATTTTGGCCAGATTTGGCATCATGCCACTATTCTAAAAGTGTACTGGAGTGGTATGAGGCCAATTCTGTCCATTTTGTTCCAAAGGACATGAATCCGCAAAACTGTCCGGAGCTGCGCCCGGTGGAGCAGTACTGGGCAATAATGAAGCGGGAACTTCGGAAGAGCAAGAAGACAGTCAAAGACGAGAAGGACATGTTAAGAAAATGGAAAAAAAACTGAGAAACTGGTACCGGATGACACTGTAAAGACTTTGATGGAGGGCATCAAGCGAAAATGCGTTCAATTTTACACTCAAGGCTCCATCGATTAACTTTTCTTTTGATTTTTGAAGTAAATATAATTTAAATAAATTTTAAATAAAATTTTGGTTTGATTCTAAACATTATAAGAAAATTGGCATGACATTTTCGGTGTCGCAATAATTTCGTGTTCGCCCTTTACCTCTCCCTCGGCCACATGCGTCTGGTCGAGACGGACGACGGGAATTACTCCCACACTTACAAGCTACCCCACCACCCCGTGATAAAGGAGGAAAGTACGACCACCAAAGTAAGATTCGTGTTCGATGGTTCGGCTCGTACTTCTACCGGCTTCTCCCTCAATGAAGCTCTCTGTGTGGGTCCGATGGTTCAAGATGACCTTCTCGCTATTATCGTTCGATTTTTGACGTACCCCTGGCTCTCGTCGGCGATGCAGCGAAAATGTACAGGTGGGTACTGCTGCACCGTAATGACTGTCCTCTGCAATACATATTTTTTCGGTTCTCCAAAGATGTTCCCGTTCAAACTAACATGTTGCTAACCGTGACATATGGACTAGCCCCATCCTCCTTTCTCGCGACGCGTACTGTCCAGCAGATTACGACGGATGAAGGTGATGCATATCCATTAGCTGGTCCATCAGTACGCAAAAACTTTTATGTGGACGACTACATCGGAGGAGCAAATTCTATTCGGAGGGAGCTTTCGGAATTGCTTGAAAAAGGTGGCTTCATGTTGAGAAAGTGGACGTCGAACCGCCTAGAAGTTCTACAAGGACTCGAAAACGACCAGATTGGGACTCAATCGAGTTTGTAGTTCAGAGTCCGATTAACTGAGGTTTGATTCCCAAATACAGCAACGTGATGATCCACCCACGAAGCGGTCCATCCTCTCCGACATAGTTAGGCTCTTCGACCCACTCGGCTAAATTGCACCCGTCGTTGTCACAGCGAAGATCCTGATGCAAGAATTTCTCGTGCGACTGGGATGATCCCGTACCGCATGTCATTCAGCTAAAATGGGAGAACTTCCGGCGTGAGCTACCAAAGATCGCTACTTACCGAATCGACAGTTATGCATTCTTGCCGGAGGCTAGAGTAGAGCTGCATACTTTCGCCGATGCTTCAACAGCTGCACATGGAGCCTGCACGTACGTCCGCTGTGAAAACGCCCTGGGAGTGGTGAAGATTCGTCTATTGGCTTCGAAAAGTAAAGTGGCGCCGCTAAAAAGACTGAACATCGCCCGACTTGAGCTTTGTGCTTGCGTATTGGCTGCGCATCTGTATCACCGCATCAAAGAGTCAATCAACGTCCACGTGTCAGCATCGTATTTCTGGTCAGATTCTTCAGTCTGCATATACTGGCTTCGCGCACCTCCTAGCTCGTTGAAGACATTCGTGGCGAACAGGGTATCGGAAATCCAACATTACACTCATGGTGGCAGGTGGAATCACATATCTGGCTCAGAGAACCCTGCAGATCTCGTCTCACGTGGATTGTCAGTTGAGGAATTTGTGAAGAACGAGGCGTGGAAGCATGGTCCATCCTGGTTGGCCGACCCGCAGCAGTCCTGGCCGATTTCGAATACGTCTACCGTTGCTGAAGTAGATCGGCTTCACTATGATAGTATCATCACAAAGGCCAACAGACAACTAGGATTCATCTTCAAAGTTGCTAATGAATTTCGTGATCATCACTACTTCCGGTCACTTTATTGTGCACTAGTACGTTCGATTGTAGAATCCAATGTTGTCGTGTGGTGTCCATATCAGACCACTTGGATAAGTAGATATGAATCAATTCAAAAGAAATTTGTGAGATATGCTCTTCGTAGTCTTCCATGGCAAGATCCTGTGAATTTACTGCCGCATGAACATCGATGCAGCAGAAATACTTGCCCAACTGAACGTCTACGCACCCGAAAGAGTTATACGACTGCGAGACTTCTTGTCACTTGAAGCACGCTATGCCATGGGTATGGCCAACACGATTCGATTCGATTTATGACGGCAATATTTAATGAGGTTTGCCAGTTCTTCGACTTCAACTCATCCCCTGCAGCATTTCAACGTAGATTTCTGGACAGATGACAAATGAGACTGACGATCAGGCTTGCATACAGGATCGCCCACCGCAGCATGGCTCTTCGTTCGATTGGACATAGGTTTAATTACCCATTGACATAGTTTTAATTTTTTATCTTCTGACCTTTGATAGTGTATTTTGTTAGCATGACCTTATTTAATTTGTGTAACTGTTCAATGTAATTAGCTTGTAATGTGACTAGAACAAAATATATAAGGTTTTTATGCCCTTTCGGGTAAAGTCAACCAGCTCAAAAGGGCTACATTTCATTAAAGCGTCAAGCTAGATGAAAGTAAGTAAAAAATAAAATGAAATAAAATAAAATAAAGCTAAATAAAATAAAAAGATAATATCTCATAGTTTCATAATTTCGAAAAGTAGCATTTTGCTGTAATGAGCATTTACAGACCTGGTCAACTCCAGCATGGTCTTGCTTAGTAGCTGCACCTTTACCAACGGAGCCCCCATGATCTTGTTTATTTATACTGATTTTGAAAAAATCTGTAGTCTATTGCTTAATTTTCATCAAATCACTGATAAAAATAAAATTGTCCCAAAACCGCTCGACACTTAAGGTATGCTTCCATCAATCCGAAAGGTCAACAATACCTTAATTTAGGATCCTGGATTTCCTGGAATTCTGTTTCAATGGAAAAACAAACCCTTATCTGTGCGAAGCCATTTCTTTCCTCCTCCTTCTCCGAAGGCGGCGGATCAATCGCCAAATGTTTCTCTGTTGTGATGCACGTATTTGAAAATCATTTGAATCCATGTTAGCGAGGTTGCAAGTACGTATAAAAAAATAAAAAATGTTTTTCAGAATTTCGAAAGTATTGGACTCAAAAGAGCGTCGAAAAGTAGTACTTTTCGACACTGTTATTTTAGTTATGAAAAGTTGGCCATTATGTTATTCAAAACTGTTCTTTATGTCCATGGCCCACCTTTCTGACATAGCAACCGGGAATGTTCCGAACTGCCGCCGGAAATCGATTGCAGAGGAATCAACAACAAAAGCAAACAAAATTGAAATTTTTCGGGGAGATTTGGGCACGTGCACGGTGCTGCACATGTCTGAAAAGGGATGTACATATTTCTGACGTTGCCCCCCATGTGTGCGAATAACTTCCGAGAAGGGTCCGGCCGGTCAAACAATGTGTTACTTATCCTCACGTCTGTTTACGGTCGCTTGCAACTGACCCAGGGTGATTCGGATGAAAGAAGGATTTATTGCGCTGGTGATTGTTACTATCGAACCTTCCCTTACTGTGCGGGGGGTTTTGGAGGCTCGACATGGCAAACAATATGGGGTACGATTTTAAGAATTATCTGTTTCCACTGCCCACTGATTTGAGGAAGGAACTAATCCCAAATTCTCATTTGTAAATACATTCACATCACGCTTGAAGTGCAACTGGCTGACTGTTTGGCTACGAAGAGAATTCAACTGAGTGCCCTCCACCGAAGTAATGCAAACAAAATTTTCTGGGAACCCTCTTCAAAGAAAAAACAAACCCTTATCTGCCCAAAGCCATTCCTTTCCTCGTTCTTCTCCGAAGATGACGGTTCCGTCGCCGAATGTTTCTCTGTGGTGATGCACGCACTTTCGATGATCCGGCTCATCGATTTTCGACATCATTGGTTGATTGAGGTCTGACTGAACTTTCAAAGGCGATTACGTTGGTGAATTTTAAGACGAGATTCTTGGGAGAATGGGTTTTCAACTTTATCGCGACCGAGGTTTGCTCGGAGACAGAAAATATAAACATGTTAAGCGCAGTCGGGAGGAATGTTGCTACCATTAGCAAAACTTGAGTTGCTCTTTACGTTCCGATGGAATCCAATGGATGTGTTTTTCAAACTAACATAATTGTGGGTGGAAAGCAATTTTCGGAGTAAAGCAAGCGATCGGGTTGCCTTTGGCAAATAGGGGAACTGGGTGTAATATGAACATCGGCATTTTTTTCTCGTACTTAAAAAAAAAACAAATGATATGAACAGTTTTTCATATGATAGCTCAGCAAATTGATCTGATAATTCTGGGTGAAAAACATTTGAATAAATATTAAAAACAAACATATAAACAAGCGCCTGCCACTCCACCTTACCTTACATATCCCGAAGACGTTTGACTCAACCGAGTATCGAAGCAGATGAACTTGGATTGAGACAATTGCGGTCATTAGTTTTACGAACACATGTGAGGGTTTTCGGGGTAGAAAGGCTTATTGCATATGCTCGGAATAAGGACGACATGCAGAGGCCGGAAATCGTTGTCTGACTATTTTGGATTCCAAGATGACGACTTCGGATTTACGGAAAACCCTCAAATACCTTACACTATGCATATTTTCTGAATAGGAATGACATTAAGAGGCTAGAATTTCTTTTTTTTATCTAGTTCGTTTATTTGTAAGGCACAATCGCGTTAGCTTTACGGAGCCGATAATTCATTGTTCTTTGTTTGTAACAAAATTCACTTAATTCTATGCCTAGTAGGAGTTGGGCCGAATACTCGCGGCTTACTCGAGGTTAGAGGGGTACATTGTCGAAGGATAGGAAAAGGGGAGGAGCTTGGGGTAGGGTTTCGTTGTCTCATCAGAGCGATGTCGCCAGTATGAATGGTAGTGAGGTTCTAGATTCGTCTGGAGTTCGACCGGCTATGGTGAAAAGGCTAGAAATTGCTGTTTGACTATTTTGGAATCCAAGATGGTGACTTCCGGGTTAATGAACTCCCTCAAACACTTTACAATAGGCAAATTTTCGGAATGGGAACGACATACAGAGGCCAGAAATCGGATTCTAATCATGTTGGAATGGCAGTTTTCGGAGAACCCTCAAATTCCCAACACAATATGCATATTGTCTAAATGGTGATGACGTGTAGGGGCTGGCAATCATTGTCTGACCATTTTGGAAACAAAGATGGCGAGTTAAACTTTACGGAAAACCTTCAAATACAATACAATAAGCATATTTTCGGAATGGGGACGACATATAGAGGCAGGAATTCGTTGTTCAATAATTACGAAATCCAAGATACCGACTTCCATTTTTCGGAAAACCAAATTTATAAATTTACTAATTTACATCATATGTTTCCATAATATATCCATCGGTACAGCTAATGTGACTTGAAGTGCCCTATTATGAATTTTGGCACATACTAGTTGTTGTCCACTCCCCCCCCCCCCCCCCAGGGTACCAAGACCATCCGAAAGATATTCGGACGTGGTAAATACGGTCCTGAATTCTCATAATGACATAATGACTATATTCATACAATTATTTTAATTGTTTACTTTAAAAAGCTATCGTGTATAATTTTCCAAGATAGACCTACTTCTTCCCCAAAACTTTGTTTCAGACCTAATTACGGTTAGAAGTGACGTTTCCGTGTTGCTATGCAAGGCTTCAAAATGGCCGAATTTGAACAGAAATGTAAGACTGTACTCGAACAAATCTACAACAGACAAAATTGATCACCAAAAATTCATTTCAAGTTGGATATGTTTGAAACTCTCAGGGAATAAATAAACACATATTAGCTATGTTTTTGCAAAGTTGGTTTATTCAACCTCTTCTCCTAGGCTAAGTGCCAGCACCTGCCACGCTGCCCATCAAATCCTGTGCTATACTTGTTTTCTGGAGCTTGCCCTTCATAATCGCCCAGAATTTTTCCATTGGGCGAAGTTCTGACGAGTTTGGCGGATTTGCCTCCTTCGGCACAAAAACAACATTGTTGGCTTCGTACCACTCCATCACCGGTTTCTCGTAATGGCACGATGCCAGATCCAGCCAAAACAGAGGGTCACCTTTGTAAGACCGGAGGAAGGACATCAGGCGCTTCGGAAGGCATTCTTCTTTGTATATTTGGCCGTTGATGGTGCCGGTCGTTATGAACGGCTCGCTGATTTACCTCAAAATCCTCTATCAATTGAAAGCATTTAAACTGGTTTATTGGCTTGGAAATTTCCAAATATACCATTTAGAAGCCAGTAAGTCAGCTTTGATGAACTATTGGAAACAATTATAGGAGAATGTGGAGTCAAATCTGTCTGTCTGTCTGTCTGTCTGTCTGTCTGTCTGTCTGTCTGTCTGTCTGTCTGTCTGTCTGTCTGTCTGTCTGTCTGTCTGTCTGTCTGTCTGTCTGTCTGTCTGTCTGTCTGTCTGTCTGTCTGTCTGTCTGTCTGTCTGTCTGTCTGTCTGTCTGTCTGTCTGTCTGTCTGTCTGTCTGTCTGTCTGTCTGTCTGTCTGTCTGTCTGTCTGTCTGTCTGTCTGTCTGTCTGTCTGTCTGTCTGTCTGTCTGTCTGTCTGTCTGTCTGTCTGTCTGTCTGTCTGTCTGTCTGTCTGTCTGTCTGTCTGTCTGTCTGTCTGTCTGTCTGTCTGTCTGTCTGTCTGTCTGTCTGTCTGTCTGTCTGTCTGTCTGTCTGTCTGTCTGTCTGTCTGTCTGTCTGTCTGTCTGTCTGTCTGTCTGTCTGTCTGTCTGTCTGTCTGTCTGTCTGTCTGTCTGTCTGTCTGTCTGTCTGTCTGTCTGTCTGTCTGTCTGTCTGTCTGTCTGTCTGTCTGTCTGTCTGTCTGTCTGTCTGTCTGTCTGTCTGTCTGTCTGTCTGTCTGTCTGTCTGTCTGTCTGTCTGTCTGTCTGTCTGTCTGTCTGTCTGTCTGTCTGTCTGTCTGTCTGTCTGTCTGTCTGTCTGTCTGTCTGTCTGTCTGTCTGTCTGTCTGTCTGTCTGTCTGTCTGTCTGTCTGTCTGTCTGTCTGTCTGTCTGTCTGTCTGTCTGTCTGTCTGTCTGTCTGTCTGTCTGTCTGTCTGTCTGTCTGTCTGTCTGTCTGTCTGTCTGTCTGTCTGTCTGTCTGTCTGTCTGTCTGTCTGTCTGTCTGTCTGTCTGTCTGTCTGTCTGTCTGTCTGTCTGTCTGTCTGTCTGTCTGTCTGTCTGTCTGTCTGTCTGTCTGTCTGTCTGTCTGTCTGTCTGTCTGTCTGTCTGTCTGTCTGTCTGTCTGTCTGTCTGTCTGTCTGTCTGTCTGTCTGTCTGTCTGTCTGTCTGTCTGTCTGTCTGTCTGTCTGTCTGTCTGTCTGTCTGTCTGTCTGTCTGTCTGTCTGTCTGTCTGTCTGTCTGTCTGTCTGTCTGTCTGTCTGTCTGTCTGTCTGTCTGTCTGTCTGTCTGTCTGTCTGTCTGTCTGTCTGTCTGTCTGTCTGTCTGTCTGTCTGTCTGTCTGTCTGTCTGTCTGTCTGTCTGTCTGTCTGTCTGTCTGTCTGTCTGTCTGTCTGTCTGTCTGTCTGTCTGTCTGTCTGTCTGTCTGTCTGTCTGTCTGTCTGTCTGTCTGTCTGTCTGTCTGTCTGTCTGTCTGTCTGTCTGTCTGTCTGTCTGTCTGTCTGTCTGTCTGTCTGTCTGTCTGTCTGTCTGTCTGTCTGTCTGTCTGTCTGTCTGTCTGTCTGTCTGTCTGTCTGTCTGTCTGTCTGTCTGTCTGTCTGTCTGTCTGTCTGTCTGTCTGTCTGTCTGTCTGTCTGTCTGTCTGTCTGTCTGTCTGTCTGTCTGTCTGTCTGTCTGTCTGTCTGTCTGTCTGTCTGTCTGTCTGTCTGTCTGTCTGTCTGTCTGTCTGTCTGTCTGTCTGTCTGTCTGTCTGTCTGTCTGTCTGTCTGTCTGTCTGTCTGTCTGTCTGTCTGTCTGTCTGTCTGTCTGTCTGTCTGTCTGTCTGTCTGTCTGTCTGTCTGTCTGTCTGTCTGTCTGTCTGTCTGTCTGTCTGTCTGTCTGTCTGTCTGTCTGTCTGTCTGTCTGTCTGTCTGAACCGATTGGCGTGAAAATTTGTAGGTTCTTATGATGGTTCGAGACCCCTCCCCCTTCTGTAAGGGGGGGCTCCCATACAAATGAAACAGAAATTTCTGCATAACTCGAGAACTAATCAAGCAAATGGAACTAAATTAGGCATGTGGGGGCGAGTGTGGGGGTATAAGGAGATAATCGTAGGGGGTAGCCCCTTAGATAATAGGGGGGGGGGGGCTACATACAATATAGCATGCTTTTTTTAAATCGGCGCATAAACTCAAGCTAATATTGAATCCCGAGCAAGACCGGGCACACTCAGCTAGTATACATATAAATATACATATGCATGAGTTGTGCGGGATCAAACAGATGACACCTGAGTACACACTACCAAAAACTCATGTAAATTGCCGTGCCCTGAGACCGACACATGCTAGCGGCCCAAATGACATAAGAATCAGTTGAAAGAAACAAGAAAATAAATTCAATCAATCGTACTTTTCGACGAGTTGCGCATGCTTCGGTTTGGGAACACTTACGTTTACTTGACATGTTTATTTACGTTCCATAATTTACGTCAAAGATGGATCACGTCTTGTTGTGTTCAGCAAAGCTGTAAGGCAAACAATTGTTTTGCAAAAAGGCATGTTCACAAAAAGACAACAATTTCACAAAGTTTCAACTAAGTCGTTGATAAATTACAAATGATACAAAGAGATGATAACCTACATCAAAGAGTGCTTGATAATGTATAAACTATATTTTGTACTGATATAAACATACTGCTATTTCAACGAACTAAGTTATTCATGTATAAGATCTGTATAGTATTCTCTTGAAATTGGTTAAAAATATTCGGTTAATTGAACACCGAATACCGCCAAATACGCTCATGCTCAAACCTTGGCTCAAACGCCAAACAGTAAAAAAAAATATTTTCAGAATTTATAAAGTTGATTATTTGGGTTTTTATGTGCGTACACTTGTGCAGTAATGCAGCCAGATAATTACTGTGGCTTTTGAATTCTAAATGATTGATTTTTGTAGGGCGCACAGTTAAATTATGCTAAACTATTAATTTTGTAGGCCCTACTGCCCTGGAATACGTAGTAAAGTATTAAGAAACGCAGCATTTTTTTACGAAATTTGCAGATGTTTTGAAATATTATCAACTTTTGATTTAAATCAGTTTAACAAAAATATCAACCTTGAAGGATGAATTAAGCCAACTTGAGTATCTCTCGTAAAAACGTTTTTCACAATGCACTGTTTGCCAGCGACGATTAAACTGGCGTATCCAAGCTTCCACAATTGCCGGGATTGATTCCGCAGATTCAGGCAGTATTTTTTTGTTAAAAAAGTATTTTACAGTATTTTTTTGTTAAAAATACCAAAGAAATCTATGTCAACAATGAAAAATATATATTCCTTCATTCTAACAATTTGAAAAATGTCCAGGAATAATATCCACTTCCTAGGTATTGGTTTCAACTTAGATGTAAACAATGCTGACATCACATACACTTTTATAATCTGAAGCATAGCTGACACATTTATTGGAGCATACGTGAAGGGATTGAAGGGGCATAGAGAACAGGTGGGACATAGTGAGCTTCCTGTGTTTTAGCCTTAGATTTCTTATGGTTTGAAGCAAATTCATTGCTCAATAATCATTGCAATGGTGATATTGAACCTACTACCAATTAATTTTAATTTGAACAATTAGAAGTTTAGAACTGGAGTGCGGTATGCTCATTATGCCCCTCTTACCCCTATGCACGATTAAAACTGTACAGACTTGAGCGTGCTTGGCGTCCGCGGGCGAGATTTGCGTTGGTAAGAAAGAGAGAGTGAAAAGTACTAGTTGTCGCTCTCATACCTACGAAAACCAAAAAAAAAAAAATCAGTAGACCTGTAAACATAGTAAAACGGCCGTTATGTTGACTTTTTTAAATTTTCGAACCAAATTAAAAAAAGGCATAAAATTCAAGTAACTTAACAAATAAATCAAGTAACAAGAGGACCGGTGCAAAACAAGGTTTATACTTAAACATGCCTAATTTTGGTCTTTTAGACTATTGGACCAATTTACTGAGTATTTTGTACAGCGTACATATTTATTTTTAACATGTCATTCAACATGAACAAACTTGTATATTTGACACATGACTTATTTGACCCCACTGTCAAAGCTGACTTACTGGCTTCTAAATGGTATATTTGGAAATTTCCAAGCCAATAAACCAGTTTAAATGCTTTCAATTGATAGAGGATTTTGGGGTAAATCAGGCGCTAAACATGTATTTATTTGTCGTACACAGTATGAAAACAAGCACATTTGATGCTTAGATTCCTTTTCACCGCAAAAAAAAACCTGAATCTCGTGTTAGCATTTAGCCCCTGACATTTTTCCCAAAGGAAGTCATATGTGGTTTAAGCGGCAGACAATTTCAAGCCTTTTTGCTGCCAAAATCCCCACTGTGCAACGTAGGGAAGTTCTGCCCGTGCGCAATCATAATGGTGCCGTGACCAATCGCTCGATACCTGCGGGCAACGTTTTTAAGCCGATATAACCACCAATCGTGAAAACCATATCGAACTGAAGATGTTTAGTGTTTGACGCCATTGACTCCGAGGATTCCGCTCCACTTCCAGCCACGATGGTGTGGCCCTCATGGTAGCCGTCTGGCTGAGTATGTACGCGTTCTTGATTCACCGTGGACTATGGCAGTTCTGATCAAGGAACGTACTCACTATAAAAGGCGAGTGTTCTTGCCAGAACTTTTCCTACGTTGTGTTTATTTACGGATGTATGAATAAAAGACACAGTTTGCTTGACCGTCCTGCCATGGCGGAGGTATTCGAGATACTACTCTATTTATTGATAGTGTATAGAGATACAATACAACACACAGCTGGTAGGGTAAGAACACAGGTAGTGGACGTTTGCACAAACACAAGCATTGCACAAGCTGATGGGAAAGTGAAAATGCTTCTCGAAAGCGACCCAGAAAGAACAAGAAGAAAATGCGCGCAGGTGGATTGACCAAGTAGAAGGCGACCTGCGGACCCATCGCAGACTACAAGGCAGGCAAAGGGTGGCCATGAATCGAGTAGAGTGGAGACGACTTCAGAGGACAACAAGGCCTTAGCCTGATTTGGTAAGGTACCTAAGCAGCACACATGTTCTATAACAGCTTATATAACCATTGTATCACTCGTTTTGGTTGTGTAGAAGTTTGCTCAACATTATTATATAAGTTTGTGTTACTTGGGTAAGTAAACTTACAGGATCATTGATGATAATCGTGACACTCACTTTTGCTATAGTGGCCTCCTTTCCGCACAGTTTTTGTGATCTTCCCATAAAGAAACTGAAGAAAAATGTATATTCCATTGATTAATACCACCTGAAGTCTGGTACGCAGCTGAAAAGTAATGACGTTTCTACGTGCTACGGGATAGGACACTGAATGGCGATTTGCATTGAGTGTCGGAGATTGTGAGTAAGCTGAAGGATGCCTCGCTGGATATGCCTCGCTGGATACGCCATGACCATGGTAATGCAGGAAGTATTACAACAAAGCTAATTGCAATTAGATATTTTTGCAAAAAGTGACAGATAGCGGACATGAAGAACTAGTGGAGGTACCGGGCAAAGGTGTTATATCCTAGACAAATGATAAGTTACAAATTCGCTGTTGTCGTTGTCGTAGGCACCGTCGTAGTCACTGTCGTAATCACCGTCGTAGTTGCAGTAGAGCGATTCCATCCAGAATGAGCTGAAAAAACCTGAAATCGTGCTCGACCATCTTCAATTTGGATGATACTTTGCCCATATTTTCAGTATGATAGACCAAGTATTTTCCGCAGGAGAGGAGACCCTTTTGACTCAAGGATAATTTTTGAAAAGGACCTATGTGTTTTTGCACACATACTTTTAAAAAAAATGTAGGTCGAATACCGTTGGTTGCAGAAAAAAAATTACTAAGAAGGAGTTGTAGGAAACTAATAAGGCTTTATAAATAAAATATACGCGGATTTTTTTTTTCATTTTTTTACAAAAAAATATTAAAAATAAACCTCAAAATTCAAATAACAAAAAAACCATATTTGGGGCTGTCCATAAACTACGTAGACAGTTTAGGGGGGGGGGGGGTGACAATTATCTACGGCCCATACAAATTTAAAAAAAAATGTATGGACAATTGTCTACGTAGGAGGATTTTTTTTATATTTTTTGTATAAAAATTTGAATAGAAAACCAAAGTTTTGAAAACAACTCTAGGATGGACAAACTTTTAATAAAAAAGAGAAAGCCTCCTTAATAAAGCTAAATAATAATAATAAAAAAGTTTTTCTAAGAGCAACTTTTGAGGCATTTTTGAAAATTTCATTATTTACGGCAAAATATTCAGTTTGATGTTAATATATGATTATAAAAATCATTTCAAACGATAGTGCTCATATCGATAAACTTCCTAAATATAACCGTTTTCGAGATATTTCAAATTTACTTTCATCAAAATCATTTTTTTGTAGAAAATAAGCCATTTCCATAAGTTAATCGTGATTCTCCATCAGCATTGATAAGTTTAGCAAGATACACATATATTTACCTTCAATTTGTCTCTTGACGATTGAACGATCAGACAACCCGTTTAGAATTTACAGGGGAAATGAAAACACTATTATTTGAAATATAGAAACCAACACAAGTTAAGTTGCACTTATTTTCATTACACTAGTTTACAAAGCAACATAAAAAGTGTGAACTTTAGTGGTTGACCAACGTTTCTAATGCAAAATCCTACGCTGAATTCAATGCCATGGCCAGAAAAAATAAAAGTCGAGCCATTTTTGAGATATACAAAATTTTTGATTTTTTGAATTTTGGACAAAAGTACGATTACTAAAATGTCAATATCTTTGGAACTAGTGCACCAATTTTAAAATTTTTTTTATGAAAGTGAAGCTAAATAAATTTGTTATCGTTCACTTGAATATTATGTCTTAATTAAAAATTTAATTTTGAAGTCATTTGAAAATTTATAGCATTTTTTTTTATTTTTCCTGCGAATTTTCCATAAAAATCATGTTTTAATCAACATTTTTAATGGGATAAAAAGATTCAAAAAATCATTCCATAATTTATTCTTAAAGTCCATTAAAAACTGGAGAAAATGAACCTGAAATCGGTTGGAAATTGTCGAAATTATGAAATTTTTTGTAAAATCATGGAAATTGAACGTTCCAAGATTGGCCGTTGTCCCGCTCCTAGGTTCATGCACCACTTCCAGTAAGCCTTTCTGCGGACGTGTACGCATACGGTGCATTTCACTAACACTACCAGCTGTCACGCAAAATTAAATGGGATATTTTCAACAATATAATTTACGCTAGTGTTTGTGAGACCGCTCGGCGAGAACCTAACGCAACCAACTCAATTTGACAGCTTTCTTTCTTTTACATTGCTTAACGATGTATACGACAAAACGTGAATTCAAGTGTAAAAATGATCCTCAAAAGTTTTGTTACGCGTGTGGCAACTATATATTTACAAAATCGGTCAATTTCACAGCTTCGTTGCAAACTGCATACAGGCTTTATTTTAAAATTGATCCTGGAGACTTTGACGAACCGTGGATTCCAAAAGTATTATGTAGTTCGTGCAAAACGTGCTTGGCTAGGTGGATGTCAGGCGCAAGGTAAATTGATTTTTTGATAACTTTCATATAAACAATTTATGTACAGCATGGTAGTGCTTTGTTCTTTCCTGATCGACATTATCTTACTTCATCTATTTTTGATAAGTGTTAATGTCTTACTTACTAACTCACTTATTTGTTATCTGTCAGTCGCTATTTGTCCTTTTACATGCCCACCATATGGCGTCGACCGTTTTGTCATGCAACGGATTGTTATTTCTGCTTGACAAAAGTTAAGCAACAAGGACATCACAAAACAGTTGAGTATCCACAAGTGGCTTCTATGACAAAACCTGTTCCACATTCAAGTTCGGTCCCGTATCCTGTTTATCCAAAGCGGAAACGAGCGCCCTCTGTTGAATCGACCGTTACAAAAAGTGAGGAGGAATTCAAGGAGGAATGCGAGGAAGACTTCGAGGTGGAATTGGAAAGAAACCCAAAACTGTTTACACAATCCGAATTTAATGATTTGGTGCGAGATCTCGACTTACCGAAGGAGAAATTCGAATTGCTGGCATCACGCTTGAAAGAACACAACATGCTGAGCAAGGAGGTCAACATTTCTTGTCACAGGAATCGTCACAATAAATTTGACAAATATTATTCTACAAAGGACAAGGCATGTTTTTGCCATGACGTAAACGGCTTGTTTGAAGAGTTTGGTGAGCCATATGATCGATAGCAGCAAGTTGAGCTGTGGGATCCCACTGCGACCTAGCAAGAAGTACAGTCGACTTGTTTCGCGCTCCGGTATTTCGGAAGTTTTCTCGGTATTCGGTTGGTTTAAATTATCAGTTTTTTCTCGCTTAGTGATTACTGGCATAGTACCCGGCTAAACAATTATCTGAAAGTGAGTTTTTCTGAGAAGAAAGTGGTTTTCGGCGCCATCGGAAAGAAAATTGTTCACTTGCAATTGCATATTCGCAAACCAATTTGCGCTTCATCGGTGCGTGATCACGCATACCTGCACACAGATCATCGTCATCGAGTGTCAGCATCTGCCTCCGCATTTATACCGGTCATCCATCATCGTGTGTCCAGCTGAGTGCCGAGCCTCATACAAGCACACCACTACAAAGATCGCCCGCACACGCGCATCGAAGGTCACCTACGCTGCGCGTCGCTCCGCTGCTGCTGTGTAATCACTCGGTGGTAGTAGTATAGCAGATAAGTTTTTTTTTTCCTGTTTCTTTCTTTCTC
The DNA here is from genome assembly GCF_037179485.1 of Ochlerotatus camptorhynchus. Taxonomy (NCBI): domain Eukaryota; kingdom Metazoa; phylum Arthropoda; class Insecta; order Diptera; family Culicidae; genus Ochlerotatus; species Ochlerotatus camptorhynchus. The sequence goes on from NW_027040584.1 coordinate 5,322,959, forward strand.
TCGCCCATCAGTTAAATTTAATTTTGTGTTTCTGTGTTTGTAGTTTTTTTCTGTTTATTGTGTCTGTGTGGTTTTAAGCATCGTTTCAGTGGAAGAGCGTTTACCGCTCCCACTAGTACGGCAAAATGGACGTCTCGTCAGAAGACGATATGGACATTTTGTCGGAAGATGACACCAGTTTGCCACTCGATGGCAAGAAAAGACGAAAACGTCCTGTCATTCATGGTTCGTCTCAGAAAAGCCCCCGATCGCGAGCCTATCCAGATGACTCGACTGGGCCATGGGTTGTCTACTTTCAGCCCAAAAACAAACCTTTGAACTTGATGCAAATTTCCACTGATCTGACGAAGCGATACTCAGCCGTGACCGAAATCACGAAGGTTAGGCATAATAAACTTCGTGTTGTCGTTTCTAACCTGAAGCAGGCTAACGAGATTGCTGCCTCCCAGCTCTTTACGATTGAGTACAGGGTTTACATACCAGCTCGTGATGTGGAGATCGAAGGTGTGGTCACCGAAGCGAGTCTGACCCCCGAGATCTTGGAGAAGCAGGCGGTTGGCCGTTTCAAGAACCCCTTGCTCCCCCCGGTGAAGATACTGGATGTCCAAAAACTGGGCTCAGTATCTGTCAGCGAGGGTAAAAAGAGTTTTACCCCCACAGACTCGTTCCGTGTGACCTTTTCTGGTTCAGCCCTTCCTCACTACATCGAGCTGGGAAAACTTCGACTACCTGTGCGCTTGTTCGTTCCCCGGGTCATGAACTGCCAAAACTGTAAGCAGTTGGGACATACGGCGTCCCACTGTGGCAGCAAGGCACGCTGTTCCAAATGCGGGGAGAAGCACGAGGATGGCGCCTGCACAGTCACTGCACCAAAATGCGTGTACTGTAAGGGAACTCCTCATGGTCTCTCGTCATGCCCGGTGTACAAACAACGCGGGGAAAAACTAGAGCGCTCTCTTAAAGAACGTTCCAGGCGGTCTTTTGCAGAAATGCTTAAGACAGCCAAGCCATCGACCAACGAAACAAATCCCTTCGCTCTTTTGTCAGATGACGAGTCTGGCTCTGACTTGGCTGAGGAGGGAGTTTCTTTCAGTTTTCCGGAAGGTTCTGCCCGGAAACGAAAACGCATCCGTTCGCGGAAAGTTGCAGATCAAGAACCCCAAATCAGCTTGCCCAAATCAAGGAGTGGTGGAAAAAAGGAGACTTCTACTCCTCCTGGATTCCGCAGAACTGATTATACCCAGGATTTTCCACCTCTCCCGGGGACATCCAAAACCCCCGATGCCCCAATTTTCAGAACACAAGCCCCTTCTTCATCTGGGTTGTTCTCATTTGATAACATTGTGGACAGTATCCTCAATTACCTCGATATTTCTGATCCTCTGAAAAGCATTGTTCTGGCAATGCTTCCTACTGTGAAAACCCTCTTGAAGCAGTTGACATTAAAGTGGCCCCTCCTTGCAGCAATCATCTCCTTCGATGGATAATTTTCCAAACGAGGTCGGGGATTTGATCACTGTTCTACAGTGGAATTGTCGAAGTCTTATTCCTAAGATAGAATCGTTTAAGTTTTTGGTTCACAATAATGATTGTGATGCATTTGCTCTATGTGAAACTTGGCTCTCTTCAGATATCGATCTTCCTTTTCATGATTTTAACATTATTCGACTGGATCGTGAGGATTCGCGTGGAGGAGGAGTACTTTTGGGGATCAAAAAGTGCCATTCCTTCTATAGAGTGAATCTTCCACAATTTCCAGGTATTGAAGTTGTCGCATGTCAGGCTTTTGTTAAAGGCAAGAGCCTTTGTATTGCTTCTGTGTATATTCCTCCCCGAGTTTCGATTAGTCAAAAACAACTTTCAGATATCTGTTCAGTTCTTCCTACTCCACGGTTGATTATGGGAGATTTTAATTCCCACGGTACAGGCTGGGGGGAACTGTATGATGACAACCGTTCTACTTTGATATATGACCTCTGTGATAACTTCAATATGACAATTCTTAGCAATGGAGAAGTAACACGTCTGGCTGGTCCATCCTCAAATGGAAGTAGATTAGACCTCACACTTTGCTCTAATTCATTATCGTTGGATTGCACGTGGAATGTGATCCAGGATCCCCACGGTAGTGATCACTTGCCGATCAAAATTTCGATTGCCAGTGGGTTCAATTCGTCGGAATCCGTTAACGTCGCGTACGACCTCACCCGTAATATCGATTGGACAACGTTCAAGACCGCGATAGATGAAGCCGTGTCGTCGGTAGAAGAGCTTCCACCGTTGGAGGAATATAACTTCCTCTCCAATCTGATCTTGGACAGCGCGCTTCGAGCTCAAACTCGGCCGGTTCCAGGAACGTCTTTTCGTAGGAAACCTCCTACCCCTTGGTGGGACCAGCAATGCACTGAGGTTTATCGTAAAAAGTCCGACGCGTTTAAGCTTTTCCGGAAACGCGGAACACCCGAGTATTTCGAAGCGTACTCGACTCTTGAACACGAACTCAAGAGCCTCATCAAAGCCAAGAAACGCGGATACTGGCGGCAATTCGTGGACGGTTTATCGCGCGAAACGTCGATGAATACGCTTTGGAACACGGCACGAAGGATGCGTAACCGGTCTTCAAACAACGAGAGCGAGGAGTACTCGGATCGGTGGATTCTCAAGTTCGCGCGAAAAGTATGTCCTGATTCCGTGCCGGCACAGATGATTCCTCGCGAAACGACGAATTCGGTAGACGAGATCAGCCAGCCTTTTTCAATGCTAGAGCTCTCACTCGCGCTCCTTTCGTGTCGCAATTCGGCTCCGGGGGCTGATAGGATCAAGTTCGACTTGTTGAAGAACCTCCCAGACGTCGCTAAGAGGCGCATGTTGAACTTGTTTTGTCAGTTCCTGGAGTTTAATATTGTTCCAGATGATTGGAGGCGAGTGAGAGTTATAGCCATTAAAAAGCCTGGAAAACCCGCGTCAGATCATAACTCGTATCGTCCCATCGCGATGTTATCGTGCATTCGAAAATTGTTGGAGAAAATGATCCTTTTTCGCCTCGACAAATGGGTTGAGACGAACCACCTACTCTCAGATACTCAATTTGGTTTCCGTAGGGGTAAGGGAACGAACGACTGTCTCGCGTTGCTTTCCACAGAAATCCAGTTGGCTTTTGCTAAAAAAGAGCAAATGGCTTCTGTGTTCTTGGATATTAAGGGGGCTTTTGATTCAGTATCGGTTGAAGTCCTTTCAGACAAACTCCACGCTTGTGGCCTTTCCCCATTAATTAATAACTTTTTGTACAATTTGCTGTCAGAGAAACACATGAGCTTTTCTCATGGAAACTCTACAGCTTCTCGATTTAGTTACATGGGTCTCCCCCAGGGCTCATGTTTAAGCCCCCTTTTGTACAATTTCTATGTCAGAGAAATTGACAATTGTCTAAGTGACAACTGCACGTTGAGACAACTTGCAGATGATGGCGTAGTGTCTACGACAGGACCCAAAGGGGTCAACCTGCAAGGACCCTTACAGGATACCTTAGACAATTTGTCTACTTGGGCTATCCAGCTAGGTATCGAATTCTCCACGGAGAAAACTGAGTTGGTCGTTTTTTCTAGGAAGCATAGCCCAGCACAACCAAAGCTTCAACTTTTGGGTAAACCGATCACTCATTCCATGTCTTTCAAATATCTTGGGGTCTGGTTCGATTCCAAATGCACCTGGAGATCCCACATTGAGTATCTGAGACGAAAATGCCAACAAAGGATCAATTTTCTCCGAACAATTACCGGAACGTGGTGGGGAGCTCATCCGCAAGATCTTCTAACGTTGTACCGGACAACGATTTTATCGGTTTTAGAGTACGGTAGTTTTTGCTTCCAGTCGGCGGCTAAAACTCACATCATCAAACTGGAACGTATCCAGTATCGTTGTCTTCGTATCGCGTTAGGATGCATGCACTCGACTCATACGATGAGTCTCGAAGTGTTGGCGGGCATGTTGCCACTATCGGATCGGTTTTCGGAATTGTCCCTCAGGCTCCTCACCCGTTGTGAAGTTATGAACCCACTGGTAATCGAAAACTTTGAGAAGCTTCTTGAGCTTAACCCTCAAACTCGTTTTATGTCATTGTACTACGTGTACATAACTCAGGATGTCAGCCCTTCACAGCATAATCCTCATCGTGTATGCTTCTCCGACTTCGGCAATTCAGTTAGTTTTGATTTATCCATGACGCGGGAGATTCGTGGGATCCCAGAACATCATCGTTCCATGATTGTTCCGTCAATTTTCGCTGCAAAGTTTGGCCAAGTTGATTCCGCAAGATCGTTCTTCACAGATGGATCATTAATAGAGGCGTCCGCTGGTTTTGGTATTTATAACGAATTTCATAGCGCCTCTCGAATGCTTCAAGCTCCTTGTTCCGTATATGTTGCTGAGCTGGCGGCAATACATTATACGCTAGAAACGATCGCCTCACTTGCACCAGATCATTATTTTATTTTTACGGATAGTCTCAGTTCTGTCGAGGCTATTCGATCCATAAGGCCGGTAAAGCACTCCTCGTATTTTCTCATGAAAATACGAGAGCTTCTGAGTGCTTTATCTTTAAGATCTTTTGTCATCACCTTTGCATGGGTCCCATCTCATTGCTCGATTCCGGGCAATGAGAAGGCGGACTCACTTGCTAAGGTGGGCGCTATGCAAGGCGATATTTACGATCGACAAATCGCCTACAATGAATTTTTCTTCATTTATCGTCAACAGTCGCTCGCCAGCTGGCAAAATAAATGGAGTGAAGGAAGTTTGGGACGATGGCTATTCTCGATCATCCCTAAGGTGTCGAAGAGTCCTTGGTTCAAGGGGTTGGATGTGGGTCGAGACTTCATTCGTCTGATGTCTCGCCTCATGTCCAATCACTATTCGTTAAACGCTCACTTGTTTCGTGTTGGGCTGGGAGACAGCAATCTCTGTGAATGTGGACAAGGTTACCAAGACGCCGATCACATCCTTTGGTCTTGTGCTGAGCATCGTGGAGTCAGATCTGAGCTATGCGATTCCCTTCGGGCTCGAGGTAGACAACCTAATGTTCCAGTTCGGGATATTTTGGCTAGACGTGATCTGGAGTTTATGAAACTCATATATGTTTACTTTAAGAATACTAACCTTAGATTGTAAGTTTGATTAACCTTGTGTTTAGTTTGTGTATTGTGCGTGTAGTTTTTTTTTTATGTTTGTCTTCAAGATGAATAGAAATAAGTTCATGTTTTAGGATTAATTAAATATTTGTATAATAAATCATATTTCAAACCTCCTTCTCCCTTTCCCCATCCAAAAAATTGTAAATCTCCACTAACCTCGAGACGACCGCGAGTAATCGGTTCAATTCCTTTAACTCTAGATTTAAGACATGAATCATGTATAATGCAAATGATAACTCGGCTCTGTAAAGTTTATTCGATTGAGCCTGTACAAATAAATTAAAAAAAAAAAAAAAAAAAAAAGCAAGTTGAGCTTGAAAGCCTGCATCAAGGGAATGAGAAACCTTCTATTCCATTAGCTCATGCCGTTAATATGAAGGAAACGTTTGAATCAATGGCTCTATTGCTCAATTTGATAAATTACAATCAACACAATTGGAAAATTTGTTCCGATCTTAAAGTGGTTGCCATGTTGACTGGATTGCAACAGGGATACGCAAAATATATGTGTTTTTTGTGTAAATGGGACAGTCGAGCTCGTAAGGAACACTACGTCCGAAAAGATTGACCAAAACGGGATAATTTCACAATTGGTAAAGACAACGTTAAAAATGATCCTCTTGTGGTAAAAGAACGCATAATACTTCCACCACTACATATAAAACTTGGGCTATTCAAAAATTACGTCAAAGCATTGCAAAAAGAAGGGCCGGCATTCCAGTACTTGAAATCAGTATTTCCAAATTTATCTGACGCAAAGATAAAGGAAGGTGTATTTGTTGGCCCACAGATCAAAAAACTGCTCAATGATTCCGCATTCAATACAGTTTTGACACCAGATGAGGAAGAAGCGTGGAAATCGTTCCAGCGTGTTGTCACAACCTTTTTAGGAAATTTCAGAAGCCCAGATTATGAGGAAGCCGTCGATGAATTGCTCAAAAATTATGAGAAAATAGGTATAAATCAAAAATGTTGTGTTTGTTACATATAATTAATTTCAAATCCTTTTATTTCACTGAACACAGGTGTGAATATGTCTTTGAAGACACATTTCCTACATTCTCACATGGATTTTTTCCCGGAAAATCTTGGTGACGAGAGTGATGAGCACGGCGAACGTTTTCACCAACAAATGAAGATGATGGAACGTCGTTACCAAGGGTTTTGGGATGAAGCAATGATGGGTGACTATTGTTGGTTTCTGATTCGAGAAACAAGTTCAAAACATCGAAGACAAAGTCATTCGATTCTCAATCATTTTTAATAAAACCTAAATAAATTTCTTTTGTATCAACTCGGTTTTAAATCCTGATATGCCTTAATCAAATTGATATGTAGAGAAAAGAATCTCCCATGAAAACTTTACATGCGATTTGGATGCTTACAACGACACCTAGAAAAGGAACTCTAAAGCTGTTGTATTTCAGCAACATTGTTTTACAAAAATGCTCATAACTTCGACAATTTCCAACCGATTTCATCCATTAAAGGCTCATTTTCTCCGGTTTTGAATGGACTTTAAGAATAAATTATGGAATGATTTTTTGAATCTTTTTATTTTATTAAAAATGTTGATTAAAACAAGATTTTTATGAAAAATTCGCAGGAAAAATAAAAAAAATGCTGTAAATTTTTAAATGACTGCAAAATTAAATTTTTAATTAAGACATAATATTCTAGTGAAAGATAGAAAATTTATTTAGCTTCATTTTCATAAAAAAAGATTTAAAATTGGTGCACTAGTTCCAAAGATATTGACATTTTAGTAATCGTACTTTTGTCCAAAATTCAACAAGTCAAATTTTTTGTATATCTCAAAAATGGCTCTACTTTATTTTTTTCTGACCACGGCATTGAATTCAGCGTAGGATTTTGCATTGGAAATGATCATCACCTTACCGAGTTCAAAAATGCTGTAAACTAGTGTTATAAGTGGGGGGCTCTGCAAAAAATACTCAAAGACTTCGATTAGCCCCTGACGATAATAGGTTTTAACGTGCTTAAGCCATTATTATCTCTATTTATTTTTAATGAAAATTTTGAGATTTATGAGCTTACCCAGACTTAATAACATTGTAAGAACTTTTAGACAAGATTTTTAGATTTTCAAAACTTTAGAGTGCATTTTATTGTTTATTTGGTGTAAAATATGGGCTACCGTTTCCATTTATTTATTATTATTATAGTCCATCTGACTTGATAGTCTCAATGAAACACTTAAATCTAAACGTAGTCATTCATTAAAAATTAAAAATTTGCCGGCAGCAAACGATGACGAAACCTGGAGGCATTGATGTCAAAGTCAAATAGGTCAGAGGCTTCGTTGAATTGATGCAAGGTTCTCGGACGGAGTGTTCGGGCAGGAGCATACAGATTAATTTTGGCCAGTAACTCAGGAACATCATATTCTGCGAGTAAAACTTTAGCAACGAAGACGAACTACGATATGTTTCGTCGCTTAGCAAGAGTATCCAAACCCAGTAAACGACAGCGGTCAGCATACGGTGGTAAATTCAGCGGGTTACTCCATGGAAGATAGCGCAGTGCGTATCTGACGAATTTGCGTTGAACAGCTTCGAATCGTCCACTTCATACTGCTTGGTAGGGATTCCAGACAACACACGCGAATTCCAGTAGTGAGCGTACCAATGAACAATAAAGGGCTTTAAAACACAGAGGATCACGAAATTCCTTAGATATCTTGAACATGAATCCAAGCTGACGATTAGCTTTGTCGATCGTGGTTGAGAAGTGGCGAGTGTATGTGAGCTTTTCATCCAACATGACACCGAGGTCTTTAACGTGATCGACACGTTGAACTGCAGTCCCAGCAACGTTATAATCAAACAAAACGGCAGTCCTAGTTCGACGGAAACCAATTACGCAGCACTTTGAGACGCATAGGACCATAAAATTACGTTCACACCAATCATTAAAGATTTTAAGAAGGTTTCGTAGTTCTAAACAGTCGGCATAGCCTCGAACGACTAGATAAATATTCAAGTCATCGGTAAAAACAATTCCCCTCCACGTAGTAGAATAAACGTTACATCGTTCACAAATAAAGGGAAGAGCAGTGGTCCCAAAGTGCTGCCCTGTGGAACTCCTGATCTGTTCGAGAAACAGTACGATGAGTAGTTTCCGATGCACACAGTAACTTCACGTTGCACGAGGTACGATCTAAGCCAGCTGCAGAAGGAAACAGAACATCCAATTTTTTCAAGCTTAGCTTGCAGAACGTCGTGCACAACTCTATCAAACGCAGCTTTAAGATCAGTGTAGATGGCATCCACTTGAATTTCCATTTTCCGTAAAGCTGACGAGATTAGTTTCCACGGAGCGGCCAGGAAAGAAACCATGTTGACATGTACTTATGTAATGCTTGCAGGAAGCAAACAATCTCTAATTTATCAGCGACTCAAACAACTTAGATTCAACCCCAAGCGAGGTAATCCTGCGGTAGTTTTCCACATTGCGTTTGTCTCCTTTCTTGAAAACAGGGAACATAGTAGAGCGTTTCCATAGTGCAAGAAATATCTGTTGACGAAGTGACAGGTTGAAGAGCAAGGACAACGGAGCAGCTAAGATATCGGAGCATTTTTTTAGGACAGCAGATGGAATAACACTCGGACCTGGTGAAAATGATGATTTGGTTTTACTCATCACAGAGAGAACCATTTGTACATCTACGGCAAAAACATCCATGTTTACAACGTCGGTTGGCACATCACGGACGGCTCGCTCAATTTCTGCTTGCGATGGGGAGTCATTCAAGAAAACGCTTAAGAAGTGCCTAGCAAATAGGCTGCATTTGTCCTCAGTTGTCAATGCTACGTCATTGCCGAGAAACATTTTTGACGGCAGTCCAGTTTCCTTCCTCTTCGTATTCACAAACGACCAGAATCCCTTGGGGTGGCATTGCAGATTATGTTGAGTACGAATTACATACCTCTTGTAAAGAAGCTTGTTGTAGTGGCGATAATCATTGCTGGCAATTGAAGAATTCCGCTTGGTAAGGGTACATCGTCGATGAGTGAGAGCACGGGAGAGCTCTAGATCGCACTCGTTTCAGGTTGCGGAGAGTAGCGTTAGACCAAGGCGGTTTACTTGGAGGTTGGCACTTCGGTACTGAAGCACAAACACAGTCGCGCAAAAGGCTATTATAGCGAGCGGCTGCTGTATCGATATCAAGGTCATTCAACACGTTCCAGTTGATCCGGGACAAGGAACGCCTCAGCAAACGGAAATCGGTCTTCCGGAAATTGTGCCGAGTGGCAGTCATGGTTTCATCAAAACGAATTTGAGATCCGTTCGCGATAGATATATCCAAAGCAGGGTGGAAATTGTCAAGAGGAACGATGACGTCAGGCGCTTCAGCGACGACACTGTCCAGAAGCGCACTTTCGCTAATAAAAAAATCAAGTCAAGAAAACGAGACTGGAAATTGGGAACAAGGTTTATCTGGCTCAGTCCATGAAAAGCCGTGCCGTCAACTAACAAGCTGCTGGCAGGAGTAGTTGAAGATGCAGTCGGATCTGGAAACGCATAACCCTGGCCTGAGGGTGACCAGCTAAGCCCAGGCTGATTAAAATCACCAAGCAGAAGAAGCACATCCGTTATATCAGTCATGGACGATGCAAATTATGTAGCATCCAGATGAAGCTGCATTGTGCTACAGTCATGTCGACGATCAGGGGGAATATACACCGCTCCAATGAGGATGTTCCGCGAAGTGAGGTTGACCTTAACCAAAACCGCTTCAATTGTAGTAAATAATTAGTCGGTGATTACGCAGGAGGCGAATGCGTTGGAAGCAGCGATGAGGACACCACCACCGCGAGTACGAATGCTGTTGGATGAATTATGGTAGACAGTAAAAGAGTCACCAAACAGTTGCACTGAATTGATCCTCCTATCGAGCCAAGTTTCCGTGAATACATAAACGTCATATTCCCCGTCAAGCGCAGCCAGATAAACATCGTCCAATTTAGTCATGAGCCCCCTGGTGTTTTGATAGTAGACCCGTAAACCGCTAGAGGGTTCGGTGCGAGCCGTGTCAATGGTAACTTATCCAGGATCCGAACGAGAGAACGGTGAACTATCAGGCAGCGAAAGATCACCTGGCGTAGAAAGGCTCGAAATGGTGGCCATAAGCGAAAATGAACTGAAACCAAGTGGCGGATCAACTGTTGAATTCACATGGACGAGTTCATACTTGCCGTAAACGAGTGGTTGGAAGACCCCTTCACCAGGCCCACACACAGGGCCGGGACGGCTGCAGGTCGCTGGTGGGAATGGCTCGACTGTGGCGGGGGGCTCGGGGGCTTCCATGATGCCAACGGCAGTGCATCCCAGAAGTTGATTCATCATAATGGTGTAAGTCGTCAATCTTCGGATCAGAGGAGCTAGATCAGGGGATCTGGATGCTTCTTCCGATGAATTTTCTGTGGAGCGTCTCGGCTTCTAGTATGGTGGAGCTGGTATACTGTTAATGTCATCTTCAGACCACAATTGTCGTGGAGCAGACATATACAATGGCACTCTGTTGTTGCTTGCTGATTATACTTGCCTACAGTTGGAGTTTGGAAGACCCCCTCTCCTAACTCAAACGCAGGGCTGGGACGACTGTTGAACGCTGGCAGCATAGGCTCGACTGCGATGATAGGATCAGGGGTTTCCACAAGGCTAGTTGCAAGTGTGCGTCCGAGTGTCGAGTTGAATAAAGCAGGTTGTGCTTTTATCGGAAATGATCGGCTGTAGGCATAATACATTTCAGGAACATTTCAAACCACCGTTATTTTAGTAACCACATGGTGAATAATCCTCGAACGCAGTACCAACTAACACCTCAGCAACAGCACGTTGAAAATCCCCCCCCCCCCCACGATAAAAAAAGTAAACCAACGTAAATGAATACCATCGTTCGTGTTTTCCCTCTCCATAATTAAATGTGCTTTTCCGAGTATGCACAAAACAAAGAATCACAAACAAACCCACCCACGGGCACAGTGAACGGGCAACACACTTACCTATCTATACTAATTGCACATAAGCTAAGGATTGACGCCGTACACAGTAGAACATCTAATGAGATCCATATATCACACAGTATCCATCCGAGCGGCCACGATCCTGGAGGGGGGAGAAAAAAAAAGAACAAAACGTTAAAAATCAACAATGTTCCATCATGGATGGGTAAAGCTGCTGGCGGACGACGGATTTTGTAATAAAGAAATAAATGTGCTGTTTTCTGCTGGTTTGTTTCAGCCCCGCGGACCGAGGTTTATTGCACACTTGGCCATTTTTTATGGCCAATTTAAAGCTTCCCACCGTGGCGGATTTAATGGATGTTTGCAGTACGAATCAATCACGGCCCATTTGAGTTGGGTTGATGCACACAGATCAGGTCGTTTGCTACGATAAGCATCAATATCCATCTTCACCTTTCGAGAGGAACAGACACGTCACGGTGATGCGCATATGTCTTTACAATCTATTTCATTTATATAAAAAAAAATCACATCAAGTGAAACGATGATCCAACCAGCTGCGACATTCCGCTGGACCATTCAAGCGCTGCCACATTTAGCCCATCATGCAAGGGTAGAACGGTAGAACGACAACAAACAGCGACCAGGTGGAAAGATGACACAGCTTCCCACTGAGTGGTGAGTGGCTTAGTGCCGGTAAGGGAAGACAGCCCGAGGTAAAACGCTCGATGCAGTTTTTTTAAGCTTTCCCGTTTTAAAATCATGAATTTGATAAGCAGCATTGCTCAGTACTTAAAATAGCATTTCTGCACAAAAAATCCTAGAATTAGTAATGGGAAAGCAACGAAAACCACATCGGACGTTTTGCCCCGGGGTGCATTTTGACCTGTTCTACCCTGCCTATAGTAAGTTTTGCGTCAGCGTTGCGTTGAGTGTGTAGGAAAACGTCTTCGCTCAAACTAATAGAAATTGGATAGGGAGAGGCAAACTAATATTTTGCAACGAATTTGCCAAGCTCAGCGCTCGTAAAAGATTTTGACTCAAGAAAATTGAAAACTATCATCATCACCGTTCCTGGCAGCATCTTCTGCCGAAGAGATCGAATGCTTTTAAGAAAATTGCCACCGCCAGCTGGGGGGCAGGGGATGCAAAAATATTACGACGTGATTACGGCCAAGCTGTCGATGGTGCAAATTATGCTTTCGGTAGGGAGGAGAAAACGTGGCACGGTTTGAGCAAGGCAGTGATCATCCTGATACATTGGAAGCAGAATCGGTGCTATTTATCTGGAAATTTCAAACAGTGCCCAATGTGGCACATCTTTCTGTTTGACCTTCCAGAGGCAACTTAGTTCAACGCTGTGCCAGAGTGCTAATGTGAAAAGTTTTCTTTTTCTCACACTTGCGTTGAATCAAATGTATAAAGAAAGATCAAGCGATAAATACACGGCACCAGAGACAGCTGAGAGTAATTTTCGTCTGGAAAATTAATTGCTCAATGTGTAATAGCATGGAAAAGAAACAACAACAACCTGACGGCGGTGGCAGTCGAAGTTGTGGCTGTTGGGCGCCTTTCCACCATACTACACTGAAAACGATTCTTGCACAGAGAGTTGAGTCACGTCTGCTCATTCGAATGGATATATTTCTTAAAGCGTAGCGAAATTTCTCCATACGAATAAGTAAAAGTGGCTCACTCCCTGAGTTAGTTTCGTTTTCAGTGTAGATGTGCTGTTGGTTGACCTGCAAAATTGCATTTGTCGTTTCTCTTTAAAACGTATATATTGCCTCTTCAAGATTGCCGCGTTTTGCGAGGAATTCAATCTAGAAAATTCCATACTAAATGAAGACATTATTTGAAGAAGTTCATTGCAGAAGCAGAGACAAAGGGACATCTCACTCCGCATGATGCTTATCGAACTACTACTACAGTTGGTGGTAAGTCAAGAAGAACGCCTGTTCTACTTTACTGAAGGTGAGACACAATTAAGATACAGGTCACCACTTCCTTCGCCCATCCGTTGGGGATAGCTTTGAAGCGGATTGAAATTTAATCATGGCACAGCATTTATCATAAAGTGAGCATTTCAACGCTAATCAAGATGATACGATCTGGAAGCCCTTGCTCTGATGCCACTTCGCATTTTCGATGTATAATTATTTGTAATTTGTAATTTATTGATAGCATAACGAAAACCTGTCAGTTACAGAACCATAAATCAGGTCAAGGAAGCAACCATTTTAAATCAGTTTAGTGGGGAGTTAAGAATGAAATTAAAGTCTAAGTCTAAACATTTGACATTTCTTAAATCGACAGCTACTATTGGTATTAGCCTAGAGAATTAATCAGCTCTGTGGAGCGCCGCTTTAAGCGACGTGAGAGTCCGTTGCTGCCTTGTAGCTAGTGGTAGTGCGTTCCAGGTGGACGCTCCGAATATTAGAACACTTTTTCGGGAACTTGTGGTGTGATGCGGTAGGACAAAGGATCTAGCTCGCTCGTTCCGACCTTTTGGTGTGTACTGCGTGATGTACTCTGGGAGGTTTCCATGGTAGACCCCGGGCATGAAGCAGCATATACGACGGTGGTAGTTTTCCTGCAGATCGCATCCGAGTATGGTGTGTCGCACTTCTCTGGTCGTGTCACGCCCTCGAATTCCATACACGAACCTCACCGACGACTTGAAGCATCGATGCAACTGAGCCTTGAGCGCGGTGGACAGTCCTGGGTAGTACACGACGTCGCAGTAAATGCGAAGAACGATATCACCACAGCTTGGACGAGCTTCATACGAATCTGTCTGGAAAGCACTCCACGGAAGCGCCTGAACGTACGAAGAGTATTGTAGATCTTTTTGGTGACTTCGTTTATCTGGTCGGTCCATTTTAGGTTAGAGTCCATAATGAGACCAAGGTTGGCAACTTTGTTCGACAAAGTAATGGTTTCATCACAGAAGCGGATGTCATTTTGAGGGATTATGGCCCCATCTCTACAAAAAACTATAGCTTGCGTCTTCTTTGGGTTGGGAAACAGACGATTCTCAGTGGCTCAACTTTCGATAGCGAGGAGCCTGTTAATTTCGCTTGCGGGGCCTGATATGTAGATTTGGAGGTCGTCCGCATATAGGTGATACTCGCATTTTAGCACACCAGGCAGGCTGTTGATGTATAGGCTAAACAGCAGGGCGGTGAGATTCCGGGGATTCGAGGGAGTACCACCCAGGTCTACAACCTGGCTTCGCTGCGCCAGGAAAGATGAAATCAATTTACACGCGGAGTTTGAAAACCCGAATTCCCTCCTCAGCTTCGTTTCAAGTAGACCATGTCTGACACAGTTGAATGCCAACGAAAAGTCGACAAGAACCATTACTGTGCACCTGTTATCGTCAAAGTTGTTGAGGATATCGTGAGAAACCTTGGCTAGAGCAGTCGTGGTACTGTGGTTTTTCCTGTATCCTGACTGGTGTTTGGCAAGAAGAGCGGGTGTGGATACATCGAGATGATCCGTTATTTACGACAGTAGGATCTTCTCCAGTACCTTAGACACCGCAGGTAGGACACTAATGGGCCTGAAGTCCTTCGGTGAAGTAGGCTTCGATGATTTCGGTATCGGGGTAACGATGGCCTTTTTTTCCAGACGGAGGGGAAAGTTTGAGCATCGATAATCGCATTGAACAGGTGAGTCAGGAGGGGGAGGATAAACGGGCAGAGCAGCTTGATGAATGAGATGGGGATTTTATCCGTCCCTTTCGCGTTGGTCCCAATCCCGTAAATTTTCCTAGTGACTTCGTTGACGTTAGTGCGCCTGAACTGGAATTGGCCGTCGGCCACATTTGCGGGTGGTTGATCGGATTCTGCGTTCGCTTGCGAAGGTACAGCCTTATGCTGTAACATGTGATGGCCTTCAGCAAAGAACTGATTTAGTCGGTCAGCATCAAATTCCTCCATGGCCGGATTCTTCTTTACATTGTTATGTATGCCCTCTCTCCTCAGGTTGCACCACAGCTGCTTAGCAGGAAGATCCATGCCAAACTGCGAATCATACCTTTTCTTAGCAGCACCAATTAGGGTGCCGGCCCTACTTTTTTTTGGAGATGTAGTCTCGCCATTGAGCATCTCCTCTGACACGATTCGGATTTCGCACATAGAGAGAATAGGCTAGGTCCCGTAAGGTGATTGCAGCTTCGATTTCGTTCGTTATCCATGGCGTGCGTTTGTCACGAACACTAATTATCCGCTCCGGATCATGCTGGTTCAAAAGCGAATAAAGTTCGCTAGTGAGAAGTTGTGCTTTGGTGTCGATGTTTTCTTCTTGATAGATATGCTGTAGGTCCTTTGTCTGGAAATCAGCTTGCAGCCGTAGGGGATCTATCCTACCGAGATTCCGTACTTTCATACGACGAGGTGGAGCTTCAGGTATGAGCACGTCAGCGATCAGATACACAGCTTCGTGATCGGAAATGGAGTTCGCGTTTACAGCTTTGGATTTTTTGATGAACAGTGGGTTATCGGTTACCATTAGATCAATGGTAGTAGAGCTGTGTTCAGTGATCCGGGTGGCCGACGTGGGTAGACCGTAAGATTGAAGGTGGTGTGAATCCGTCTCAAAGCAAGTAGGTTCGCAGTGGGTTGACTCGCGGCGACGTTGATATTGTAGTCACCAACCAGGAATATCCTGTCAAAACGGTGTTCCAGGAGATCGAGTAGAAGCTTTTAATATTGTTGGGCAAAAAGTGCGTTGTAACCAGAGGATTTGTATACCACGACGATGCACGTGTTGGTATCGCCAAACCTAGCTTGGAAGGCCAGAAATTCAAGCCGTTGGTTAATAGGAATGGTTGGGTCAAAAGTTGATTTCAAAATCGGCACCGCCTTGATACGAAGTTGTTTTGGGTAGGTAGTCATCTGGTGGAATTAAAGTCGTCGAAATGGTATTGTAGTTAGGGTGTTAATCCAAGCGAAGAAACTGAGGACTGTTCGTCGAAGAACAGCGATGAATTTTCACCTTCTGTTGTCGAGCCAGTGAGTTCCATGAGTTGTATTATTATAATAGAATCTCATAATGTAAGGGTGTTCACTTTTTACTCGGAATTTATACTATACATAATTAACTGAAGATGATACAATGTTATTTTAAATACTCCTTTAGCTCAGTCGGTAAAGGCGCAGCTACAAAGCATGTCCATGCTGGAGGCGACTGAGTTCGTTTCCCGTCCGGTCTATTATTTTTTTTCGGGTTGGAAAATTTTTCGTCTTCCTTGGGCATAGGATGGTACCGGCACAGGAAGCTTTCAATTAAAATGTGAAAGTACTTCAAATAACACTAATAGCGAATTCGTTTATTATTCAGTTCCAACCTGGATCGGGTATCAGGATTGGGTCTGCTTGTTTTCTGACAAACGTCAGTTTGCTCGTTTGTTTTTAAAACCTAGCTCAGTTTGAGGTTCACACTGACAAAAAGTTCGGTTTCGCACTGGGTTGGAACTGGTTCCAACCCCGATAATAAACGAATTCGCTATAAGTTGAGAGCAGGCAAAAATCTAATATTCTATTCAGTGCTGTAAATTCTCAAAATCATTTGAACATTTTTGATGAAAATGAGAAAAGTAGCTATTCGCTATCAAAGGGGACCTCCTCCGAATGGGTGATATCAGTTGCTTAGTCATTTGACGAGGGCATGGATCATTCTCATTTGAGTAACGCTATATATCATTCGATTGAGTGTAACCTACACACAAACGGAGCTCTGGTCGACATTCCGGCGAAAAAGCTAAGCCAACCCGACACCAACCTGACTTCTATCAAACCCCAACCCGATGTTGACCCGACATTGATCCGACATAAACCCAAAATTGACCCGACATTAACACGACATTGGGTCGACATCGACCTTAAATTAGCCTTACATTGATCCGACATCGGGTCGACTTGTCTGTTCGGGACCATTTTCCTGGATTTCTTCCATACTCCACTGTCGTATATCAAATGATACTGAGTGACTCAATTGACAATGACAATGAGCTTCGAATGAGAAAGGGGCTCTTCAAATTATGGTCATGTGAGAATTCGTTTACACAGAATTGATTGAATGGTTGTAGTGGTTCATCTTCAATCGAATGATATGAAAATTTACAGCACTGATTCTATTACCAATAAGCTTGAAATGCCATGTAGTAGTAGTGGTTAGTGGTAAGTATCGCTTTTCCCAAAACCCTTATTAATATTCTTATTAATCTTCTTGATCATAATCAAGGTGATGTTAATTGAAACATTTTGAGATCCATCAGTTGTATTGGTCACTCTATGGTAGGTTCCGGATACCCTCAGGGACGCGGCTAGAACTTGAATTATTTCAAAACCGGTAATACGACGCATCAAGCACTGTTGATATCGTTGGTTAGCGTGTATTTGGATTGATCAATGAGACGAACGGAAACTGTGTCATTTCGAATAAACACAGAGCTGATGACTTTTTTGTGTTTAAGTCTCAAAGCAAGGTTCCGTATTTGGAAAGTTGTGAGGGACAGGACTTCGTTCAGAGTGAACCGATAGTCTAGCGGAAGATCATCATCCAGCATACACAATTTTGCATCCCAGTGCTTCTTGTAGTACACGCGCAGCGTCGAATTCCTGGCTTCGTTTCCGTCGAACACGATGACAATTGTGGGTGTGAGCAAACGATCCGACCATTTTGAAGATCTAACTGGTAGACGGAAATACCTGACAACATTCACCAAGATGTGAGGCACACCTAGGAAGTCGAAAATTCTCCTCACAATGGCTCCGAGGTTCTCATCGGCTCGGTATGGAACTTTGTTAACAGCGACTCTGTAACTGTTGAAATTTTGCGAGGATAAAGGGTGATACGGTCAAAATTTGGTCAAGGGAAAACGCGTGTAAATCGGTGAAATCGTTTATTTAAAAAATCAAATTAAATTTCTTTTTCAAGTTCAATTAGTATAAAATTCAGGAAAAATATTCAGTTAGGCTTCCGCTTTTCCAAATCCGAATTGCCGGGCCTTACGCTTGACCCCTGCCATCAGATTTTGTACAGCCACCTTGTCCACCTTCTTCGCCGCAGAAAGCCAGTTTGCCTTGAACTGCTGCTCGCCCTTAGCAGTTTTTTTGGTCTTCTTTAGGTTCCGCTTGACAATAGCCCAGTATTTCTCAATTGGGCGGAGCTCTGGCGTGTTGGGAGGGTTCTTGTCCTTGGGAACCACCTGCACGTTGTTGGCGGCGTACCACTCCATGGCCTTTTTACCGTAATGGCAAGATGCCAAATCCGGCCAAAACAGTACGGAACAACCGTGTTTCTTCAGGAAAGGCAGCAGACGTTTATTCAAACACTCTTTCACGTAAATTTCTTGGTTGACAGTCCCGGAAGCTATGAAAATGCTGCTTTTCAAGCCACAGGTACAGATGGCTTGCCAAACCAGATATTTCTTTGCGAACTTTGACAGTTTCATGTGCTTGAAAACATCTGCTACCTTTCCCCTTCCTTTTGCCGTATAAAACTCCTGTCCCGGAAGCTGCTTGTAGTCGGCTTTGACGTAGGTTTCGTCGTCCATTACCACGCAGTCAAACTTCGTCAGCATCGTCGTGTACAGCCTCCGGGATCGCGCTTTGGCCGTCGTATTTTGTTTATCATCGCGATTTGGAGTCACTACCTTCTTGTAAGTCGATAGTCCGGCTCGTTTTTTGGCTCGATGCACGGTTGTAGACGATACACCCAGCTTATTTGCGGCATCTCGGAGAGAGAGGTTAGGGTTTCGCTTGAAACTACCGGCAACTCTCTTTGTCGTCTCAGCGGCTTCCGGTTTTCGATTTCCCCCCGATCCAGACTTCCTGGCTGTCGACAAACGTTCCCCAAACACTTTAATTACATTTGCAACGGTTGATTTGGCAACTTTTAGCGATTTTGCCAACTTTGCGTGCGAGTAGCTCGGATTTTCGCGATGCGCGAGCAAAATTTTGATACGCTGCTCTTCTTGCTTGGACGGCATTTTGACAACTGAAGAGTGAATTCCAAAATCAAAATAGGAGCAACATTCTACACACACACACCTTCAAAATGAGGGGTGTTCAGGTTTTTTAAATGCAAAATTGAAAGAAATACGTCAAGTTGATATTGACCAAATTTTGACCGTATCACCCTTTAGCTTCACCAGACGTTCGTGAGCGTCATTGTCCGGTGCTGGTGTCGAATCCTGTTGCTGCTGTTGTTGCTTAGGGATTAGGTTTTCTCGCATGCTGCAAGTCTCACAGAAATACCAGAAGCTTTTGAGTTCAGGTGAAACTAGATCGCTGATTAGGACGCAAGTTGTGTGAAACCATTTCAAGCAACTGTCACAGCTTATCCAACTGATGCTCTCCGTTTTCTTGCTTCCTTGCTTCGCCTTTCCTTTTCTCTTCTTGCTCGTGGTTGGATTTTCACGGCCACAGCTACCACAGATATCTTCGTCACTCATGATGATATTAGCACTATCAAACGACGACTTCTACGGAGTTCACATATTAGTGCTGCATTGGAGCAGCAAGTCACAAAAGAGTTTTTCGACGAAAATAAGGCAATGTTCACTGAGGAAACAGTCACTAGGAAGTCACAGATAAGCTGGGAGCCCCGGCGGAGGCATGAGGCATGATTCAACCAGCAGCAGTCAGTTAGGGGCCCCGGTGGTGGCCGCGATTCCCTAACTACGAAACAGCAAGGTGCCCCGACGATGGTAGCTTTGCTTCGCGCACTTCTGGATGAGTTTGCGTTCTCATGAATTTTCGTTTAGCAGCTGGGTGCCCCGACGGTGGCAGAACCAGCCCGAACAGTTGGGAGCCCCGACGGTGGCCGCAGTTTCCCAACGTCGTACAGCAAAAAGCTCCGGCGGTGGCTATCTTGCTACGTATGTTGAGTTTAAAGATGGCGGCTGGAAGGTGAAAAACTGCTGTCAAATCCGAGCCAGTTTCTGGTTGGTCGATTTGACAGTAGCAATCGTGGAATAAAAAAGACAGAGGAATCGCATCAATCTGGCTAGCAGTGATACCGGAATCAATGTTGACGTCAATGGCGTTGTCAATTGTTTATATTTGCGAAAGGAAAGTTGAAAAATTGAGTGCACTGCGTGTTTAAAAAGATGGATATTGTTGTTTGTTTATGGTTGTTTTTATTGTGTTGAGCAAAAATGATGTACAAGCTACTAAACTGCGGAAGAAACTCCGAATGAAATCCAAATTAAATAAAAACATTTTTTGACATCCCTGGCATTCTACTTCAACAGTTTAAGTGAGATTGACGCGCCCTTCTTAACAAACCATCCTGTAGGAAGCTTAATTAGTATTGCGAATTGCGTTATTCGATTTGTTGGATCGTATCGTTGGAAGGAGATTCTTAAATTTCCGTGGATTTCGCGTAAGTGTCTCTTCTTACGGGTCCACCCCTCCGTTTTTGCCCCTTCATACAGCGATATTGTGAATTCAGATCGGTAGCTCAAATTGATCTTGCTATTAAGTGGAACTGCATACAAGACAAGATCTTTGAAAGGATGGTGGCTACCTTACATACATATACATAACACAAACCTAAAATTTAATCAATTTCGGTACACTGGATCTATTATAAATAAGTACGATTACATTTGCAAAATTCATCTTATTAGCGCCCCTCGGTGAATAAGCTCGATTAGTAAAATTAGCTGCACAGCAAAAAAAAAACAAAACTGCAATCATGTTAAACTCATATTTCAATCTGAGTTTAAAAAAAGGTTTCATGGAAAAAAAGGAATTAGGAATTTTTTACTGTAAATGCTGTGTTAAAATACAGCGAGAATTGTCTGTTCCTTTTGTTTTGATTTGGATTTGCACATTAACGCCTGCATGGGAACGTGCTGTCAAATCATCATACTGATCAAGCATCCCAAGTAACATTTTAAGTTTTATGAAATACTACAAAGCAACTATAAAACAACATTCATAAAACCCTGGTCAAGGCTACTTTGTCATTAATGCATCCACCAAAACCTCATTAAGACTAGAATATGTCTAGTTGTCCCACCCTGGAGAAGGTTCTGAAGGGTGTATTCTCGAAGCTCTTCAAGATTGATTTACTGCAAAAGGTTGTATGACGAACGCATTGAGAACCATTTGAAAGCTACAATAAAAGGTATTTAGCAACAATAAAACCCCTTTCCGAGCCATTTCCCCTAGCCGCATGCTGAATCCACTAGGAAAGCATCAATCAAAATGAAAATGGATTTATGAATCCGATCTTATCAAAATAATTAAAATAGAAACTGATGGTATAAAAATCTTGTTGAATATCCAAATTTATTACAATAGTTCTCATTAAGTGGCCTAGTTTTAAGTGTCATATTTAATTTTATGTGAAATGTACATGAGAACATCGAAAAAAATTAAATCCACCCTCGTGAAACGTCGATTTGACTATTTATTTAACATTCCAAAAAAGTATATATTCTTCAGATCGAGCTTGGCCGACATTTTTTTTTATATTATTTTCGCATTTAAATGTTTGCTCATTGCTAGATTTACCAAAATATAGTTATATCTAAGGAAATATTGATTGAAAATCGAAGATTGTAAAAAACAAGCAAACTAATTGTAACATGGCGGTAGCATAAAAGTTGATTTTCATGGGTCATTTATGAATAAGTTGTTTTGTTTTCAAGAATTCCTTTACAAATTGATAAGGTTTTAAAATGGCTTTTATGAAGAAAACTTGCAGGCTAAATTGTATTTATCTAAAGCCATTTTGCTTGATCCTATCCCGTTCAGATTTATGGCCGCATTTATGGAGGCAAAGTTGCCTGCAAAAAGTTAAACGACAAAGTCTGTTTATCTTTCGATAGTTGCGCTGTGAGATTTAGGATTCTTCCATGCGGTTTTCTTCCGATGGATTGGGAGCAGTTACTCAGATAGTTTGCGATACTGTTTTACAACATTTCGCATTTCGAACAGCTGGAAGCGCAATCGTCCCCGAAAAAGATCCCCTTCTTCCGGATGGTTACAGAAGAGCACCATCCAATGATGCAGAGATGTACGGTTGAATGAAAATTTCCAAGGGTCTTACGTCGAATAAAATCGCTGCTTTGGATCGGAAACCAGCTGATCTCCGCTAACTAACAGTTTCAGTGGTTTGCGGTCGGTTGTTATTTCGATTGTCATCGCAAGATCTGGAGACGACTGGTATGTTTTTCAACTTTAGACAATGTTTTATGAGTTCGAGGGCCCCGCTCATTTTACTCTTCTCCGACAGATGGTCAGTCGTTGGTGGTGTACTGGTTCTTCTAAAAAAGTAAATTTATCTGTAATTGACTTGATTTTTTCATCCTACTTCGTCTATCCTTCGAGATTTCCTTGTCATAAATTTGGCATTTATTAACTATGAAGAACCATCTTTTAAGCTGAATTTGTAAACAAAGTAATTGGTGAATTAATGATGCTTTTAAAAAGGCTAAAAAGCAACAATAAATGCTTTTTTCTCTAATGCAAGGCCTAATTGTTTGGTGGTTGCTTTAATAATGATAGAACATGTTTATAAAGTATTTTATCATGACATTAATAAACAATTGCTAATAACGTTTATGCTTGAATTACAGAACAGTTTTTAGGAGGGATTGATAACTGTTTTAAATTTATTTCTAAAAGAAGACAGTTTTTGACTTTCTTGCCAGACTATAAAAGATTTTTGGTTTACACTTTAAAATGCTATATTTAAACTAAATGGATTGTTCATGGCCGTTATAAAACCATCATAAATCAGAGTGGATGCTAAATGGTTACTGAATTGTTACTTGGGTTGTATGAAATTGGTTCCAAACAATTGACCACTTTGTCAAGCAGTTTTGGCGTGGCTTTCTACCAGCGATTCCACAAGCCTGAACCAACTAATTTCTATTTTTTTTATCAAACGCCCAAATGATGGCTACTTTTTTCGTGGTTCTAGAAGAAGATTCTAAAAATTATGTTTTATTTCAAAGTCTGAGTGGTAGTAAACGTCATTTTAACTACTCGAATGAAGTGCTTAATTACGATTGTGAGAAAGTGAAAATATATATTATCCCTCGGTCATTTATTGCCATCAAAAGCACATAAGAACCCGAGATAATGTAAACAGAGAGGTATGGAAAAACTGTATATACGGTGCATTTAGTACTGTAGAAACAGCGAGAAGGTAACTGCTCGAATTTTTATGCCAGAGTTACATAGCAAGTGCCTGATGTCGATCTGAACTTCTCATACATTTTTTATAGAAAAAATCTGCTTTGGGTCGAATGAAACGGCATCAAGGAACAGGCTTTCTTCCACTCACTTGCTATAAAAACATGATTTTCTGAATTTTGAAATCATTAGCTGCTATAATCATATTTTGTACTTGTTAGATACAAGAAGAGGTTGAAAGGCAAGTGTTTGACACATGAAACCTGTCAAATTCGCTTTCAGATAGTCACAATCAGCGATTTTCTGACTCGCGAGCGTTCACTCTGAGTGAACGCTCACGAATCATAAGATCGCTGATTGCAACACTCTGGTAGCGAAATTGACAGGTTTTATGAGTCAAACACTTGCCTTTCAACGAAGACAATATATCAAGAAGACTGGCAACTCTTCAATTTCTCATACAACCGCTATGAGACTGACACAATTGCGTCATCTGCTGCTCAAAGATAAATGCTTCGAACGATTTGATAGCAATGATTACGACCTCAGAAGAAAGGTTTGTGTATTTGCTCATTTTTCTATGCAGTACTTCCACCTTCACTCGAGCGCAGCGCTACTGTATCTGTCGCTTGAATTATGGCAGAGTTGCCAGTCTTCTTGATTTGGAGTCTTCGCTTTCAACCTCTTCTTGTATCTAACAAGTACAAAATTTCATTATAACATCACAGAGAACAGACGTTGAGGCTCGAAAAAAATTTCTCTAAAAACTTTTGTAAAGATTCCTACTCAACTTAAGCGCCACTAACGGCGACTTCTCCACTTAAAAACCCTCTTTGGCAACATGATGGCACTGGCGTTGCAAAACTTACACTAGACACTAAGTGCTGGTAGCGCCAAGTGGCAATTTTCAACAGATAATTAGCGCCAAATTGGTCGAAAGTGATAAATTTAGAGAGGAAATCAGGAGATGCTAGCGCTACGTAACGGCGACGTTTCCACTTAACTTTACACAAGTTTCTGACCGAGCTTGGACGTCTGTTCTCTGTGATAACATCTAATGATTTCAAAATTCAGGAAATCATTTTTTTATAGCAAGTGAGTGGAAGCAACCCTGTCAAGGAGAATACCATGAATCACAGCCAGTAGAAACATCATCACCAAAGTGTTAGAGACACACATCTTGTGGTGATTAATTGGATGGTGGTGAAATAAGCAACAGTGAGATTATTCTGTAATGATTTCAGAATGTGTAGAGCTGGCCAGCCCAACCTTTCAAAACTTGCTTTTTTTTAAATGGCTGTATCTATTTTCGATGAACATGTTTCGAGCTGCATTTTGTTTCTTTCTTAGTCATGCTAGGCTGAAATTGATCATGAATAAAATTGGACTAGAATGATGCCATTGCTGAGATTCAGAGACCACGTCCGGCACGTGGGTTGCACGTTGGGTAGCGCTAATATAGAGCATATACTGTTATGTTATGTGGGTAATTTTGAAAATAGTTAAAGCAGTTTAATTTATTTTACTTTGGAGCCTAGACTTTCATAAATCGGGTTAGCTTTTCCATTTCATATTGAAATATTTATAAGTTAAATTGAATCTCAATAAATTGATAAGCGTGATTGCTTCTCTCCCCAAAAGGTCTGGGTTCAATCTCAGTCGGCACCACCGGGATGTTCTGAGGCATAAAGTCTCTGATCACGCCTTGAAAGCCGTTGTTCCGTGGTCTATGAGTTGATGGATCGATAGGTAGGTTTGAAGTTATTCTATAAAGGCTTTAAAACATTTGATGGATAGATTTTCGTGTATCTAGGAAATTTTGTTAATAGTCAATCTAATATAAATTATTTTAAAAAATCGCGCAGCTTAACCATTTTAGATTGAAATATTGTATTTAATTTAATTCATGTTAGAAATCACCCGGCTTTTCCATTTCAAATTGAACGATTTTTAAGCCGAATTGCACCTCAATTGTTATGAGTTGTTTCAAACGTATATGAGGATATTCTGTACAGAATTAAGTACATTTTGAACATAGACTTGTATGTATGGGGATATTTAGGAAAATAGTTATGCAATTTTTTAAAGAAAACACCTGGTTTTTTTTCATTTCAAATTGTAATATTTAAAAGTCGCGTTAAACCTCAATTCTCGTGAGTTGATTTACATTTGTTTAATATTATTCTGTAAAGACTTCAGCATATTCGGAGCATAGCCTTGCAAGTATGAGGGTACTTTTGAAAATATTCTATCTAATCTGATTTATTATAGAAATCACGAGGCTTTCCCATTCTAATTTGAAATATTTATAATCAAATTTATTATGAAAGATCGAAACCCAAGTAACAATTTTGGTTTAATGAGGGTTCTGTAGACCATGATTAGACTTGTAGAATGCTATAAAACCGCGATAAAACCTGCAATGTTACTTGGGAATAAACTTGAGATTCATCTGTAAAGATTTCAGCATATTTCAAATAGGGATTTTCATGTATGAGGGTATTTTTTAAATCAATTAGACTAATAAGACGAATTAATTTAATGTATTAGAGACATCACCTGGCTTTGAAATTCAATTTGAAATATGAATAAGTAAAATATAACCTCAATCCCCATGACTCGTTTCGAAAGTATTTGAGGCAATTCTAATTAAGATTTCCGCATATTTGGAGCAAAGACTTGCATGTAGATTGTAGATTGTACTCGAAAAAAATGCAACACTTTCTTTTGTGTATAACTTTTTATTACATGGTTAAAAATTGATGAAATTTTGAGTAAAACTAGTTTAGAGTGTACTGTTTACATGCAAAAAATCTCTTACAACCTGTTAAGTGGTTATCGAGTTGGCTTCCAAGCAAGAAGTGCTCCGACAAAAAAAATATGGGAACGGTCGTGGAAAATCCAGGCCAGTCCCACAGGTGGATCGCGAAACAGATTGGAATCGACACTTCGATCGTACCGCGTGTGATAAAATCATTCAAGGAGACCCAGATGACCCAGCGGCGAGATGACAGCGGAAGAAAAGCGAAGACGACCGACCCCGTGACCGCAAGGAAGGTGAGGGAATACTTCAAGTGCAATTCGAACCTTTCGATTCGATTTCGATATGAGTTTTGGCTCAAGTCAGATTCTGGTCACTTCTCCGGTGATACCCGGAATAGGTGCGTGTGAGACCGTTTTGCTCTGGAGACCAAATATGATCAGAAATGATCTTCTTTTGAAGTCTCATATGGTTGATAGGTCGTAAGATTAGTTTTGACTGAAATAGATTCTGACCACGTCCTCGAAGGCACTCGGAACATGTTTTTGGATCTTGGCTTTCTCAATCTCTCTTTGAATGTGATTATTTCAATGGTTGAATTTTCTACCATTATATTGGCAACACTGACAGTGCTCTCTTTAACGGTTAAACGTGGCAATTTTGAATTAAATCGTTGGAAGCTTGACTTCAGACCAGGAAAATTCAGGATAGTCCAGACTTTTGAAGAAGTTTAAAGATCTGTAAAGGATAATTTCCAGAATGGATGTTCTATTAGTGATGAGGATCACAAGCGTGTCGTGAAAACGTTTAAGCGGAATCCCAATGCTTTGGTCAGGATGTGGCCAAAATATTGAATCTGTCCAAGTCTTTCGTTCAGAGAGCCAAGGACCGGAAGGGACTGCATACGTACAAAGAGCAGAAGGCTCCAAATCGTGATGAACGTCAAAATACGATGGTAAAGTCACGAGCCTCATTGTCTCATCATGGATCATGAGACTTACGTCAAAGTGGACTTCCTGCAGCTTCTTAGGCTACTGTTCTTCACCACCCAGCACAATTTTGATGTTCCGACGAAGGAAGTAAGGAAGCTGATACTTTCAAAGTTTGCCAAGAAATACATGATTTGGCAAGCAATCTGCTCATGTGGCAAACGGAATGCGCCGTTCGTGACTATCGGGACTGTAAACGGGAAGATCTACCTCAAGGAGAGTCTACATAAGCGTCTGATTCCTCTAATCGAACTTCCCGGGTATCTTCAAGAGCATCCGAGAATATCAGAGGACCTCAGTGCAGTTTAATTAACCTAACTTGAAACTTAGGAAATTTATTATTGATTAATAAGTGTTTTTGTATTTTTTTTAATGTTCAAAGTATTATGCATGTGTATTTGCAGGCATGCTTAAATGGAAAATTTAATGGAGTGTACATTGGTGCTAATAAAACAGATTATTGACGTCATTTTGGAATCCAAAACGGTTGCTTCCGATTTTCTAAAATCCACAGGTCATTTTGGAACGAGAAGGACGAGAAGAATTCGAAAATAAATTATTGATGCCATTTGGGAATCACCATCTTGGCTTCCGGGTTTTTTAAAACTGTCAAGTACCTTACAATATTGGTATTTTCGAAACGAAAACGACATTTAGAGTCCTAAATCGATTATTGACGCCATTTTGAAATTCAAGATGACGGTTTCCAAATTCCTAAAATCCAAGATGCTGACTACCGGTTTTTGAAAAACTGTTAAATACCCTACAATATGGGTATTTTCGAAGCAGAAACGACGATTAAAGACCGGAAATCGATTATTGACCCCATATGGGTACAGTATGGGTATTTTTGGGATGAAACGTAACGTGTAGAGGTTGAAGTTGCTGATTAATGCCATTTTAGGATCCAAAGTGACGGCGTTCGGTTTTCTAAAAGCTATCCAATACCCTAAACTATTGGAATTTTAAGAAATGGGTCAACTTATAGAGGCTGGAAATTGAGGTCGGACACCATATTGAAATTCAAAATTATCGGTTTCCGGTTTTAGAAAAAAAAATATACATCATGGGTACTCTCGGCACGGAAATGACGTTTGATCAGTTTTTGAAAATGTGTCACCTTGCAATAAGCAAAGCTACTTAGGTTTACTGTCCTGCCGGTTTTTTTGTAGTCAGGGAGTATGACAACGGGTGTGCAATACTGAATTATCGCTACGCTACTCTGAGTAAAAAAAGCTACGTATTAGTTCGGCCTTTTTTAAGAATTAAGAGAGCATTGTTCCAAAAATACTTCTTCCATCTTCCCACTAAAAATCCCGAATACTATACAGAAATAACCTGTATTTTAATACCACCAATTATTTAAATCGCAATTCACATTTCATATCATCACGATACGCGCCGTTTCAAAAAAGTTGGAAGCGTAATCCTACGTGTTTCAAAAATCGCGAAATCATCTAATTGCCTAAATCTACCGTGTGCAACGTTCTTAAACATTTTCGGGAAAGGAAAACTATCGCTCGAATGGACCAGGGTACGCGTCGCAGTCGAACTTATGATCGGCAATTGCGTTGCAAAGTATTGAGAACAATCAGGGCTAGCCCAGGACTCTCGGAATATTATTCTTATTCTTCTGCATCGCCTTTGAAGCTTATTGCTTATCGCATATTAACTTATTGCGTGATCGCAACTTAGTGTTCTAGATGCACTTCCACAGTTGTTAATTGAGAGCTTTGTGTGGAATCATAGTCTATGCCCAGGAAAGTCGAGAAATTTTCCAACCCGAAAGATTCCTAGACAGGACCGGTAATCAAACCCAGCCACCTCCAGCAGGTAGCTGCGCATTTACCGACTAAGCCTAATAGCGAAGGCTATTACCAAACACTAGCACCACGTAAATAGTGAATGAATTCTCTTGTAATCTGCCCATCGTTCGAATGGTCTTGGTTATTTTGCCTTGGCACACAGAATTTTGGATGGCACGAATCTCAGAAACTTCATTTTCATTTGGCTCATTGGCTCTTTTTAAACGAACGTCTAGAATTGAACATTCTTCATATACATTATGTGAACAACAAGGCAAGCATCCGTCAAAATCTCGAACCAAATCAAAACAACGATCCTCCTTGCAGTGACCTATTAAACATCCCAATCAGTGCAGAATCGCACACATATTCAAACACTTACCAAGCAGATGAACCGCGACAGCCGGTGGCATGACGAAGATTCCGACCAACCAATCGGCCACGGCCAGGCTCATCACGAAGCAGTTGGTCACAGTCCGCAATCGCCGGGTGGTAATCACCGATAAGATCACTAGCGTATTGCCGATCACAGTCACTACGATCAGTAAGCAAAATAATATCACAATGGCACAGTCCTGCCAGTTGGCAATCAATAACTGTGTTCCACCACCGTCGCCACCGCCACCGACCCCGACGTCCATCGTTTTCGAAACTTCCAATTTCGGACCCAGCACGATGGTCCCACTGCCTGCGTCACTTGCACTAGCACTTCCGAACGCGGTCGTCGCCAGTTCCGCCAGATTCCGACCGTCACAGTTGATGGGAACCGATGTTCCCCCGACGAGCAGGAATCTTCCATCCGTACGGTTCCGCTGGTCGTCAACTGGATTGAAAACCGACGCCACTGCTGCTACTCCACTACTACTGTTACCACTACCACTTGTATTACTACCGCCGACGCCGAAGTTGCTCGGTACGAAACCTCCACCGTTCAGTGGAAACAATGTACTTAGGTTTACGCTCGGTGGTCCCGAGGGCGTGAGATCTGTCAAAAGTTTCGTTAGCTTCGTTGTGATTGTTCTTAGCGGTAGTTGACTGCTGAAGTCTGAGAGATGCCACGTCGCTCCGGATGAGATGCTGCTGGTGGCGTCGCCGTTGTCTCCGCCGCCTGCACCGTCGTCCTGGTCGTCGTCGATCGCATTCAGTGGTAGCAATAGTGTGCATCTATCTTCGAGACGGTTTGCCATCTTAATGGTCCATCAACAGCATTGCCCCACGGGGAACGATGGACGGTACATTTTTTGCTTTTGATTTACTACTCTACGGGTGCTACTGGCACTGCGACACTGTCAAGAGAATGAATGAGAGATTCGGAAATGAGCAATTAGACTATAGGCGGATAACGGGGAATAATGCGCTGTGTTATGACTGGAAGCATTAGATAAGACTGCGCACGGTCGTCCAGAACGACTCAAAATTGAGTCGAGCCAACTCAATTTCGGCAAAAGTGGATTTAATCAACAGTGAGTTCTCGGATGTAAACAATTCATGGAGTAAAATGTCCATGGATTTTCCTCAATTTCGAGAAGTTTCTACTGGGTTTCCATGGCTTTTGCCGGGAAAATTCATCTCACTTTGGAGTAAATCCGCTTTTGCCGAAAATGAATCAACTTGTCTTATTTTTGTATTGGTCTGAACGACCGTGTATGAACTACACTTGTGACCATACAATTAACCAATGTCGATAAGATATGTTTGCTTAATGGTGCTATTTGTATGGATACCGGAACCAATAAATTTCGGATGGCATAATAGTTTTCGTGACCATATTTAGTCGCATAGTAGATTAATTTTCAAGCGTCCATAAATGTATATACCACTTGCTCATAACAACTAAAAAACAAAATCGTCAAATAGGAACACGAACGATTTCATACCGCGCACCACTCACCCTTTTGTCTACTGTGATAAAGTGACTGATTAGAGAAATGCTGTTTGCCTAGCCAATGCAAATACATACTACCAGATGGTAATTAATAGCTACAATCTTTCACCTTATGGTTCGTGTAAGCCTTGGATGTGTTTTTATCGATAGATTCTAATAATCCAATTCTGATTCCAATTCTGATGGAATTCTTCGCTCCAGTCTACGTTACTACGAGCAGACTAATCATTACACCGACAAACACTTAACAAAGAGATACCATTTCAGTCAACAACGGTGACACCCTTATCGTGTATCGAACTGTTTAAATGTCATCCCACGTTAATGGCCCATGACGAAATGTCAATTGCCAATTAAACCCATCCTTTTCCATCCATCCGACGTGCACTTGTCCGCCACAAACTGAAAGACGTGCATCCCACGCGCTACCCATCGGAAGTGTATAATTGACTCATTGCATGTCAGGTACCAATCCAACCCAACCGGGTAAGGTGAAGCACATAATGATCGAGACCATCGAGATTAACCTACCCAGTGGATGCATTAAACTGATTATGTTTAAGCAAATAACACTGACACTCTACTCATCGCTGTAGGATGACCATGGCGGCATTGACCACGGGTTCCAAACACTGCGTGACATGGCGTGACCAACTAACATTAAATCGACAAATGGAGCTGGGCAAATGTTTGATTGCTACAATTGAACAGCGGGTAATCTATTTCCGGGGGAATCGATTTTGCATAACAAGATACCAAGTCACCATCAGTATCCGATTAGCATGTTTCAACAGTTGGTGGGAAATTGTTTATTAAGATGAAAGCTACACGACCGTGGAATCAGACTCAAGTTTGAGCTCCATTTATTCAGTTTCGCTAACACCATGGTTGCTGATGCACTCTACCTAATTTTACACGTGACGGAATCCATCTTTGACATGAAGGATGAGACGTAAACAAACCTGTCATGTAAAATTAAGTGCTGCGAGACTGAATAGTTCGAAAGTACGTTTAGTTGAGCTGAATTTTGCGTCTATTATGACTCAATTTTATGTCAAAATTGACGCTCGTATATGTCAGTCTCAGAACCAAGGTTGCAAATTCTCATTTCAGCTAAAACAGTGTTATTTTTGATTATGAAATAATTAGATGCCATGATCATATTTTGAATTGGTAGGATACGAGAAGAGGTTGCAATGAATGTGTTTGACATATTAAACCTGTTTATTTCATTTTATGAGACTCGCTGTCGCTGTTTGTGACTCATAGAAAGCCAAATTTACAGGTTTCATGTTTCAAACGCATACTTTGTAACCTCTTCTTGTAAGTTACATGCCATCATACCATCTTTTGGTTTTATTATTCCAAAAAACATTATTTTAGCTAAAATGAGTATATGCAAGCTTGCTCAGAACACCTAGATTTACATGAATTTTTCTAAATGTGAATCTGTTTTTTAGCTGAGTTCTCAGCAAAACCATTTATTTGTTAAACAGCAAAAAAATAATTTTGATGATGCACTTCAACCGTGTCAAAAATATGGTGTAATATTACTTGCCAAAAAGGACAAAATTATCATTAATACAGTGCATGAACTGACATTACGTTGCTTTTGCTGCATGTTTTTATTTTTGTGGCCATAAAAATTACATTAGATTTTTTACATGAGTGAAGTGCATCCCCTTGGATGTAATATTAAAATTTATTTTTTGTTGTGTAGCTATTTCTAGTCTAGTGTTTTACTGTATCTCAGTAATATAATTTACAGAAAGATTCATACGTTGAAATCTTGGCAACACATTCTGCTCAAATTTGAGCAAATATCATACTCAAGCACAGTTTTGGAGTAGAACTACGTCTTTGTCGACTATACTGGCGTACAAATCAAAAAATATGTGTGGTAAAATAGTGTTAGGTTTTGAACGCTTGTAACTTTGTCATTTATAGATGAAATTAAAATCCAAATCCAAAAAACTTTTGTAAAACGCGCAAAGGATAATTTTATCACTGTTTTCATGAACAAAACGTTTTCCCCAAACCCACACATCATAAACGAATACCACTAGGTTGCAGATCATTCTGCTTGAACCTGAAAAGATATAAAACAGCGCTGCTTTCCTGACTCTGCTCACAATCGAGTACTGTATACTAATCTGGGAGAGTTGCCCAAAATGCCATCACCTTAAACTCCAAAGAATCCAGAACAAGATCCTTAGGATGCTTCTAAACAGTCCCTCGTGAACTAGAAATTCTGAGATCCACCTCCTGGCTGGAATTCAAACATTAGAAGAACGGAGAGTTTTCATCCTGGAAAGGTTCAGAGACACCTGTCTGAGATCAAGTCACCAGGTCATACGTGATCTAGCACGTTAGGATAAGTTATGCTTGTAGTTAGGTAGGTTATCACTTTTTTTCAATTCAAACAAAACACACCCCTTAAGGGGTATGCTGTAAACTAGTTGCAAAACAAAAATATTAAAATAGTTTAACAAATTAAACAAAGATGAAGAGCCGGGTAGGCTAATCAATTATATTTTAGGTTCGTAATGTAATATCCTATCGATTGGTGTATTTGGATTTTAATTTAATCTATAAATGACCAAGTTACAAGCGTTCAAAACTTAACACTACTTCACTACACATATTTTTTGATTTGAACCCCAGTATAGTCGACAAAGACGAAGTTCTACTTCAAAAAATTATCTGGCCACCCTGTGTACAGAAAAAGCCTTGAAGCTCAAACTCACCACAGTTTGGTGACAATTGCAGCTGGTGTGTTTTGTGATGGGAAGACAGCGCTCCCGGACCAGGCTCCGTGAGAAAGCGGAGAAAAACAGTGGTGAGGGTAGCACGAGTGGACCTATTTCAAATAGGTACGTTACTCTTCCTACCGATGTTGGGAATACCACCTCCACCGCGATGGGGAAGCGATCCAAGAAGAGGAAGAAAAACCAAGGCCAGTCCGATGGTGCGAGTGGACGTGATGACGTCACAGCGACGAACACTAGCGACATCGGTAATTTTGGCGACGCCATCGACAACGAAAATTCTGCCGGCCCGAGTGCGGCAAAAGTGAAGCTACCTCCATTGGTAGTGAAAAATGCTCATCGCGGATCTAGCAACGCTGGGCGTTAAAGCCGAATATAAGTTGGGCAGAGTCGGCACCAAGGTGGTGCTCCGTACAAAAGCGGAGTATGACTTGGTCGTCGCCCACCTGAGGACTGGAATTCTTCACCCACGACATTCCCGGTGAGAAGCCATTCAAGGTCGTCATCAGGGGCCTACCGAACTTCGACCCGTAGTTTATCGAAGCTGAAATCAGGGACCGGTACAAGCTGGCACCAAGTGCCGTCCATCGGATGACAAGGAAGGACGAAAATGTGAAAGCATATCCGGATTGACTTTTCCTGGTACACTTCCAGAAGAGAACGGTGACGCTCAACGCGCTGAAAGCCATCCGCTTCATCAATTCCATCATTGTCCGCTGGGAGCCATACTGTGGCGGCCATCGTGATGTGACTCAGTGCCAACGGTGTCTGAACTGGACACGGTACCCGCGACTGCAACATCAAGCCACGCTGTAGCAATTGCGTTCAAGACCACGCCACTTCCGACTGCCCTGTGGATGAAGCTGTGGCGTTAAAATGCGCCAACTGTGGTGGTGCTCACCAAGGATCCAACAAGCAGTGCCCTAAACGCGAGGATTTCAAGCGCATCCGAAATCAGGCTTCCTCCAACAATCAACCACCACGAAGGAAGGATAAGGCCCCGGTTTTCAGGGCGGAGGACTTTCCGCCTCTTCATGGACAAGCGAATCCATGGTTGCGAACCACCCCCCTCAAGAAACGTATGGATCTTCTGCTGGACAAAGCTCTCCATCCCTCCTGGATTCTGGAGGCAACCAACAGCTCAAACAAATAATCCCGATCTGTTCTCAGCAGATGAACTTATGGAGATTTTTATCAACATGACCGGTGCTCTATGAAGTGCCGCAATAAGCCTGAATAGATTCAAGTGTTCGGTAAGTTCATCATCCAGTATGGTGTCTAAACCGCTAACCATCGCTACCTGGAACGCTTGCTCTGTAAGAGCTAAACAGATTGGTTTTGTCGACTTCCTCCGCAAGCATAGCATTGACATGGCGACAGCTTCTGGTTGCCTGACCACAACATTATCCGGCTTGATTGCACCAGCTCCAGGGGGGGTGGTATAGCGGTCATCATCAGAAAGAGAATCAAATTTTGCACTCTGCCCCACATCCGCACTACCAACTGGAAACGTCCGGTTTATCGCTGTTTACTGCCCACGCCAGTGTACCGCAAGCAACGGACTACGAATCCAATTCAAGAACGACCTGACCACCATCACCCGTACTAGCTCTCGATTCATCGTTAGGGGCAACCTTGGCGGAACTACCAGAGGAACCGGAACGGATGTCTATTGTTCGACCACGCACATCATGGACTGTACACTGTGCAATTTCCGGACGAACCAACTTTCATCTCTCCGGAGGGAAATCCCTCCACCCTGGACTTTTTCCTGTCAAACATCGGACTATCCAAGCCGGAGGCGCACAACGATCTCAGCACTGACCACCGGTGGTGACTGAAGTCGGCGTCAATGTGGTTCCTGCTAGAAGCTGCCTGCGTAAAGACTACCACCATGTCAACTGGGTGCAGTACGGACGAATGGTGGTAGATGACATCGAACGGACGTTGGAAGGACTCCAACAGGCCATATCCATGGCTGACGAGGCACACGTTCGACAAGTTCCTGTGAGGGATAAGTTTGTTGCTATTGATTCCCGCACCCAATTACTGATTCGGTTGAGAAATGTTCGTAGACGCCAGTTTCAAAGGACTGGACATCTGGGCAAAAAACGTGAAATGGCCGATCTGAACAGACAGATTGCTTCCAGAATGGACTCACTCCAATATGAAAGTTTCGGGCGTGTTGTCCAGAATCTGGACGACCGATCCAGACCATTCTGGAAGGTAGCCAAGGTCCTGAAAACTCATCCCAAACCCATTTCACCTCTCAGAGTTGAAAATGATGACGATCGGCTTTTAATTACCCCACAGGAGAAGGCAAATGCGATCGGCGAACATGTCGCTTCATCGCATTTGCTTGGCTCGACTATCCAAAGTCCGCTCGAAGATCAGGTTGCACAATGCATTGAAAACCTAGATGCCTTCCCTTGTGTCTTGCCTCCGGCGGATATGATTACAGTACAACAGATATGCTCAGCGCTGAAATGCACCAAGAACATGAAGGCTCCCGGGTTTGACGGTATATTCAACTTGATCTATAAGAGACTCAGTGCATTCTCTTCTAACCGCTATCTTCAACAGATGTTTGGAACAGCACTACTTTCCAAGCATCTGGAAAGTAGCAAAAATCATACCAATCCGCAAACATAAGGTAAGGATCCAACATTGCCTTCAAGCTACAGACCAATCAACCTCCTTTCAGCGCTAAGTAAATTGTTCGAGAAACTCATTATCAATCGTTTGCTCAAGTTTGTCGAGGAAAACAACATTCTCCTTACAGAACAGCTAGTATTTTTTTTTTTCGGAAGACAGCGATTGGGGCTAGCTTGTACCGGTTGATTTCAGCTTCGACCATCTTGGGGTCGAAGTTTGGTAGACCCCTGATGACTAACTTGAAGGGCTTCTCACCGGGGATGTCGTGCTTGAAGAATTCCGCCTTGGAATCCTTCAGATATTTCACGGCCTCTTCTTACTCCGCTTTTGTTCGCAGCATCACCTTGGTGCCGATCCTGCCGAGCTGCAACGCCCAGCTGCTCAGTTGCAACGCCCAGCGATGAGAGATCGACAATCAGCGTGTTGAGTGGTACTTGCTTCACCACCAGTGGAGGAAGGTTGACTTTCGCCGCACTCGGGCCGGCAGAATTCTCGGTTTCGACGGCGTCGCCGAAATCACCGATGTCGCTGGCGTTCGTCGCGGTAATATCGTCGCGTCCGCTCGTACCATCGGACTGTCCTTGATTCTTGTTCCCCTTTTTCGTCCGCTTCACCGGAACTGGGTTGGTATTCTCAACATCGGTGGGAAGAGTAGCGTACCTATTTGAGGTAGGTACCGAGCTACCCTCACCACTGTTCTTCTTCTCCGCTTGGTCACAAAGTCTGCTCCGGGAGCGCTGTCTTCCCATCACGCGATGCGATCGACACTACTGACGACGCGACGTGCAGTACACTGCGAACGTTTGTAACAAACTATAGGTTTATTGAACAACTCGACAGAGCGAGCAAAGATCGAACTGTACTGCTTGACGTTCAAGCAGAGAATGAGAGAGAGAGAGCACTGCAAACAGTGATGCCACATATACAGATTTATCTGTAATCATACATTTTTTTTCAATATTTTGATACAGATATCTGTATATACAAATTACAGATTTTTTTTTTAAATTTACAGATTTTTCAGATTTTTTCAAATAAAGGGATTTTGTTTTTTTATACATATCAATTCCGATAAATGATAGAGTGTATAAAACTAACTCTAAATACAAAACACGTTGTTCTTTTGCTCTCTTTAAATAATTATTGTTTCGTGAGTTTCTTGTGTCCATCCGAAAACCATTTCAGGTTTTGGACCCAGAACGTTTTCAGCATCATCGGAAAATATCGGTCGAAGTGGTTTGCGCGATGGAAGAAGAGAAATCGGAACGGCTCTTTCTGCCTCTATTTGACGGCACTAACTATTCCGCGTGGAAGTTCCGGATGGAAATCCTTTTGGAAGAACACGAGCTCGTGGAGTGTGTTCGCACTCTCGCTAGTGAAGTGCAGGAACTGAAGGATGCGGAAGGTGACAGTGCCGAAGTGAAGAGAGGAAAAGCTGCTGAACGGGAAAAGCGAGCGAAACGTGACCGGAAATGCAAATCGCTTCTGGTATCTCGGATCCATGACTCGCAGCTCGAGTACATCCGGGATAAACAGTACCCGAAGGACATCTGGGATGCATTACGGCGAGCGGCGGAGCATCGCGAGTCGGATGCATCTTAAGCGAAAGATGTTGACCATGCATTTCGACGGAGGAAATTTGCAGCAGCACTTTCTTCAGTTTGACAAACTCGTCCGGGAGTACCGTGTGACAGGTGCCGAGCTGGAAGAGGTCGATGTCATCTGCCACCTTTTGCTGACTATCGGGTCATCGTACTCCACTGTGGTGACAGCGCTTGAGACGATGCCTGAGGAAAATCTGTCGCTGGAATTCGTGAAGTGCCGGTTGCTGGATGAGGAGACGAAGCGAAAAGGTGTGGAATCGTGCACCCCAATCAGCGAGCAAACTGCTTTCGCTGGCTCACAATGGCAGCCAAAGAAGCCGATCAAATGTTTTGGCTGTAAGAAAGACGGGCACAAGATGTCGGAGTGTCCGGTGAAGAAGGAGAAGAAGAAATCAGGTGATCGTAAGTCAAAAGCGCATTTAGCTGATGGTGATGGTGTGTGTTTCGTCGGTGTGAGCAGAGGAAACAAAGGTCCGGAGCGTTCCGGTCGTATACGGTGGTATATCGATTCCGGCTGCTCAGATCACCTTGTGAACGACAAGGCACTCTTCGATGAACTCAAACCGTTGCGCAATCCGGTTGATATAGCAATTGCGAAGGACGGCGAATCAATCGTGGCCAGGTATTCCGGCACGGTGAAGGTAATTTCCAGCGTTAACGGTAAGCACATTGAGTGTACAATAAAAAACGTTTTATTTGTACCTGAGCTTCGTTGCAACTTGTTCTCAGTTATGAGAGTTGACGAAGCAGGTATGCGTGTGGTGTACGTAGGAGGAAACGTGAAAATTTACCGTGGCTCAGAAATCGTTGGTTTGGCTCGCGTAGCGGAAAACTGTACCAGCTTGATTTTTGGACAGTTGGTTGTGACGCGAGTGAATCTTTGCTAACGTGCGGTCGTATTTCAAAGGACATGGAGCTGTGGCACCGGCGTTACGGACATCTGAATGCTAAAAGCCTTGATCAACTGTTTCGTGGTGAGATGGTTACTGGAGTGAAACTCCCGGGTGGTTCTGGAGACAATAAACGTGTTATTGTGTGTGAGCCGTGCGTGTTGGGGAAACAGACTCGGAAGCCGTTCATGGTACGCGAAACGAAACGGTCGTCGCGAGTTCTCGAAATAATACATTCGGACTCAATTGGGCTGGACGATGTGAAGTATTTTGTAACTTTCATCGATGACTGGTCACATTTTGCGATGGTATTTTTGATTGAATCGAAGGACGAAGTGTTTGAACAGTTTCGGAATTTCGAGGCTCTAGTGACGGCTAAATTCGGGACAAAGATTAGTCGCCTACGTTGCGATAACGGTGGGGAACACCGCTGCAAGCAATTTGAGCGCTATTGTAAGTAGAGAGGTATCCAGGTGGACTGGACGGTTCCGCATACGCCCGAGCAAAACGGGGTGAGCGAGCGGATGAACCGCACACTTGTGGAGAAAGCACGTTCAATGCTGGAGGACTCCGGTATAAACAAACATTTTTGGGGTCAGGCGATTCAAACAGCGGCGTATGGTTTAGATGACGCATGACTTCAAACATTTTGTGTATCCAAATAAAACATATTACATACTAAATACGCACAGGGCATCGTCTGCTGACCATTGCCGCGGGTATATCGTGGGAGTCCCAGGTACCCGGTTCAAGCTTTAGTTGGCGGCGGTGGCTCTTCTTGACCTTCTACCCCCTGAGTAGTTAGTGTGAATAAGGGCGTCTATGTGATGTTTTGCTGTACCTGTTGTGGACATTTAGTGCATCCTGTTCCCTTAACTTGTTGAGGACACCCTGTCTTGCCTCAAAAGTTACCCTTTTTGAAGTACTAGTCTTCACAACATAAAGGGCACCATTACGGAGCATGAGATTTGATCAAATTATTCGCAGTTCTACTTGTCCAACGCCCCCGGCTGGGTGAGGGATAGAGGATGACACACACACATATCAATTCCGATAAATGATCGTTTCTTCCTTTTGAGCAGCTTGAATACAATCTGCGCATCAAACTCAAATCGTATTTTCCACTAAATAAATTATTATTGCTTTAGCTTCAGGTGGACTTGGAATCTTTCGAATGGACTTCTGATGTTCAGATGTTCTGATTTATCGTTGGAAGGAGTATCAGTTTCCCTTTCTATTTGTTTAATTAACCATATCACATGGTGACAGATGCGAAGGTTAATTAAATATATTTTGTCAGCTCAGTAAACAAGTCATTTTAGAAAACCCACAAAATGGTTGAATACAGTTTGTGAGTCGAAGAATCAACTGGATATTTTTATATTTTAAAAACGTAATTACAGAAATAAAGAATATTGCATGCAATTCGATTAAACATCCTGTATAATTTCTGTGTTATGTCCAATGTCCAGATAAAGGTTTGCGTAAAATGTGACATAAATAAATCAAATTCTAGAGAATTGTGATAGTTACTTCATTAAGGAAATTTTCAGTCGGAAACAGATTTGTCTCTTACAACTTGTGCTTAATGTTTTTTTTTTGTATTTTCAGACAGTAGAAGAGATACAAAACACTACAAAAAATCAAGATTGTAGGATTTCAAGATTTTTAAAATAGAGAAATTCTTTAGAAAGCAAACTTTAGTAATTTTTCATGATTTTTAACATTGAACAAACTCCTTCTGAACTATGAATTTGCTCAATGGAGATTTACGTAAATCCGCAGATTTTTTTTACAGATTTTTGTCAGTAAGATACAGATTAAAAAGATTTTTTGCGATGAAACTACAGATTGAACATCGAAAAAATGTGGCATCACTGCTAGCAAGCAGGACCAAGTCAGCTGATAAAGGTGGATCACGGCGTGATCACCTGTCACATAATGAGGAATGAGAATTGGATATGGAAAATACCCCTCTCCCCCTCTCCCCCTCTCCCCGTCTATAACGTCAACTCAAAAAAGACATGGATGACGATCACTATTTCTCCGGGAAATAAATTTTAAGCAAACTACAATTATAATAGTTGAAGATGCTAATTTCAAATAACAGACTGTGGTGGTAATTTTTATACGATAGATGGAGTAGATGAATGTATAGAGTTGATAGTTCCGTTAGAGTACGGCAGTGTTAAAATTGCATATATATAGTAGAATAGCGAGCTAGGACAACTTTTAAGGAAGGTAAAAATCGGTTTTTTCATATCTCTTTACCAAACCCCCCCTTTGGAGAGGGATGGTGAGGGGTGTTCCCCAGTGGTGGCGGGCTCGCTATTCTACTATCTATATGTAATTTTCACACTGCCGTACTCTAACGGAACTATAAACTCTATACTTTCATCTACTTCATCTATCGTATAAAAATTACCACCACAGTCTGTTATTTGAAATTATACTCCATCTATCGTATTAAAATTACCAATACAGTCTGTTATTTGAAATTAGCATCTTCAACTATGTAAATCGTTGACTTCACGCAGAAGTTATACTAAACATATCGTCAAAGTACAATTATAAGCCAAAATTTTCAAAACAATTGCTTAAAAGGAGACATACATCCGTGATATTATGTTGGTAAATTACCAACAACTGACTGTAAAACATATCTGGTACCTCTATATATGCAATAAGATTAACATTCAAAGTCCATCCTGTTTTCCATATTCTGCACAAAAGAAACGTTCTGCCCCGCCCCATTCATAATAAATAGTATAATAGCTAAAAATGCATGACAAACATCAAATTTGCGTGGTTCTACGTCATACTGCGGTCGTGCCTAGGACATAACCCTTTCATTTTTTTGACTCATTGTTTGAGTACTCGAACTTGAGCTTTCGCGATACTGAGGAAACGGAATTCAAATTTGAATCTGCTTCTACTCTAGAATATTTTTGAATTTATGACTGGAAAATGAATGGTGCAGTAAATGGAGAAGTTTCATCGAAAGTGTGGGCAAAAGGTGAAACTGCAGTCTGGAGAATATAAATCGCTGCAAAAATTAGCGTGATTTGCGAAGCACTGAGCACAGATGGTGGTAATTAACATAACTGTCAATTTTCAGATAGTTCTCTAGTATGTATGTGTGTACTTCATATGATATGGGTGTGATAATATGCATCTACATGCGAGTAATTAATTCGAGGTGGCAAAGCATGAAAACCACTTTGAAAGTAGACCTGTGCGCCGATCAGCATATTTTCGGCGGTTGCGGGATATGTTATTTTCTGCCGGCGGCGGCGGTGAATGAGTTGTTTTTTAATGATAAAATATTTTCCAAACCAATAGCACATGGACAAATAATGCTACCCACATTTGAGTTCCGATTTCTCAAAATCGCTAAAACGTAGGTCACTCATAGTTTGAGTAAATTTTCCGACACTTTTCCGGGGAAAACTTCTTGAATATGGAGCTGCCGCTCAATTTCATCGGCGGCGGCGCACAGGTCTATTTGAAAGGCTGCTGGTTCTTCCGTCGCCACCATTGCCTGCAGTTGGAGTGCTAATTGCTGATGCAAATTGCATGGCACGCAATGTGAATTTCATCACATCATCCATATTCAGGAGGATATTTTGCGAAAATATTATGTTGATGTTTATGAAACAACATTTAATTAATTGCGAGCTCTGCAAACATGATTGATTTTCATTATATAGTCATTTTGTCCTTCGCTGAAGGTAAACAAAACATGTATTCAATGAACCCTCCCAAGACAGCAAAATATTATGGGATGTATACTGCCCATAATCGCATTTCAGTCCCATATGGATAGGAAATCAAGCAAAGATGGGACTGATATGCGATTATGGGTAGTATACCAAGCACGACCCATTATTATTGACGTAGAACTACGAGATTTTTTTTTTGGTTTTTAATAATTTATTTATTAATTACAATTCATAAATTTTAATCTAAAAAAAAAAACAAACATTCAATTCAAAGTATTGAAATAAGAGGACATTCAATATCCTTAATTGATTTCCATATTTATATTTTGAAATTCAGTTCCTATCCCATTCAAAATATGGTTCCAACATGTTCAACCGGTTTTCAGGTACCTCGGTTAGTATCAAATGGCATTATTGGTTAGTGATTTTTTTTTTTCGAGTGAGATACGATAGGTCTTGT
Organism: Ochlerotatus camptorhynchus; assembly: GCF_037179485.1. Lineage (NCBI taxonomy): Eukaryota > Metazoa > Arthropoda > Insecta > Diptera > Culicidae > Ochlerotatus > Ochlerotatus camptorhynchus. The sequence goes on from NW_027040584.1 coordinate 5,365,841, forward strand.
CATTCAGAACTGAAGACAGCAAGTTTCCTTCTAGTCGTACTGTCAAGTTAAAGCAAGCAATAAGATGTCAAATTACACCCTAGTGTCACGTGGTGAGTAAATTCAGAACTGAGCTGTCCATCATCCAATAGGCTTTATACATCAGAACAACTTTGTCCTAGACCGCTACCTTCTACCCTGGAGGGTCGCCAGTTCTAAGCACCATGCCATCACTGAAAATTTCACTTTAGTTCGTGAGTCTAATCAACTCACAATTGCATTACATTGCGTAGCACCATTGGGCACTGCAGGGATACCCGTTAAACAAATTCAAATTGAGCGCCGTTTAAATGCAATTTTCAGCTATTCAACTGAGTTCTACGGTAGTCAAGAAGTTTTTCATAGAAAATCGAGGAAAACTTTACTCATTCACTAAGTAACCCCTAGTTTGCAGTATTTACAGTAATTTGACTCAATTTTGAGTTAATTTGCCGCGTACTAGTGTACTCTTAGACTTAAAAGACGTATAATTATTAATTTCTTCATGCAGATTTTTGAGAAAAACTTTACTCACTTTCTACTATTTTGAGTAAAATCCTACTCAATTTCAAGTTAGTCTCATCGGCCGTGTACCGCGCCTAACTATTTGACAACCGTCACATCCCCAAACGATCTGAAGCAAAACGTACTGGTAAGCTGATTTATAACCTCGCAACCGGTCGTCTCTCTGTTCTCTCGATAGTCATAGCAAGCGAGCACGTGATTGGTTGTTTGTGGCCTAAACGTTTAATCAATTTTCAATAGTTTACTAATGGTAAATTTCTATAAACTTTACTCCAAATAAATATTACACCAATTCTGAATCAAATGGTGTAATAAGAATTTATATCCATCAATAAATGACCATGTTATAAGTATTTAAAACCTAACACTTTTTCGTTACACAATTTGTTAATGTGCACCCCAGTATAGTCCAAAAAGACGTAGGTAAAAACGCGCATGCAAATCTGGTTAACGCTTAAGATTCTCATGCATTTTCACGCACTCACACTTACAACGCCAAAAATGCATTCCAGCTCTCATAAGAACCGTCCAAACGCAAATGTTTATGAATGTTTTGTTAGTCTGATACAAACAAAAATACACTAATTACAATGAATAACGCCAAAACATAAAGCAATGAGATTTTGAGCACGCAGCTCACGAAAGGATTGGGTAGGAATGTGTTGACGTCATACTCGTTTTGTTCGAAGCCGAGAAGTCCTCGGAACTTTCATAAGAAATTTTCAACTTGTTTATATCGCTTGCTAGAAATTTTCTGTCTTGGGCAAAATTGGAGACCTTAAAATTATATCAAAATTTGCCGAAGACATAAAAGCAGTACATCTCCAGACAACAGATGTTTTGTAAAATTTGACTGAAATTCACACTTCTAGTATAAAGTTTTATAAAATCGTTCAAAGGAATACATTTATCATTTTCCGTCGTTCGATTTTGATTCAGTAAATCGTTTCCAAAGCAATACTTTTAATTTTAGAGAACTAAAAAATAAATATTACATGAAATTTGAAAAAAAAGATTTTCTGAATGATTTTTCTCAAAAAAGCCCTAGGAACGCGAAATGTTGCCAGTTATTCATTTGCGAGCCAAAACATCAAAACTTCTTTTTTCTTTGGTTTGTTTTCCGTCGATCGTGTTTTCCATACTGAGCACCAATGCTACCGACGCCAGGGAGGCAGCTCCCACACACCTGGACCCTACCTATCGACCCATCAACTCATGAATCGGGGACCAACGGCTTTACTTCCCTTCGGATGGAAGGCGTGATCAGAGATGTTATGCCTCAGCAAATCCCGACGGCGCAGACTGGGATTGAACCCAGGGGCAGTCACGCTTACCACCACACCACCGGCGCCTGTGGAACATATTGTTAATTTATATTATTTGGCATTCGGCAAGTGTCATTTATTTATTTCTACTTGTCAACAGATAAAATAGTTACCCTAATGACAATTTTCTATATCTAAACATCAAAACTGCTTCAAACACAAAATTAACGCAAACATCTCTTAAAGCTACGCTTATTTTTCTCGCGGGACACATTAAAATCGAACACATAATAACAATTATTGAAAACGCGGCACATACTCAACATTGGTTCGTGTACGCCATAGTTGGTCCTCGAACGCCGGTTGTTGAAGAATGCATGCAGCCGGAGGTTCCGTCGTTGAGTGTTGATGTCAAGAAGACTGAGAAGTGTGGAGCAGTCGACGTTCCCTTGCAGAAGATCCGCAACGAAACAAGCCTTCGCCACATTATGCCTTCCTTCCAAGAGCTCCAGGTCGATGAGGTTACAGCGCCAACAAAGGTGTCGCAACGCAAAGCGAATAAATTTTCGCTGAACAGCTTCAATTCTATGGATGGCATTCTGATAGAATGGCGACCAAACAACGGCAGAGTATTCCAGTATAGGTCAAACCAGGGAACAGTATAAAACCTTCAGGCAATACACGTCCTTGAAGCTTTTGGCGAAACGGAATAAAAATCCTAGCTGCGATGAAGCTTTAGATACAACATAAGCAATGTGATCCTTGAACGTTAATTTGCAATCGAGCATGACTCCCAAGTCCTTGAAAGTCGATTCGCGTTTCAAGCTTATTCCTCTTAAGGTGTAATCGTGGAAATGCATCGCCCGTTTACGGCCAAAGGAGATGACCGAGCACTTGGACACATTAAAAGACATCCTGTTTATCCGGCACCAATCATCAAAGACTTCAAGTTCTTGGTGGAGGAAATGAGCGTCTTGAGGCCCTTTTATTACGTAGTAGAGCTTCACGTCGTCGGCGTACGAGAGTTTAAGGCATTTGAGGATCAAGTTCACGTCGTTCATATACAACAGGAAAAGCAATGGCCCCAGGTGGCTGCCTTGAGGAACACCAGATGTAACAATGAAGGGTGGAGAAGCGTAGTCACCGATCTTAACAGACATAGATCTGCCAGTCAGATAGGAGCGAAGCCAGGTAAGACTCCCATGAACACCCATTTTGTCATATTTAGAGATGGTAATTTCATGGTTCACTCTATCGAAAGCTGCAGAGAGGTCGGTGTATATGGCGTCAACTTGATGGCCACGTTCAATCTCACGAATAATGAACGATGTAAAAACAGTTAGATTAGTCGTCGTCGAGCGCTTAGGCATTAAGCCGTGTTGATCCTGAGAAATACTGTACGAGCAGTCTTGAACCAACTTTTCCAGGACAATTAGCTCGAATAGTTTGGAGATAGCACTCAATGCAGCTATTCCGCGGTAATTGGCGACAGTCTGCTTGCATCCTTTTTTGTGAACAGGGAAAACAAACGAATCCTTCCAACATTCTGGAAAAACTCCGGAGGTCATTGACAAGTTGAAGACCTTAGCTAAGGGCTCTGAAAGAGTGTATAAGCAACGTTTCAGTACTAATGAGGGAATGCCATCTGGACCAGATCCTGTTGATGTTTTCATCTGTTTCCCGGCTGAAATCACCATGTCGCTGTGGATGGTGACATTACTCGTGGCAGCAGCAATTTCCTGAGCATCAAGAACTTCGTCTGAAAAAACGCTGCTGAATTGTATGCGAAACATATTGGCGATATCTGCGACGGAGTTGGCATCAGTAACGCCATCAGTCATATTGGACGGCAATCCCGTTTCTTTCCGTTGCTCGTTCACATATCGCCAGAATTCCTTAGGATTAGCTTTGAGACGACTCTGCAAGTGAGACTGATGTGCGTTGTACAAGCTTGCATTGAGATCTCTGTACTCGTTGTTGGCGCGGACGTAATTAGCCTTCGTAGAATCTGTGTGATATTTACTGTGTTTCCTCAGTGCAGCCCTTTTCTCCTTTTTCAGATGCTTAAGATCAGAGTTCGACCAGGCGGGTTTGGCAGGTTTACACCGTAGTTTTTTAGGCACAAACTGATCGATAGCGTAGAATATGATACCACACATGGTCGAGGCAGCCAGATTCGCATCCCCGGAGTCTAGTGTCGCATTCCAATCCACATTAGCGAGAAAGTTATTCATTCGATCGAAGTCTCCTTTGTGAAAGTTGTAGAAGACGGTTTCGGCGTGGTCTTGGAAGCGTTTCTCAGGATCGATTGCAAGCGTCAACAGTAGAGGTGAATGATGTCTGCAATTTTTGACGAGCGGTGCCGGAGCATGGGTAACAGAGCAGCTTTGTCCCAAATCTTCTCCGACAAAGCACAGATCGAGCAAACGGTTGTTTGCATTCAGAACGCCATTCACTTGCTGAAGCCTTGCGGTTGAATACACGTCAAGCAAGGAGAGAGAAGCCGGTCTGAACGATGAACGGGAATTGTCAGGAAAGAAGAAGCCGTGAGCATCGCTAAGCCACGATACAGTGCCAAGGTTGAAATCGCCCAAGATGATGATGCTGTCCCTGGCATCCATTTGAGAGACAATCCGATCCAGCGAAAGTGCATGCTTCTCAATCAGGCTGTGGTCGTTAACACGGTCGGGAGGAACGTATATCACGCAGATATAGATTGTACCACTTAGAGTTGAAATTGCAAACCACAGATGCTCAACCGTCGAATCTTCAGGAGGTTTCAGTAAGCGAGATACGAAGCAGGAGCGAATGGCCAGAAGGACTCCACCACCGGAGGTCTTGTTGCTGTTGAGGGTTGATCGATCTTGACGGTAGACGGAATATGTATCGTTAAACAACTGCTTTGACAAAGTGTTGTTATTCAGCCAAGTTTCCGAGAAGGCGTATATGTCGTAGCATGCGTCGCTGCATGCTAGCTGGTATTCGGCGAGTGAGCTGTTCATGCCACCGACGTTCTGGTAGTATAGCAGAATTTGAGATGCTGGGACGCATGGAACAGCGGGCTGCAATCTGGAAGTGGAGGCAGCATCAGGCAGAGCAACGTCGAAAGAATAAGGGTACTTGCCGTGGATGGCAGCTTGGAAAGCCCTGTCCCCAGCACTAGACTCAGGGCCGGGACGACTTAGATGGTGGGGGCGTGTGAACTGACCAGGACTGGAACCAGTAGTGGGCGCAGCTGAGCTAGGTGGGTCCAGGGTTTCCATACTGCTTTGTGACGTGCGTCCCAGGCTAGATGAAATGGCGGCTGATGTTCGGCTTGAAACGGAGAATTGGTCGTTGTGATTGAGGGTCTCAGTGTTCTGCAAACGGCATGTCAGCGGGCTTTGGTTCTTCCTGGAAATCACAGGAACGACAGGAATTAGCTGATCAATGTCAAGATCGGAAGAATACTCGCCAAAATAAGTTGGGTGGAAGATCCCCTCTCCACATCCGACCACAGGCCCGGAACGACGATGATGCGCGGAGACAGCAAGTGGCAGGACTGAGGCGGAGGGATTGGGGACTTCCATGAGGCTTTCTACGATGCGTTCCGAGTTTCGAGATGGAGTTGGTTGAGTGTGTACTTGCCTGTCATAGGAGGTTGGAAGACCCCCAGCCCACATCTAAACTCAGGTCCAGGACGACTGTGATGAACGCAGGCAGGGACGTGCACGACTGTGCTAGAGGAACTGGGGGCTTCCAATAAACTTTCTACAATGCGTCCTGGTTGGCTAGCATGGTACGTCAGGAGTCTAGAAGGCGTTGAACTTGTTACGTCCACGCAACGCGTTAAGTAATTGTTACTGGAAATGGAGGTCGGCTCAGGAAGAGAAAATTTTGATACAAAGCGGTACTTGCCTGTTAGTACAGGCTGGAAGACCTCTTCACCGATTCCGAAACCAGGGCCGGGACGACTTCGGATGAATGGATCTTCAAGCAGCACGACTGGTTCGGAGGGATCAGAGGCTTCCAAGACACTGTGTTGTTGCGTCCCGGATCCACCCGGTCGAGTACCAGTTCTCGAATGGGAATGGGCCTGTCACTGTGCCGGGCCAATCCGAGTGATTTTCGTCACCTTTGACCGGGAATCATCAAACTCGCGGAACTGTATACCTTCCGGCCACGACTCACAGGAAAAAGCGACATCTCGTTTGTTTGCACAGACGCCAACTTTGAAGGAGACGAAGTTCAAGGTAGATGGATCTTTCCCTCTGGGGACCAATTTGGTCACCCGAGGTTTTTCGTTGGACTCCATACACAAGCAATCGGTGACGAGAGATGCAATTTCATCGTTTGTAGTGCTAGGATGAAAAACCGATAAATAGATCCACACCAGATCATCGTTCAGATCAACGGTTTTAACTGAATCGATCGATCCTTTCGTCCCACATTGCATCGATTTGTTGTCTGAGCTAGAAGTACGGCGACGCTTCGAAGAACCACTACCAGAATCAAAACGATCAGGTCTAGGCCAACGTGGAGTTGAGCTAGCCGGAATCTTTGAGTCCACTTTGGCTGCCAATGCAGTAACAGCCGAATTCAGTTTTTCAATGTCTTCCTTCATCGAATCGACCGCACTTGGCATCACAGAACCGAAACTCGCGTCGCGGCTGACAATATTCCGGAAGTGACCGTTGGAAAAAAGTTCCGCACAGTGGTCGCACATCCAGAAAACGTTGTTCGCGTACAGTCCAAGCTGATCGAGAAGTTCGACATCAACTTTGGCACAAATCACGTGAAATGTGTCCCCACAAAATCCACGACAGACGATGCGGTCTGAGTCAGAAACGGTTTTGGTGCACTTTTTGCAAGCCATGGTCACAAAAGTTAAAATCTTATTTTTCACGTGTAACCACGACTACCACGTATCGAAAAACTATAGTTGGGACACTACTTGAGCAGAAAGTACGGTAGCACAGTGCAGTGCAGCAAGGATGCAAACAAAGAGTGATAGAGTGAACAATAACAGATAGTCGCCACCACCGGTGTGTGGGACGATAATTATGATCACAGAATTTCTCTACTAAATCACTAGTCACGCAAAAACCTCCACTTTCCTGAGGTACGGCAAACAAATCTACACTCAACAACACGAAACACGACTGAATCAATTCTAAATCACACGGGTAAAACGTTGATATATAGCCGGCGGGTGACCGTAAGTTTACTCACAAACGACACAAAATTCATAGATGAATTATTATCATAATTCCGATTGAACTTAAATGCATTTTTGTGGAAATCGAATTGATTTCCTCGCAAATGTCTACTTCGAGTCCCATGGAGCTTACATAAATATATATGAATGTCAATTTATTTTCCTGCTGCACCACCTTCAAATCTCTGTCTCTAACTGTCTTGGCACGGAGTTTATCTCATTCGTTGGTAATACAATTAGTCATCCATGCAGGCCTCAGGTGAGAGTACGACACGGATCACACACAAAAGCGGATCAATCGGCATCATCTACGGGTAAATTTGCGTATCGAAAGGGTCTTTCGTTCCGGTCGGAGTTTGGTAAGCAAATCGAATTTACCGTAATTTATTTATTTTCGCATCCTTTTTTCCCAACTTGTAATGCTTTGTGTGTAAGTGTAGGAAGTTTAAAACACACTTTCCTTAGAACTTACAGCGTGCAGTGTCAGAACGGGATTTCACTGGATTATATTGTTACACGATTTAAGCTTTTTATTCTGCAATACCAGCACCATCGCGTTGCTGGGATAAAGTTCCGTTGAAATCGTATCCAATGGAAAATGAAAGGATTTTCCGATGTGCATGTACTCGTGTCGAAAGGAGATTGGAAACCATTCGTTCACGGTAGGTGAAAGGGAAAGCTTTAACTCATAATAAATCGCAGCACGTGGGCGGTACACGTTCTGGTTTATTACTTATGTGCGTTTAATCTCAATGTATTTCCAACGGAATGAATGAAACCTCATACACCTTCAGTAAAACAAAATAGGTTGATCCTGAACGTGCACGAGGCCTACCCAATTATATATTTATAAGCTTGTGCAGAATCTTACCCTACCATGCTTCCTTACAATAAAGCTTTCATGGGATTAGAAAAAGAGGGTGTCCACAAACAACACAAAAACTTCTTTACGAGGGTTTAGATTACCCATTCAATGAAGTCGTATGTAAGGACCTCTCCTGCTGGATTCACCCTAAATTGTGCTATACAGCATTGGTGGAGACGCTTGGTCATTCATACGCCACCAACAAAAGACTTGCACCGTTACTCACAGAAAGAGAAATGCGTAACATGGGTCTTGTTCGTGTTCCCACTATAAAAAACCATGCATTAATTCCATCGGACACACAAATATCTCTAGCTCAAGCGAATCATAAACCGAGCACAAACACCGGAACCCAGGATCACTTCCAAGAACTGCACACAGCACAGAGCAGATCATCATCCGAAACGATTAATCACCTTTACTGCCGACAGCGTAATTGGTTTCGTGGCACCTAGCTGTCGTCATCGTCGTCCTTTCTCCAGCAGGTCCTAGAGTTGCAGCAGCAGCTCTTTAAGCATCGCATCCGTACGCAACGAAACCTAACAACCGAACAGCGAAAGGAGTGGCTCACGGAATGATTTCCTATAAGTACGTTAGCCGAAAGGTCACTTCCTGTGCGTTGAGGTGGGGCAGAAAGGCCGGGGGACAGCGGCGGCGAAGCTTAATTCGAGCAGCAAAATTTAGTATAATCCAATAAAATGAGCAAGCAGAATTTTCATCGCTGCGGCAGTTTGTGGACTCTCCCGGAGCTTGGCCGGGCATGAATTGCAAGCTTTTCATCGCTGATGTTTAAACCGGGAAAGCGGATGGCTGGTGGGGTTGGAGGGGAGTTTTTTTTTCGTAAATTTCCTTTGTATATGATCATGATAATAACGAAATTATGTCCGCTGATGCTTTCGGCGCGATACGATGAAGGTCGTCGACGGTGGTGAAAGGAATTTGAAATGGGGAAAATGCTTGTTTGGTGGCGGCATGTTGGATTACGGCATTATTCCGGCCATTAAATTCATTAACAAGTCGAATTGTATTTATGACAATGATTTTATGCGGAGGGTGGCTATGTGTCTGGTGTGATTAAAAGTCAGTATTTATCATTAGAAATGATACACAACATTAATTTTAATAAATATTACTAGAAGTGATAAATGCTAATTGATGATTGCTTTCAGCAAATTTCAATATTGGGAACGTACGAAAAATAGATGCTCGGATAATAAGTCGTCTGTGTCATATAACAACTTACGTTGTCTGTACCCTGGGGTCGATTTGACATTAAAATTGCCGTTTTCAGCGATTTTAGTGCGCATCAAGTTATAATTATTCAGAAATTGAAGGGCGGATCACCCGTGGGGAGCGGTCATTGTAGGGTCGATGTCAAAGATTTTTATACCACGAGAGCCCAGGGTACAGATAACATAAGTTTTTCAAGAAAAATTTATGCATAAGTCGATTCAGTACTACAAATCAAAACGACATACTGAATCACGAAACAATTAGACAAATTTATTGCCACATAAAAAAGTTCTTGCGAAGTCGTCTCCACTCTACTCGATTCATGGTCACACTTCGTCAGCCTCGTAGTCTGCAAAGGGTCCGCAGGTCGCCTTCTACTTGGTCAATCTACCTTGCCTGCTTCGCGCCTCTTCTTCTTGTTCCTGTTGGGGCGTTTTCGAGAACCATTTTCACTGGCTTGTAGTGCGGCATTCTTACGACGTGCCCATCCCACCGTAGCCGCCCAATTTTTGCAATGTGGACGATGGATGGTTCTCCCAGCAGCTGGTGCAATTCGTGGTTCATTCGCCTCCTCCACGTTCCGTCATTCATCTGCACTCCACCGTAGATGGTACGCAACACCTTCCGTTCGAAAACAACATCCTCCACCAGCATAGTCCAGGTCTCGTGGCCGTAGAGGACCACCGGTTTAATCAGCGTCTTGTAGACAGTCAACTTCGTGCCGGGGCAAATTTTATTCGACCGGAGCGTCCTTCGGAGTCCAAAGTAGACACGATTCCTTGCCCTAATGCGTCTTTGAATTTCTCTGCTGGTATCATTTTCGGCGGTCACCAGTGATCCCAAATACACGAACTCATCGACCACCTCGATTTCGTCACCGTCAATCTGAATTCGGGGAGGGAGGCTTACATTGCATTGTCTTCCCTAGAACTTCTTCCTTTCATGTATTTTGTCTTGGATGCGTTTATGGCAAGTCCAATCCGCCTAGCTTCAGCCTTCAGTCTGATGTACGTTTCCACCACCGTCTCAAAGTTCCGTGCCATGATGTCGATATCATCGGCCAGGCCAAGAAACTGGATGGACTTCCTGAAGATCGTGCCACTCGTGTCTATCCCAGCTCTTCTGATCACACCTTCTAACGCGATGTTGAATAGCAGACACGAAAGCCCATCACCTTGCCGTACCCCCTTTTAGCTTCAACTCGTGTCCCCGATCGAACAACGCAAATCACTCAGTTTATCCGGAAATCCGTAATCTGCCATAGCTGATCTCGATCGATTGTGTCGTATGCCGATTTGAAATCGATGAACAAATGATGTGTGGGCACGTTGTATTCGCGGGAATCCATGAATCCCGCCTGGTATTGCCCCACGAACTTTCTTGCAAATGGTGACAAACGGTGGCATAGAATTTGGGAGAGTACCTTGTAAGCGACGCTCAGCAGTGTGATCGCCCGGTAGTTGAAGCAATCCAACTTGTCTTTTTTTTTGTAATTTGGGCATACGACACCTTCCATCCACTCCTCCTGTAATATCTCCTCCTCTCAAATCTTGGCAATAACCCAGTGCTCACTTTTGACGTAGGACTACGTCTGGGATTTCTATATGGGCGTACACTTTGTGAAAACCGAAAATGGAACATGTAACGAAATTATGAAAGATTTTGATCGTTCATAACTCAGCTGCCCCTAGACCTGTTGCAATAATTTTCTCTATATTTTCATCAGAAATATTTCAACGCATCGATTTTGACTGTTTATTTTCATCAGCATTCTCCAAAAGCGTCGAAATAACTAACGAATCCACCAATTACGTACATGCATATACTGCTTCCCAAACACAGTCATCAGATAATCGGTTCTAGACGAAACATGTCGATGTAGCATTGCTGCTTCCCCAACACCGTCATCAGAGAGTCGTTAGTAGACGAAACAAGTCGAAGTGGTATTCGCCTCCGATCATCGGGCGTGTGCGAATAGGGAGGATGCAATTGCGTAACATTTTGCACACTCATCGCCATATTCAGAACCACACGCCCCCAACGAACACACAAAATGCTACCCAGAGTTGTAATCTTGTAGTGATTTTGATCGATTCTCTTCATCGACTTTCTGTTTCGTTAGTAACTCGACGGCAAATACATTTATTGATACGTTTGTTCTTCTGGATGATAGAAGAGCATAGCAGAAATACCACGAAATAGGTTAGTGAAGCCATGGTCATCAAAAGAGGAAATCGATGAAGAGAATTGACTTTCACCCCTCTGCTGATAAGCCCTTTAATTCAGTCGTAGTCACAGCAATCAAAACTAGCATCGCACCGCTTTTGGTTCTTGGGTTACACTTGCTGGTAGCAATTCTGCTGTTCGAAATTTCCGGAAGATCACTAAAATACATTAAATAACACCATTTTCTAGGGATGCCTAAGAATCCAATGATTCGATTAACGATTAATCGTAAAGTTGAAAAACTATCGATTAAATGATAATCGAATTTTCAATTAACCATTTTGTCAAGTTTGCATTTTCCATCAGATGTCACTGCTCTTTTTTGCGGTGACATCTATCGGAAACTAAACACAATTTGTTTTCCGTTAATTTTTCACAGAGGACAGTGGAGAGCAACACATGTCTGGTACTTCTATATATTTCAGATGTTAATCTAAATGCATATATAGAAGTACCAGACATGTTTTGCAGTGTCAGGTACTCTATTTTGTAATATGTGAGAGGGAAATCACAAATCGAGTGTCATCAAAATACATGGCGTGTTGAAAGATTGAGCTCGTGAGAGAGAATAATCTCTCTCATATTTGATTTGTTTTGGCATTCTGGAGCCTGGTAGTAAAGCGGTTAAGGTTGTCGTCAACTTTTTTGACCTGAATATGCATCAAAAGCGTATAATTTAATCTGTTCCGAATGAAACATCACCATCTGTGTGAAAAATAGTCTTGACATAATGGTTCATTATCCGAGCGCATAGCCGACATCCCTTCTTATTTCTACTCGTTTGATTTAGTGCAGTAGAGAAAATAAATAAAAGTACTTATTTATCTGAACAGGCATAAAGAAGAATCATGACGTGAAAGAGGATCATAAATTCGCCGAAAAAAGTGTTACGCGTCTTTCTGCTAAAGGCTAAAATTGACCAACTTGTTGAGAGAAGGAGTTTAACGAGAAAACCTAAAAAGGGGAGGAGCTTTAGCTGGGTGGACACTGATATTCTGCTGCCTTCCAACCTGTCGCAGACACCAGACCCAAACAAGTCACCATCAGGGACGGGTTGGCAGCAGACCTGCGGAGACTCATCATCAAACTAACTCGACGCCGTGAGAAGTACATCATCGCTGGCGACGTGAACACCAAACACCAAGCTTGGGGCAACAGTCGACGCAACCAAAACGGCACAAACCTGAACGACGACCTGGAAGAGGCTCACTACACTATAATAGCGCCGGACTCTCCCACCCGCTTGAGCCGGTCTGGCGTACACTCCACCATCGATATCATCGTCAGTAACATGGGAGACAACATCTCGCAAGCTGTGACCCATCAGGAGCTGAGTTTGGACCACTATCCGGTGGTGGACGATGTGGGCTCATCCGTCAACCGATTCCATGCTTCCCGACGCAACTACCATCGCGTCAGCTGGGATCAGTTCCAACACTGTGTCGGCTCCACTTTCGACTACGGTGTCCTTCCGGAGACGCCCGAATACGTTGACCGGTGTCTGCATTCCATCGAGGAGGCGATATCCCGGGCCAGTGAACAACAAGTGACAGTATCCAGACAGGTGAGCAATACTCTGAACCTTGACAGATCTACCAAAGTCCTTATAAGACTCCGCAACACCATCCGAAGGCAGTACCAACGCTCTGGTCTGCCTGTCCTTAAGACCCACTGTAATCGTCTAACAAAAACCATCCAAGCCAGGATGGTGGACCTCAGAAATCAAGACTTTGCTAACAGGATCCGCTCTCTCCCAGATTGTGCAAAGCCCTTTTGGAAACTAATTAAAATTCTTAAAAATAAGCCAAGACCCATTCCACCACTGACCCCACTGGATAGTCCCGGCGACCCAGTGGTTCATCTGATAGCTCCTGAAGAGAAGGCTGCCGCGATAGGTCAACACTTCTTCAGCTCTCATAATCTCATAATCAATATGTTTTTTCCGAGTAATCCGAGATTACTGACGATGGCTGACGAACTGTTGGCCTATATCAAATCATCTAAAAACATGAAGGCCCCATGTTTCGACAGCATCCTGAATCTGGAACTCAAACACTTGAGTTCCAGATTCTACAACCATCTGGCACTAATTTTTAATCTGTGCCTTCGACTTGGTTACTTCCACTCGTTATGGAAGTCAGCTATAGTCATACCCATCCGGAAACCTGGGAAGGATCCTTCCTCGTCCAATCAGCCTTCTCTCAGGGTTATCAAAACTGTTCGAAAGAGCAGTCCACCACCGGCTCCTAACATCTGCCGAAGAATACAACTTGTTACTCGAGGAACAGTTTGGTTGTCGGAAAGGTCGTTCGACCGTCCACCAGCTGACTCGAGTAACAAACATTCGCAGACACATCTGCCAAAACAACACGTTGAACGTTGAAAATGCCTGTCTGGCCTGGTGTTCAAATTGCAGCAGTACGGTCTTCCAATCTTCATAGTGAAGATAATAAATAACTATCTATCGGACAGGCTCTGAATGGCATCACATCGGTTGCTTTCAACATCGGTGCCGAGTTTCCACAAGGAAGCATCCTTGGCCCCATTTTATTCAACCTGTTCACCACCGATATGCCGGCTCTCCCTGATTGTGGATCGTTGTCTCTGTTCGTAGATGACACATCCATCGTCTACAAGGGTAGGGTCATCGGAGCTCTGACTGCCAAACTTCAGAGAGGCCTGGACGTCCTGTCTGAATATTTCAACAGCTAGACGATCCGTATCAACGCGGCAAAGACCCAGGTCATTATCTTTCCACACTCTAAATCTCCTAGACTTGTTCCGTCGGAGAATAATAAGATCTGCCTGAACGGCACAGTGGTGGAATGGTCCAAAGAGGTCGTGTACCTCGGGCTAACACTAGACAGCAAGCTTCTTTTCAGGGAGCACGTTGACAAAACAAAAACCAAGTGTAACATATTGATAAGATCGCTGTATCCACTTATCAACAGGAAGTCAACCCTGTCCCTGAAAAATAAGCTTGCTTGCAAACAAATCATCCTTCCTGTAATCGAGTACGGTATGCCAATCTGGGAGATTTGCGCCAAATGCCATCACCTCAAACTCCAATGGATCCAGAACATGATCCTTATGATGATCCTAAAAAGTCCCTGTGAACTAGAAATTCTGAGATCCACCTCCAGGCTGGAATTCAGACATTAGAAGAACGGATAGTTTTTATCCTGGAAAGGTTCAGAGACACCTGCCTGAGATCAACAGATCATACGTGATCTAGCACGTCAGACTAAGCTATACTCGTAGTTAGGTAGGTAATCATTTTTTTTTTCATTTCAAACACAACACACTCCCTACGAGGTATTCTGTACATTAGTAGAAAAACGTGAATACGTAAATTAGAAAAACAAATGAAACAGAGATGAAGAGCCTGATAGGCTAATCAATTAAAATGTTAAAACAATGTAAAATTATAATTAACAGAAATAAACGTAATTTTATTACTCGTTGAAGTCATACTTGTAACTAGCTTCGGGAGTAACGGATACCAACAACAGCAGCAGCAATTAAACAGCAGTAGTTGGAGCAGCAGTACTGGAAGCAGATGAGCCGAGATTCATGGAGCTGTGACCAAGGCTGGAAACCGGTCACGACAATATAGATGAAGAACTTCAAGCTTGTAAACAGAATTTATTCCTCGTTGACTTGTTGACAGCAGAGAACACATTCCAATTGGATTTGTGGTTTTCACCACAATTTGAACATTATAATTTCTTAGTATATTCCTCCACAATTCATGCATTAAGCTGGCATGTAGCAATTTTTCTTCCGTGACCCCATTCCTGGCACTTACGGCGCTGGTCGAGGTTTAGTAAATTTCCTCCACTTCACTCGGACATGGAACATAAGGCTTGCATTTTCTAAGGCCTTAAAGTTGTTTAGTTCACTAGAATTGAAGTGAACTAAATAAAAATAATAAGAAATCCCGTTGCGCAACTCACCAGGACGGGATTTCATTTTCATTAAGATTACTTGGAATGGCTCAAATCCAAGTAATTTAGTCAATGCATCTTTGATCAGGCCTAGGGGTTCAACACTAGGCAGACCTTTCATGACAACCTTGAACAGACGTTCAGTGTTGGTGTCGTAAGAGAAACTGTTGTGTTGCTTTACAGTAAGATACTGGAGAAGACGTTTGAATCCGTCCAAGGTTTCAGTCAATACACGAAGTTCAAAAGTACGGTTACGGTTTTATAAGACGAAAGCTGGTGAGGCAATTTTTGATTTATTATTTATTATTGCTCAAATATTTTAAACAATACTGGGATTGAGAGGGACCATCAGGGTTCCCTATTGAAGTGATTTGGACGGGGAGAATGGGAATGCAAACTCCCTGCTGATAATATTTCGTGGATAAAGGGCGGGCTCTTCTCCCCACTAATTGGGGCATCTTCAAGTTTGGGTGCTCGTCATTTTGGCCAATTGTGCGATCATGAGGCTGGAAGAAGATTCTTAAACGTTCCGTAAATGCGTATAGGCGATATTTTAACCGGCTGTAACAGTGTACCTTTATCGGCTCCGTAAAGCTAACGCGATTGAACCTTCCAACTAAACGAACTAGATAAAACAATGTACTTCAAAATGAATGCTTACATGCACCAGCCCTCCCGCTACGATATCAACAAATCCTGTTGACTCGTTTAGCAGACTGTACGACCATGTGGTCGAAGGCGATGATGTAAATAAATAAACAAGCCTGCTCTCGACTATTTATGTAGCCTTAGATAGCATCCGTCGAAAATCTTCAATTTCCAACCCAACCTCTTCTGCATTTTATTTTACAACGAGAAAAAGTCACCCCGAACTAAGCCAGTTAAGGGGGAATTCAAGTTTTGGTTGGCAGGTTCGATAGCACCACGAATTCAGAACACATTTGAATCCATTACTGGTTGGAAAAAAGAAGCTGCCATTCAACGTTCCCATCGAGAAAAAATAACTTCAGTTTGTGGTCGCTGTCATCTGCACTGCAGACATGACCATTCTGGGGAAAAAACATTGACTGGGAGGACTTTATGTCCTGCTGGAAATATAGAAAAATAGTAGAAAATATAATGCCGGTACATGCACTCGAATTTCAAAAGGGAAAATAGCAAGGTCAAGTAACGGTCGCCATGTCATACGTATGCATTTTGGAAGCACATTCACAGAGCGAACCCCCCAAACCGAAACAAAGAAAACCTTTGAGCAGTTCCAGGCCAAATAATAAAAAAACAATGGATGTACGGCCTTCTCCGATTTGTATGAAACTTTGAAAAATTGTTTTTTTATGGGAAATCGTTCACATTTTTGCTGAACTTCGGCCATTTTGGAACATGTATGTTTTTTAAAATGGCCGCTTGTACATTTTTCAATATAGTGTGGCACGCAAACGTCACTTCTGATCGAAATGACGTCTGAGACAAAAGTTGTAGAGAAAATTAAAATCTTTCTGTGAAAAATTATGAATGGTAATTTTTTCACTTAATTTTAAGAAAAAATTCTAAAAAGTGTTACAAACATAAATATGTTTAAATGAATTTAAATTTTTATTTTTTTTTTAAGAATGTCTTAATATAAAATAATACTTTTGAAATGTTGAAAACCTTGGACACTTTAAAATTGACAAAAATCGTCAAACAACAACTTTAAGAGTTGGTTGGAAATGCTATCTAACATGAAGCTTTATTGTGATAATTTATTAGCTAGAGAATGATCTTAGAAGAGGGTAGGTAGATAGTTCCGTTGGAGTACGGCAGTACAAAAATTGAATAGAAGTTGAAAATGAGCGAAGGGCCATTAATGCGACAGGGCAATTCAAACGCACACTCTTTACCTTACCCTCCGACGTACGCGGAGATTTGAAGCACGTCTTCAAATCTACAGGCAAATGCTCAAATATTGCCTGCGGCTGTGGAATAGTCCTAGTGACGTTTGATCACTTCCTAAAGCCCCACGTTGCCGAAAGCATTTCCAGTCGATGGTGTGTTATAATGCAATTCTTCTTTACCCAACTACAGTCAGGAATCCTTATTGCCGGGGTAACGGGGGCGTTAATAAGGAACCGCGAATAAGGATACCCAGAGCTTATGGGATTTTCACTAATGGGGGCTGAGGTGGATTATCTCATTTGTTACGATATATAGAGCTATACTGTCTTCGACAAAAATATGTTGTACTGGGATAGACCAACAAGCCTGTGTCATTGGATTCAATTGGGAACCACGCCGCTAGAGCCGCTTCACTTTTATGTGTGGCCATAATAGAAAGTTTCTGTTTTCAGAAAAGTTGATCAAGTGACCAAGTCCTTTCGGATGGTAGCCATATTAGTTCAGAACTCTCTCACTACACAGCGCTAGTGTGCACATGAGCTTCCTATATAAGCTGTATCTCAAAATCCTGGCCATATAGAAGGTTACTGTCTTGCGCAAAGTTGTTCAGGCGACCAAGTCCTTTCGGATGGTGGGCATATTAGTTCATAACTCTCACTACACAGCGCTAGTGTGCACATGAGCTTCCTATATAAACTGTATCTCGAAAACCTGGCCATATAGAACGTTGCTGTCTTGAGCAAAGTTGTTCAGGTGACCAAGTCCTTTCGGATGCTGGTCATATTATTTAAGAACTCTCTCACTACGCGGCGCTAGTGTGCACATGAACTTCCTTAATATGTTATTTCTGGAAAGCTTGTCCATATATGTAAGATGTTACTGTGCAATGTGAGAACACGAAACGGAATAGGAATGACGTGTAGAGAGGCTGTAAATCGATTTCGGACGCCATTTTAAAATCCAAGATGGCGGTCATCGATTCAAGAAAAACTGTCAAATACCCTACAATATCGGTATTTTCGGAAAGGGAACGACGTGTATAGGCTGGAAATCGAAGCCAGACGCCATTTTGAAATCCAAGATGGTGGCGATCAGTTCAAGAAAAACTGTCACATACGCTACAATATGGGTATTTTCGGAAAAGGGATGACGTGTAGAGGCTGGAAATCGATTCCAGATGCCATTTTGAAATCCAAGATGGCGGCGATCAGTTCAAGAAAAACTGTCACATACGCTACAATATGGATATTTTCGGGAAAGGGATGACGTGTAGAGGCTGGAAATCGATTCCAGATGCCATTTTGAAATCCAAGATGGCGGCCATTAGTTCAAGAAAAACTGTCAAATAACCCTACAATATGGGTATTTTCGGAGAGGGGATGACGTGTAGAGGCTTGAAATCGATGCCAGACGTCATTTTAGAATCCAAGATGGTGTCCATCGGTTCATAAAAAACTGTCAAATACCCTACAATATGGGTATTTTCGGAAAGGGGATGACGCGTAGGGACTGTAAATCCATGCCAGACGTCATTTTGTAATCCAAGATGGCAACAACCGTTTCGAGAAAAACTATCAAATACTCTAAATATGGGTATTTTCGGAAAGGGAATGACGTGTAGGGGACGACGGAGGAGTTTTGCGCAGCCAAGAACATTAGCTTCAAGGCTTTGCTGCTCTTTGATAACTCTCCGTTGCATCCGCCCACCATAAGCAATCCCACCATAATGCTTCTATACATGCCACCAAAGATCACGTATTTGATTCAACCCGTTGATCAAGGCATCATCAAAAATTTCAAGCTGAAGTATGTCAAGAGAAGCTACAGTTTTATTATGGAAACAGCCGAGAATGAAGGCCTTTCACTAGCGGATACACGAAAGTAGTTCAGCATCAATAATTGTTTCGACTGCTTGGATTTGGTTCTAAAGGACATAAAACTAAGCACGTTGGTGAACTGCTTGAAGAAAATTCTTTCGTTGTATTTCGCGAATTTACAATGCAATGAAAACGACAACGAGGACTTGCAGATCATGTCCGAAATTCAACAAATTCACGAAAACTTTGGTGCGCCGGGGATAAGAAACACGGTGAAATCAACGAAATCATAAGAGATGCACCGGCTACAGCAGATGAAATTGTTAGCGAACTGGACCCATCTACAATGAATATGGATTATATTTTCATCCGACCACGGCAGAAATCGAGTTCAAAATAAATCAACTCCCCGAGTTCGAAAGCTTCTGCACATTGGACAGTAATGTCAAACAGAGTGCAAAAATGCAAGATTTGCTAAGGAAAGTCAAAACGATGCCAAACTATACGCAATATGCTTGGTAAGCATTATTAATAAGACAAAATTCCTATTCCTACACGCAAACCAAAAATCTAAAGGGTGATACGGTCAAAATTTGGTCAAGGGAAAACGCGTGTAAATCGGTGAAATCGTTTATTTAAAAAATCAAATTAAATTTCTTTTTCAAGTTCAATTAGTATAAAATTCAGGAAAAATATTCAGTTAGGCTTCCGCTTTTCCAAATCCGAATTGCCGGGCCTTACGCTTGACCCCTGCCATCAGATTTTGTACAGCCACCTTGTCCACCTTCTTCGCCGCAGAAAGCCAGTTTGCCTTGAACTGCTGCTCGCCCTTAGCAGTTTTTTTGGTCTTCTTTAGGTTCCGCTTGACAATAGCCCAGTATTTCTCAATTGGGCGGAGCTCTGGCGTGTTGGGAGGGTTCTTGTCCTTGGGAACCACCTGCACGTTGTTGGCGGCGTACCACTCCATGGCCTTTTTACCGTAATGGCAAGATGCCAAATCCGGCCAAAACAGTACGGAACAACCGTGTTTCTTCAGGAAAGGCAGCAGACGTTTATTCAAACACTCTTTCACGTAAATTTCTTGGTTGACAGTCCCGGAAGCTCACACACCACCGCGTCCTAGCAAGAAGTACGGTCGACTTGTTTCGCGCTCCGTTAATTTGGAAGTTTTCTCGCTATTATCTGACGTAAATAATCAGTTTTTCTCGCTTAGTGATTCCTGGCATAATTCCGGATAAATTTATCAAAAAGTGAGTTTTTTTCTGAGAAGAAAGTGTGTTTTCGGCATCATCGAAAATTGTTTTTGCGATTGGCAATTCGTCAATCATTTTGCGCACCATCGGTGCGTGGTCACGCATACCTGTGCACACGGATCATCGTCATCGAGTGTCAGCATCTGCCTCCACATTCAAACCGCTCATCCATCATCGTGTGTTCAGCTGAGTGCCGAGCTTCATACAAGCACACACCAACGCGGATCGAAGATCATCAAAGCTGTGCGTCGCTCCGCTGCTGCTGTGTAAACGCTCGGTGATAGTAGTATAGGATTATCAGATAAGTTTTTGTTCTTGTTTCTTTCTTTCTCCCATCTGTTAAATTTTAAGTTTGTGTTCCTGTGTTAGTATTTTTTTTTTCTTCGTGTATTGTGTCCGAGTAATTTTGATTATCGTTGCAGTGGTAGAGCGTTTTTCGCTCCCACTAGTACGGCAAAATGGACATTTTGTCGGAAGACGAAATGGACGTTTTGTCGGAAGATGACACCACTTTGCCACGCGATAGCAAGAAGGGTCGAAAACGTCTGTCATCCCAGAAATCGGATGATGCCATCCCTGCTTCGTCATCTCAGTCTGGTAATGGACAGGGACAGATAAGCCCCCGATCGCGAGCCTACCCAGAAGACTCGACTGGCCCATGGGTTGTTTACTTTCAGCCCAAAAAGAAACCTTTGAATGTAATGCAAATTACTAATGATCTGACGAAGCGGTTCTCGGCCGTGACCGAAATCTCGAAGGTGAGATACAATAAACTTCGCGTTGTCGTCTCTAACCTGAAACAAGCTAACGAGATTGCTGCCTCCCAGCTCTTTACACTCGAGTATAGAGTGTACATCCCAGCTCGTAATGTGGAGATCGAAGGTGTGGTCACCGAAGCGAGTCTGACCCCCGAGATCTTGGCGAAGCAAGCGGTTGGCCGTTTCAAGAACCCCTTGCTTCCCACGGTTGAGATACTGGAAGTCCAGAAGTTGAACGCAGTATCTTTCAGCGAGGGTAAAAAGAGCTTTACCCCCACAGACTCGTTTCGGGTGACCTTTTCTGGTTCAGCCCTTCCTCACTACATCGAGTTGGGAAAACTTCGGCTACCTGTGCGTTTGTTTGTTCCTCGGGTCATGAACTGCCAAAACTGCAAACAGTTGGGACATACGGCCTCTCACTGTGGCAGCAAGGCACGCTGTTCCAAATGCGGGGAGAAGCACGAGGATGGTGCCTGCACAGTCACTGCACCAAAATGCGTGTACTGTAAGGGAACTCCTCATGGTCTCTCATCGTGCCCGGCGTACAAACAACGCGGGGAGAAACTAGAACGCTCTCTTAAGGAGCGTTCCAGGCAGTCTTTTGCAGCAATGCTAAAAACAGCCACACCATCAACCAACGACAAAAATCCCTTTGCTGTTTTGTCTGATGACGAGTCTGACTCTGACTTGGCTGAGGAGGGAGTTTCTTTCAGTTTTCCGGAAGGTTCTGCACGGAAACGAAAACGCATCCGTTCGCGGAAAGTTGCAGATAAGGAACCCCAAATCAGCTTGCCCAAATCAAGGAGTGATGGAAAAAAGGAAGTTTCAACTCCTCCTGGTTTCCGCAGAACTGATTATAACCAGAATTTTCCATCTCTCCCGGGGACATCAAAAACCCCTGATGGCCCATTTTTAAGAACAGAAGCCCCTTCTTCATCCGGGTTGTTCTCATTTGATAAAATTGTGGACGATATTCTCAAGTACCTGAATATTTCTGATCCTCTCAAAAGCATTGTTCTGGCAATGCTTCCTTTTGTGAAGACCCTCTTGAAGCAATTGACATTGAAGTGGCCCCTCATTGCAGCAATCATTTCCTTCGATGGATAATTTTCCAAACGAGGTCGGGGATTTGATCACTGTTCTACAGTGGAATTGTCGAAGTCTCATTCCTAAATTAGATTCTTTTAAGTTTTTAATTCACAATAATGATTGTTGTGATGCATTTGCTGTTTGTGAAACTTGGCTCTCTTCAGATATCGATCTTCCTTTTTATGATTTTAACATTATTCGACTGGATCGTGAGGATTCGCGTGGAGGAGGGGTACTTCTGGGGATCAAAAAGTGCCATTCCTTCTATAGAGTGAATCTTCCACAATTTCCAGGTATTGAAGTTGTTGCATGTCAGGCTATTATTAAAGGTAAGAGCCTTTGTATTGCTTCTGTTTATATTCCTCCTAGAGCCGTTGTTAATCGCAAACAACTTTCAGATATCTGTTCGGTACTTCCTGCTCCACGGTTGATTATGGGAGATTTTAATTCCCACGGTACAGGCTGGGGGGAACTGTATGATGACAACCGTTCTACTTTGATATATGACCTCTGCGACAACTTTAATATGACAATTCTTAACAATGGAGAAGTAACACGTTTGGCTGGCCCATCCTCGAATGGAAGTAGATTAGACCTCACACTTTGCTCTAACTCATTATCGTTGGATTGCACGTGGAATGTGATCCAAGATCCCCACGGTAGTGATCACTTGCCGATCAAAGTTTCAGTTGCCAGTGGGTTCAATCCGTCGGAACCCGTTAACGTCGCGTACGATCTTACCCGTAATATCGATTGGACATAGTTCAAGAATGTGATAGAAGATGCCCTAACGTCGGTAGAAGGGCTTCCACCGTTGGAGGAATATAACTTCCTCTCCAATCTGATTTTGGACAGCGCGCTTCAAGCTCAAACTCGGCCGGTTCCAGGAACGTCTTTCCGTAGGAAACCTCCTTCCCCTTGGTGGGACCAGCAATGCACTGAGGTTTATCGTAAAAAGTCCGACGCGTTTAAGCTTTTCCGGAAACGTGGAACACCCGTACATTTCGAAGCGTACTCGGCTTTTGAACGCGAACTCAAGAGCCTCATCAAAGCCAAGAAACGCGGATACTGGCGGCAATTCGTGGACGGATTATCGCGCGAAACGTCGTTGAATACGCTTTGGAATGCGGCGCGAAGGATGCGTAACCGGTCTTCAAACAACGAGAGCGAGGAGTACTCCGATAGTTGGATTCTCAAGTTCGCGCGAAAAGTATGTCCTGATTCTGTGCCGGCACAGATGATTCCTCGCGAAACGACGAATTCGGTAGACGAGATCAGCCAGCCTTTTTCAATGCTGGAGCTCTCACTCGCGCTCCTTTCGTGTGGCAATTCGGCTCCGGGGGCTGATAGAATCAAGTTCAACTTGTTGAAGAACCTCCCAGACGTCGCTAAGAGGCGCATGTTGAACTTGTTTGGTCAGTTCCTGGAGCTTAATATTGTTCCGGATGATTGGAGGCGGGTGAGAGTTATAGCCATTAAAAAGCCTGGAAAACCCGCGTCAGATCACAACTCGTATCGTCCCATTGCGATGCTATCGTGTATTCGAAAATTGTTGGAGAAAATGATCCTTTTTCGCCTGGACAAATGGGTTGAGTTGAACCACCTACTCTCAGATACTCAATTTGGTTTCCGTAGGGGCAAGGGAACGAACGACTGTCTCGCGTTGCTTTCCACTGAAATTCAGTTGGCTTTTGCTAATAAAGAGCAAATGGCTTCTGTCTTCTTGGATATTAAGGGGGCTTTTGATTCAGTATCGGTTGAAGTCCTTTCAGACAAACTCCACGCTTGTGGCCTTTCTCCATTAATTAATAACTGTTTGTAATTGTACAATTTGCTGTCAGAGAAACATATGAGCTTTTCTCATGGAAACTCTACAGCTTCACGATTTAGCTACATGGGTCTCCCCCAGGGCTCATGTTTAAGCCCCCTTCTGTATAATTTCTACGTCAGAGAAATTGACAATTGTCTAAGGGACAACTGCACGTTGAGACAACTTGCAGATGACGGAGTAGTGTCTATGACAGGACCCAGAGAGGCCGACCTGCAAGGACCCTTACAGGATACCTTAGACAATTTGTCTACCTGGGCTATCCAGCTAGGTATCGAATTCTCCACGGAGAAAACTGAGTTGGTCGTTTTTTCTAGGAAGCATAGCCCAGCACAACCGAAGCTTCAACTTTTGGGTAAACCGATCACTCATTCCATGTCTTTTAAATATCTCGGGGTCTGGTTCGATTCCAAATGCACCTGGAGATCCCACATTGAGTATCTGAAGCGGAAATGCCAACAAAGGATCAATTTTCTCCGAACAATTAACGGAACGTGGTGGGGAGCCCATCCGCAAGATCTTCTAACGTTGTACCGGACAACGATTTTATCGGTTTTAGAGTACGGTAGTTTTTGCTTCCAGTCGGCGGCTAAAACGCACATCATCAAACTGGAACGGATCCAGTATCGCTGTCTTCGTATCGCGTTAGGATGCATGCACTCGACTCATACGATGAGTCTCGAAGTGTTAGCGGGCATGCTGCCACTCTCTGATCGATTTTCGGAATTATCGCTCAGGCTCCTCACCCGTTGTGAAATTATGAACCCACTGGTGATTGCAAACTTTGAGAAGCTTCTTGAGCTAAACCCTCAAACTCGTTTTATGTCATTGTACTACGTGTACATAACACAGGATGTCAGCCCTTCGCAGCATAATCCCTATCGTGTTTGCTTCTCCGACTTCGACAGTTCTGTTCATTTTGATTTATCAATGACGCAAGAGATTCGCGGAATCCCAGAGCATCATCGTTCCATGATTGCTCCGTCAATTTTCGCTGCAAAGTTTGGCCAAGTTGATTCCGCAAGATCGTTCTTCACAGATGGATCACTAATAGAGGCGTCCGCTGGTTTTGGTATTTATAACGAATTTCATAGCGCCTCTCGAATGCTTCAAGCTCCTTGTTCCGTATATGTTGCGGAGCTGGCGGCAATACATTATACGCTAGAAACGATCGCCTCACTTGCACCAGATCATTATTTTATTTTTACGGATAGTCTCAGTTCTATCGAGGCTATTCGCTCTATGAGGCCGGTAAAGCACTCCTCGTATTTTCTCATGAAAATACGAGAGATTCTAAGTGCTTTATCTTTAAGATCTTTTGTCATCACCTTTGCATGGGTCCCATCTCATTGCTCGATTCCGGGCAATGAGAAGGCGGACTCGCTTGCAAAGGTGGGCGCTATGGAAGGCGATATTTACGATCGACAAATCGCCTACGACGAATTTTTCTTCATTTATCGTCACCAGTCACTCGCCAGCTGGCAAAATAAATGGAGTGAAGGGAGTTTGGGACGATGGTTATATTCAATCATCCCTAAGGTGTCGAAGTGTCCTTGGTTCAAGGGGTTGGATGTGGGTCGAGGCTTCATTGTATGATGTCTCGCCTCATGTCCAATCACTACTCGTTAAACGCTCACTTGTTCCGTGTTGAGCTGGGGGACAGTAATCTCTGTGAATGTGGACAAGGTTACCAGGACGCAGATCACATTATTTGGTCATGTGCTGAGCACCGTGGAGTCAGATCCGAGTTGTACGATTCCCTTCGGGCTCGAGGTAGACAACCTAATGTTCCAGTTCGGGATATTTTGGCTAGACGCGATCTGGAGTTTATGCAACTCATATATGTTTTCTTGAAGAATATTAACCATAGATTGTAAGTTTGATTAACCTTGTGTTTAGTTAGTGTTTTGTATGTATGTGTGTGTTTTTTTTTGTAGATTTGTTTCTGTAATAATTGTATAATTACAGAGTTGATATAACGTCGATAGGATTAAGTATATTTTTTAGAAAAAGTGAAATTTTTGAATCATAAATCATATTCCAAATCTCCTTTTCCCTCTCCCGATCCAAACAATTGTCATCCACTAACCTCGAGAAGACCGCGAGCAATCGGTTCCAATCCTTTAATTTTAGATTTAAGACATTTATAATGTATAAACAAAATGATAACTTGGCTCTGTAAAGTTTATTCGATTGAGCCTGTACAAATAAAGCAATTAACAAAAAAAAAGTCCCGGAAGCTATGAAAATGCTGCTTTTCAAGCCACAGGTACAGATGGCTTGCCAAACCAGATATTTCTTTGCGAACTTTGACAGTTTCATGTGCTTGAAAACATCTGCTACCTTTCCCCTTCCTTTTGCCGTATAAAACTCCTGTCCCGGAAGCTGCTTGTAGTCGGCTTTGACGTAGGTTTCGTCGTCCATTACCACGCAGTCAAACTTCGTCAGCATCGTCGTGTACAGCCTCCGGGATCGCGCTTTGGCCGTCGTATTTTGTTTATCATCGCGATTTGGAGTCACTACCTTCTTGTAAGTCGATAGTCCGGCTCGTTTTTTGGCTCGATGCACGGTTGTAGACGATACACCCAGCTTATTTGCGGCATCTCGGAGAGAGAGGTTAGGGTTTCGCTTGAAACTACCGGCAACTCTCTTTGTCGTCTCAGTGGCTTCCGGTTTTCGATTTCCCCCCGATCCAGCCTTCCTGGCTGTCGACAAACGTTCCCCAAACACTTTAATTACATTTGTAACGGTTGATTTGGCAACTTTTAGCGATTTTGCGAACTTTGCGTGCGAGTAGCTCGGATTTTCGCGATGCGCGAGCAAAATTTTGATACGCTGCTCTTCTTGCTTGGACGGCATTTTGACAACTGAAGAGTAAATTCCAAAATCAAAATAGGAGTAACATTCTACACACACACACACCTTCAAAATAAGGGGTGTTCAGGTTTTTTAAATGCAAAATTGAAAGAAATACGTCAAGTTGATATTGACCAAATTTTGACCGTATCACCCTTTATTACAATGAATGTTAGTTCTGTTTCCTATCATCCTCTGTACATGAACATCGCAACGAATGTTAGAAATTGACCATGCAGACGATGTAATGGTTTTTTTGTCTTTTTTATTTCGTGTTCTATCTACGCTTTCGACTATACCAGTAAGCTTGTAGAACGACGCACATTGTAGAACATTGTCGAACGACGCACACACTTGCGTCGAAACTCTCCAGCAGAAAAAGCATACGAAGTCGAGTATGCGAGAAAATGAGCGCTTCATGTTTGCTTTTAGGCTATCCATATTCAGAAACATGGAGAGAGCAGTGGAGAAAGCACAGGTCTGATAATCGCAACGTTCGTGGTTCGAGTCCAGTCGGCAATCTGTTTCCAATTTTTTTCGACATAACTTATTTACCTCACTAATACATTCTACATTTTTTGGTCTCCAATTTTCTTGCATTGCACCGCAGCTAGGTATATCGCATCCTCGGTTCATGCGGTCTCCACTAACATATATTGTAGTAGCTTCAGAAAAGTTTGGAATCTCTTCATAAAATATTTAATCACTGCAGAAAAATCGGAATCACTTTGGAAAGCACAGAATCAGTTTTAAAAAATTCAAAATTTCTTCTGAAATTCCTGAACACTTTGAAAAATCTTAGAATCAGTCTGAAAAGTATAGAAACTACTGAATAGCTTTAGATAGTTCAGACATAATTGAGCATGGTAATGATTAACCACACGCGGTTGCTACTCCGTTATTACCAGATCACCTGACCGAGACGCAACGTTGGACTAGCATGCATCTGCAATGTGTAAAAACTGGTGATCTCATACTTTACGATGGGCAATAACAGCGCCGGACGTTTCCAAATGTAGGTCAATTAGACCGTCAAAAACCGAGAGATTCTCCTCACTTCCACAACATTTTCAGTATTGATTCTTATCGCTAAGCAACTCAATTGTGTCAAATCGAAAAAAAAAGTCTCGATTTTGACAACATAGATGAAGTACAGTCCTCCACAACTCGATGTCCACTAGCTCAATATCGAGTTATATAACCATAATAAAAATTAGTGTCATGGCTACTGCGATAGCGAATTTGTATGCTATTGCTATTCTATAACTCGATAATTCTATAACTCGAGTCGTAGATAGTGCACTGTAGTTACGTTTCCAAAAACGAGATCTGTCTATACTGACATTACATTATATTAAGAAAGTTTGGAATCACTTTGGAAAAGATCAGAATCATTCCAGAAAGTACTGAATAAATTGAGAAAAGCTTAAGATCACTTTGGAAAGTACTGGACCATTTCAGAAAAAAAATAGCACGTACAGAATAGCTTCAAACCGTACTGAACTTTAAAAAAGTTTTAAATCACTTCGGAAAAATTGGAAACACTGGATCCGTGTATTCAGCATATTTAATTGCTTCAGAAAAGCTTGAGTTCAGTAGGGAAAATGTTGAATCACTCAAAGATAGGCTCACTTCCGAAAGTGTTAAATTTTCTGGACAGTTGTCATAATTTATTACTACTCAATATATCACAAATCCACCACCTCCAGCATGAATTAAGCAGCATCGTAGAGACCAAAATGGTAATGATTTGTAAAACGCCTGAGGTATTCTGAGTAAAACGCATAAAGCGAATCCATATTTATGTATCTTAGCGGCACCGGTAGTGTAGTGGTAAGCGTGATTACCTCGCACCCCAGAGGCCTGGGTTCAATCCTAATCGGCACCGCCGGGATTCTCTGAGGCATAACATCTCTGATCACCATTGGTCCCCGGTTCATGAGTTGATGGGTCGATAGGTAGGGTCCAGGCGTGGGAGCTGCCTACCTGGCGTCGATAGCATTGGTGCTCAGCACGGAAAAAAAAAGATCGACGGAAAACAAATCAAGGAAAAAAATAAAACTTCGAGTCTGATCGATTTGCCATTTGCCGTGGAACTGCTCTATTGTCGATTTTCCCCACCCAGTAAAATGCGATAAGATTGGCTTGGGCCTGCAGTGGTGCAGCAGTTCAAGAAAAGGAGTCGAAACGAAAAGCTTGCTGAAAATTCCGACTCGTAAATAAGGTTTTGTTTGGCTGCTCCGGGATGGGCGTACTTTGCATGCTGCAATGTTTATGGCTCCTCTGCTGCGGTGTGTTACGATGGTAGGACAGCTAAACAGCAAGCAACGAAAGCTTCGACTCGGATAATGCAACAGGAGAATGCAAATGAATGTGTTGTGTATATGTCCCTTTGGCTTTCCTCACAATGAGAGGGTAACATATGCGATTGTCGTATCGGAATATTTCAATTGGATTCTGTTTTCGTATTTTCATGAAAATTTTATTCTACCCATTCAATACGAATTGGGTTAAAATTTAACTATGGCAACATTTCACCGAATGAACTCCTAAATCCATAAACAAAAACAAGTAAACGAGAATTCTATTTAAAAAAAACCCTCCGCTACCGCGGGGAATTCAATTTCCATACTCAGCGGCGTGATTTCGTTTCCTGATCAGAAAAACAAAAAAACAAAATCAACTTCAAGAATAAATGACGGTTCCGCATTTTTGTTTTTGTTTGATCGTTGTTTTGGCTACTAGGTACACCATGTTTTCATTCTGCTCGCCAACTTTCTTATCTGCTCCCCCATCTGAGAAGTAGGGTAGAACAGGCCAAAATGCACCCCGGAGCAAAACGCCCGATGTGTGGTGTTCATAGAAATGCTAGTCTAAGTACAGAACAAGCAATGCTGGGGTGCGTTTTGGACAATCTTCCCCGAACGTGTCTGGCGACACCTAAAAATACTACATCGAAAAACTTGACTGCTTTTAGGTTTATCTTGGAACGATATTCGTTTCGATAGCGTCGCAGCCTAGATTGGATTCGATGGAAATGAGAATCCGGTTGTCCATTTCCATGTTTGGCGCTTCCACGTACCTGGGTTGTTCGTCGAAGTTCATTTGATATTCTGTTTCGACATTTTCCGGAAAGGCCGAACAACTGTCATCAAGAGTATGAATAGGATTTCCTATTAAAATTATTCCAATGCTTGTCTGTAGTAAAGTCCAGATCTCATGTTAATCAATTAAAATCTTTGTCCAATACCATTTACGAGTTTTATTGTAGCAATAGCTCTACCCATTTCAAACAACTGAATTGAATTTAAATCCTCATAAGAATGTGATAGCGATAAAACCATTTCATCCTGCCCGACTAGGTTCAAGCAAAATGGCCAATCACCCAACATCATCCGATCCTTTCGATGATGAAACCAATCGGAAGAAGAGATACAATCCCAGCCGCCCCCGGGAAAGCCTCGAGATTTCAAAATCCAAACTGCTCGTTCAGCTGGCGAATGGAAATGTTCAGCTACTAAAAGGCATCCTTTTTTGTGAATACATAATTTCTTTTATACTGCTGCTCGGCAGTTCGTCCTCCCGTTGACGGTGGAACGATGATGGGAAAATGTTCGGTTTAACCCCTTTTTTGTCTGTCGAAAGGATGGAATGTTTCCATCGACGTATGTTTGCCCAAAACTGAAAGCAATTGGTTAACCCAATCTGAAACTTTCATTCGACCGATGTTCGCTTTATTCATGATGATGGTCAGCGAAATCAACCGAACCGGAGCGTGTCCCAAGTTATGAGCTTTGGAATAGTTTGTGCAGATTTTCCCTTCAAACTGGTCAGCGTTCCAGTTCCGGCGAACTTCCACCGAATAACATCTAAACAGCCGGTACGGTTCCGTAGCTGTAATTAAATCTGAAAGCGCTTCGTAGAAACTTTGTCCGGAAATGTGATTCGGTTCCCAAGTTCATACCGCTTCATTCATAGCCAATTAGTGCGGACATTTCGTAGGAAACTTCTTCTGATGGGCTGAGCCCAAGATGGTTGGAGAAGTTTTGCTCAATCCGTTTGATGAAAGCATTGGAAACATTTTCTCGGAATCCATCTGCATAGCATGGGAGAGTTAGGTGATCTCAAATATAATCACTGTCTTGCCATGCAGTCCTGCAAGACTTCGGCGGAAAGTTTGATTGTTTTCTGAGTTGCAATTAGTGTTGTTGCCCATCTGCCCCTAATGGGTTTAGAATGTTTGGTCGTTTTGATGGCTCATTTGAAACTTCTCGGTGAGGGTGCATCACAACCCGAGCAAATATCCAACCAAGATGGAATCGTCCATCAGATCACGTGACATAAATCGTGAGCTGAAATTGAAATTTATTGGCCCGGAAGCTCATCGCACTTCTCCAGATTCCGTTATCACATAGCTCACATAAACAAGGGAAACGAAGGATCAAAAAATAAAACAGAAATTGAAGCAATGGAAAATGTCACCCTTGAGCCGCATCGTTCATGACATGACGTATAACCGTCTTCATGCGTGAGTCAACACTGGGGTGGAATACATTTTAGTTCAATGAAGGAGAAACCGAAAGTAGCTCAAGATCCATTAACGTCCGAATGATTTCACATTTATAAAAAAACACGAGATTTTTTTCTGGAACACTTCGATTTAATCTAAGAATTAGTTTAACGAATTTGAAAATGAAATGTATGTTCAATTTAAAAAAAATACGGTAGGACACATACACCTAAAACATAAATAAATATTCGTAAATCTGTTCACAGCCAAAAACAATTTACGTAGTTTACGAACAGTCCCCTATTGAAAAAAAATATATCATATATTGAATAAAGGTAGAATCAGATCAGTATTGAATGTGTTAGTAAAACATCAAACATATAGATTGATTTGTATGTTCTAGTGTTACACCTGCAGACATAGACAAACATCCACACTCACACAGATAGAGCTACAAATGGTGAGTTGACAACCTGGGAAGAGCGTTTCACCTAGCTCAGGTCCTCATAAGTTCCTACCTCACACCTCCCCACGGTGTAGCCTGGGTAATATTGTCCTTCAGACAATAGCAAAGTAAGCGGATGCGACGCAAACACTGGCGCGGTAACCATAGCTCGGCGATACAGGAAATCCCAAGTAACAATTCTAGATAGAGCTGGAATTAGGGCGTAACAGCTTTTGTAAACAATGACTTCTCTCGTTGATTTCTAGCAACTCAAGGCATGCCTACACAAACCAACATATCCATCGGGTA
The DNA here is from genome assembly GCF_037179485.1 of Ochlerotatus camptorhynchus. Classification (NCBI taxonomy): domain Eukaryota; kingdom Metazoa; phylum Arthropoda; class Insecta; order Diptera; family Culicidae; genus Ochlerotatus; species Ochlerotatus camptorhynchus. Next base: position 5,397,857 of record NW_027040584.1, read on the forward strand.
GGGAAAGTCTTCCTCTATTCGATGGTAATGTTAATTTGCCAGGGAGAGTCATATCTTTCGAGAAATCATCGAGAGAAGTCATTGTTTACAAAGGCTGTTACGCCCTAATTCCAGCTCTATCTAGAATTATGGTTTTATGAGGGTTCTGTAGACCATTTTTTATATCTTTATTAAGAAGACTTTCAGCTCTGGGCTGGTTCGTCTCCCCAAGCTTCTGTAGACCATGATTTAGACTTGTAGAGTGCTATAAAACCACGATAAAACCTGCAATGTTACTTGAGATGCTTCGTCAATCCGCAGGAGTGCCAACCGGCTCATTAGGATCGACGCCAGTAAGATCCTAATTATGGCCTACTGAACACGGCATGAAATAATGGACACGATATGGCAAAATGCATTCGATACCACTCTACAGGGCTGACATGAATGCTACTCTGCTCCCTGAGTAAAGAAGGATGACACCTTCTTGAAATGGCAAGTGGGTTAATAGTGCGGCTGCCCCCGTCTCGGTAAAACCTTGGCAGGTCAAAACTCGTCACCAATTGGTGGTTGGTGAGTAGTAGGCTCAGATGTAACATTCCTGACATATGTAGATCTGGCTCTGAACACGGCTCCATGAAGGACCATTTCAATCCTACCATGGCCCCCTAGATAACCATGGGATCCCGATAGGCGACTACATACAACGAGTGGAGATAGCAGCCCGGAGGGGGGAGGACAAACCCAAAAAAATATGAAAGACGACGGCAAGACGCCAGACAGTGTAAACGTAGGAGCAAACGTGTTCGCAAGAAGCGGGATATTGCAGAGATCACCAGTGTTGAACTTGGTGGCTACAGCGAGATCCAGCAGCAGCATTAAGCCCCGAGGTGAGCAGCAAGGACACCAAGGAGAGTTAGATCTTGTGCTAAGCCAGATGTTCACACCCAAATCCCAAGAAGGATTGCAGCTTGGGAAGACCAAATTGATGGAGGTCAGAATTAAGATCAATGAACTCCATGACTTCGTTAAGTATAAGAGCAACGTCCACAAGGCAATAAAAGAAATGATGGCGATCATCAAATCCACCATGATTACTGCCGAACGTGAACCGGATGCGCTGAGGACGAGATCCGTGACTGCCGAAGGGCACTGATCATGGGCAAAGGGAAAGCAGCAGCTGAAGCACAGGAGAAGCCGAACGGACCCCGACATCCACGCTCGGAGAAGAGCAAAAGGGAAACGCCAGAAGAGGAAGAGAATTTGAAAAAAAGTCAAGAACGACAAGAAAGACAACAAGGAGGAAGGATGGCGTACCGTCGAGAAGAACAGAAGAAGGAGGATCTCAGGCCTCATCGGGAGCGAAGTAAGGGCGATGCTCTGATCGTCGAAGCAAAGAACAAAACGACGTACGCACCACTCCTCGGGAAGATTCGAGAGGAGTTGAAGGAACTAGGAGAGAACGTTGTGAAAACCAGGTGCACCCAGAAAGGCTGAGCTGAAGAAGGATCCCACGATCAAGAGCTTAGCCTTCAAGGAGCTCGTCGAAAAGTCTCTTGGAGAAGGAGCGAGCGTAAGAGCTCTATCCCAGGAGACAGAGGTCGAGTGCAGGGATCTGGACGAGATCACTACATCACTTCGTTGAGGTCAAGGTTGGGTGGTCAGTGTGCTCGCTGAAAGCCACTCCTCGGGTTACCAAGCAATTGGAGCGATGCTTCAAGTGCATGGGATTCGGTCACTGTGCAGGAAATGTGAAGATAAGGGTCACATTGCAAGAGGCTGCACGAAGGAACCGAGGTGCATGCTGTGCAAAAAAGAGAACAGAAACGATCTTACGACGAGAGGCTTCAAATGCCTAGCAACCGGCCAACAGTAATGGAGGTAACCCAAATAAACCTCTACCATTGCGGCACTGCCCAGCAACTGTTGTGACAGTCGACAACAGAAACAAAGTGCGACGTTGCAATCATTGCGGAACCGTATCGAGTCCCTCCCGATAACGGTACCTGGGTGGCGGATATAGCTGGGATGGCTGCTATAAAAGTTATGGGCAGATACCCCATTCAAGAAGTGGTTGCGAGCTCATACGAAGGTTTCGTGATCGCCAAAATCAACGGAATCTTCATATGCAGCTGTTACGCATCCCTTCAGATGGACGAGGGAGCAGTTCCATGAAATGCTGGAGGGACTTACCGAAGAGCTCATTGCTTGGGCAGTGGAGGGGGGAAGCAGATGTTCCAATGCAAGAGGACACAGTTTACTGGAGCCAAAAAATAGACGGCGTCCAGCTTACGAGGCACTTATCACCCTCCGCGCTAGTTGTCTCAGAGCCAGAAGACGTGTTCAGAGAGCAAGAACAGAAGCAGACAGAGAGGAACGAAGAGGAGTGTTTCGAGCGGCCAGGGCCACACTTAAATGAGAGATAAACTGTTAAACTGTTTTAAGGAGCTGTGTCGAGACGCTGATGCCAACCACTGAGACGGCACATACCAAGTCGTGATGGCGAAGATCAGAGGTCCAACGATGCCCGCTGAAATGTACCCAGTTCAGCTGAAAGCCATCGTGAAAGGAAATTCCAAAGCACGACCCAATGACCTGGCCACATACAGCGTACGGAAAGGAAGAAGGAGATAACGTCAAAGTCATCAACGAGGAACTTGTAGCAGTGGTGAAAGGATTGATGGTGAAGAAAGCTCCCGGTCCGGATGGAATCCTCAACGTGGCGTTGAAAGCCGCGATCCATGCGTCCCCGGATATGTTCAGGATGGTGCTGCAGAAATACCTGGATGAGAGTCACTTCGCTGACAGGTGGAAGATACAGAAGTTAGTGTTGCTCCAAAATCACGAAAACCGCCGGGGAATCCAGCATCGTATATGCTCGGAAAACTCTTGGAGAGGATCATCCTAAACAGGCTGACGAAATGTACGGAGAGTGAGCACAGATAATCGGAGGGGCAGTTCGGATTCCAGAAAGGGAGATCGACAGTGGATGCAATTCGGACAGTGGTCGAGAGAGCTGAGAAGGCGTCCAAACAGAAGCGGAGAGGAGATCGATATTGCGCTGTGAGAACGATCGACGTCAAGAATGCGTTCAACAGCGCCAACTAAGAGGCCATTTCCGAAGCGCTGCATAGAATGAGGGTTTCTGACTACCTGTGTGTGATCCTCATGAGTTATCTCCAGAACTGGGTTCTGGGCTACGAGACAGACATCACAGCGCGAACTCCACAAGGCTCCATCCTGGGTCCAACACTTTGGAAATAGATGTACAACGGCGTGCTAACGCTGAAGCTGCCGAAAGGAGTTGAGATCGTTGGCTTTGCGGACGACGTTCTCTTGATCGTAACAGGCGAGACGCTGGAAGAGGTAGAAGTGTTGGGGACCGAGGCGATCGACATGATAGGTAACTGGATGCAAGGAGCGAAGCTGCAGATAGCCCACTACAGAACGGAAATGGTATTGGTCAGTAACTGTAAAGCGGTGCAGCGGGCAGAAATCACCGTCTGGGAGCACGCCATAGCCTCGAAGCGCGTGTTCAAATACCTGGAAGTGATGGTCGATGACCGGCTAAACTTCAACAACCACGTCGAATATGCCTGTGAGAAGGCTTCGAAGGCCATCAACACGATAGCTAAAGTCATGCCGAACAACGCTGGTCCCAGCAGTAGCAAGAGGCGTCTTCTGGCTAGTGTGTCATCGTCGATACTGAGGTATGGAGGTCCAGCCTGGGTTCCAGCGCTGGAAACGAAGCAGAACCAAAGAAAACTGAGCAGTACGTTCCGGCTCATGGCCATGCGAGTCTACAGGTGGAGAGAAGCCGGAAGAGTACGGAAAGTTGTGAGAGTGAAGTCATTGGCTAAGTGGCAACAGGAGTGGAACACGACGGAGAACGATAGATGGACACATAGACTAATACCAATTCTTTCGACCTGAGTGAACAGAAACACGGAGAAGTCTACTTTCACCTAACGCAGTTCCTGTCTGGCCACGGCTGCTTCAAGAAGTACCTGTATCGGTTCGGACACGCAGCATCACCCCTCTGTCCGGAGTGTGACAACATGGATGAAATTCCGGAGCATGTGGTCTAGAGGGAGATGCCTGTCCTTAACGTGAAGAATGTCGTCGATGAAATGTGTCGAGAGGAGGGCACTTGGAATGTCGTCAGTAGTACAGTCGCGCAAGTACTGTCGGAGCTGCAGTGTAATTGGAGAAAAGAGTAGCGATCTAGAAACGCCAGCTAGCGCTGAGGGTATGAGAAATGCATGAGCACAGCCCCCTGAAGTAGTCGCTTCACAGTGGTTCCGGGGGATCCAGGCAAAGGGATGCAGTCCTTGTGTTTCGTCAAAACACCCTTGCACGCTTTTTGACCACGGAATTCTGCTTCATGTACCGGTTCGGATGTTTACTGGCTTTGTACGACTTGTATCCTTCCCTGGCAAGGATGTTCCGCACCGTTTGAAAGTTGGCGTTGTACCTTTTGGCCACATTTCGCATCGAAAAACCCAGGGTTGGCTTTAACCTTGCTACGCAGCTGACGATCCCTGCTTCCAGTTTTTTCGTGGATCCGCTGATTCCTTTCCACACTCAGGGTTTCCTTGTAGGTTTTGAAAATATTTTTCTTCTTTCGAGTTCCATTTGACGTTATTTCTGAACGCGATGGACTACTTCGATCAAACTTGCACCAGTTGTTCTCTATAAAAGTGTAAACAAATCACTGTCAAACACTTTCGATTCCCAACAATAGAGGCATGCTAGCGGCACGCGAGGGGCGTACGAATTTGCTTTTAGTTAGCCTTTATGTGCGCTGTGCGGAATCCATGGCAGAACTTCGCCGGAAATTCACGAAAATTGGATTGTGTCAACAACTTTGATTAACATTTTGATACATGCACAGAGCAGACGCAGATTTAGTACAGAGTTGCCAGTAACTTCAAATATCATTAAAATTTCTAACCATGGGTGCCAATGAAAGTGCCCAGGTGTGCCCATCTGTATTGTTGGCATCAGGGCCCCACAAAGCCACTTTCAATCGAAAATCTTCAGGTGACGATGAAGCTCTCAACCATCACTTTCAATTGAAAGTCATTCTGTCTTCTCTTCGAGCAGACCCCCGTCAACATCAACAGAACCACTTTCGATTGGTTTTCATGCTGTTTGTTTTGGCTTGACTCGTGTTCATTTCTTCTTTCATTGTCAAATGAACTTACTTTTACATTGAAGCGAAGCTGTTTGATCCAAATTCGCGCAGTTTTTATGACTTTTGTTGATTGTTCACTCGGTTCATTGAAGCGTGTGCGCATAGATCTGTGCACGTGGTTGTAAAATTTATCATTGTTGGGTGGTTTGTTGACCCATCAATATGGGTACTTTTTGAATCGGGGTGACGTCTAGAGATCGAAAATTGTTATGCGACGCCATTTTTAAATCCAATATGGCGGCTTCCAGTATAAAAAAAAAGTGGGAAATGCTGTCAAATACTTATCAATTAAGGTATTTTTGGAATCGGGAGGATTAAAATCGATATCCGACGCCACATTGAAAGTGGAACTACAGTTAAATACTCATCAATATTGGTATTTTTTGTAAGTTGCTGGGAATTTCCGAAAACTTCAGCAATTTGCTGAGGGGCTCATGCAATTTTAGGAAACGTAAGGGAAGTTACATGATCATAAGAACATTGTGAGAACATTTTATGAGAAGTTCTATGCTTTTTAATAGCAGTGTAGATAACTTTTAAAAACTAAAAAAATCGGAAAGATCAGAGAACTTCAATGCTGATGTTACAATAAATTCAAGAAAATTGTGAGAGCACTTAGAAGATTTCGTAATCTTCAAGAAAGTCCAGAGACCTTCAAAGATTATTAAATATATTCCGGTAGTCTTATTATATTCAGGGAAGTTCCGAGCGCTTTGAGGATGACCAGAGAACTCCAAAACAGCCCCTAATTTCAGGAAAATTACAAGAGCTTTTAAGAAATTTCGAGGGATTATGGAATATTCCTAAGTGCATTTCAGGAATGTTTCGAAAACTTCAGGGAAATTGTGGAGTCTTCGGGGATGTTTTATGAATATCAGGAAAATTTTATGGATCAGTAGAACATCCCCCAGGAATCTCTTTCGACTATTCCGTAAGCGCTCTGGCTGCCGACTTTCTTCAGATGTTTCTTCCAATCTACGTTAGGAAGTTTCTGCCAGCGTCTCCAGAAAGTTCCTTTCGTCTTCTCCAGGAAGTATAATTAATTCTCCCAGAAATTTCATTCCTCTTCTTCTGGAAGTTTGACCATAAGCCAAAGGTTTTTTTTATTTGACTTCTATTGAAAGGTTTTTCCGAGCTTCTTCTGGCTTTCCCTGGGAATGGCTACTTCTGGAAATTTCCTTCCGGTTTATTTAAAGTTTCACCACAAGTTTCTCAATTCGTGTCTTGAAAGTTTCCCGGAGGTTTTTCCAGCTTTTCTCGAACTTCATCCAGGAGAGCTTCTTTCGTCTTTCTCTGTATGTTTTTTCAGCTCCGTTCAGAAGCTAATTCAAACATTCCCCGGAGTTTTCTTCCGGAATTTTCCGATCATAGTTCAAAAGCTAAAATTTTGCTTTTATTAACGGCTTTCTCAGTCTTAACACACTACAACGATTACGATGTTATCTGCTGGACATTTCGACCATGGGTTGTGGCTTTTTTTGAAGGGAAAATATTGTTTGTCGTTATTGTCAATAGTTTAGTCGTTGTTATGGCTGATTTTCCATATTTTGGTTTCATTTAATGATATTTAATTGAAAAAAAAAACACTGCTTAGTCACTCTTTGAGGACCATGATAATTTTAAAAATTGAAATGAAAAATTAAATAGTCTTTTAAGACTGAGAAAACAGTCAAATAAAGCAATTCCCCTCAAGTCCCAGTCACTATCGTAACAAATTTCGCTTTCAAAAACGGCAAGAATATAAAATTAAATAAATAGTGAATACCGATATATACCGATATTTTAATACCTTTGATACCGATAATCTTTAAGACAATCTGGCAACGCTGATAACAAGAAACACGATAACTTACACGAAAATGATATTGCTCGAAATGAAGCGGTTTTGCGGAGAGTTCATTTCCTTTTCTTTGTTTCAAAAATGCAGAACCCTGGTTGGCATTCAGTGCGGAGAGACCAACCCCTTCCACTGATCACTTCTTGTTCGCTTGGAAATATATGTTAATTTTTTTGAAATTATAATTTACATTATATTAAACGCAGCTGAAAGAACAATAACACGTCCGTTTTTCAGCGCTGCCTACTTCGATCTCGATATAAGAGAAATTGGTTTTGCGTGTAGGAAGTTCCAGCAACTTTTCCTACAGCTTGAAAGATCATGGAAGCTTCTCGAGCGTCCCCTAGCAATTCCTAAAAAATCCTTTATTTACAAAAATAAAATAAATCAGGATGAGTAAAAATCACCACGAGTGCAAAAACACATTCTTCATGTTGTAATAAGGCTGCCACATTTGGATTGCCCAATTCTCATGGCATAACATTGAAATTTATGCATGCTTTTTCAGCAATCCTAAGATGTCATTTTATGACTGATTTATGCCGCAACGTTGAAAAAAAATATCCAAAGGAGCGAGCATTCAACAACGCAGACATTAGAAATGATGTAGAACCGTTTAGAAAAGACTTAATGCCCTACGAAGGAATAATGGGGGTTAACAGTTCCGAACCGTTGGCTTCGTTCAACTTCCCTTTGCTGCTCGCTTGGAAGGACATAAGCTGTGCCGTTTTGCAACCGTCGAGTAACATGAAATCCAATTGCCAACCGGATCGGGATATGGCACCGGATGGGTCGCATCTATAAAACACGTGTGCTCCGCGTCGGCGAAGGTTGGAACACGCGACACGCGAAGCCACATGGATGGAACACGACCGTCCGTGTGATGTGGCAAGATGCCAACTCAATGAAGAGGGTATTCTATGAATGGCAGCATGCATTATCCGGTAGCCTTTCACCGAGAGAAGGTGAAAAATGAAACTGTGTACATAAAGGCTACGAGGACACTGAAGCAACAGAACTTTTGCGAAATGGGAATCTGATATGATTCTCGGTCTCAAACGACACAAGCCAGTCCTGGTACGCAGGTGGGACAGAGGGCGGTTGAATGTCGTCCCCGGTGGAAACATGTTTGGAATGGAAAGTTTCTGGAAAATCTTGTGGACGGAGGATTCGGTGAAGCAAATTGCTTTGCTTTGTCAGAATTTGTTAGGATAAATATGGACTTAAGGGGTGGTGGGGATGGGAGATGAAAGGTAGCATAATAATGGATTTGTCATTTTGGGTTGCTACAAATGGTCTTGAAAATGGCAAAGTGAAATCATACTTTTTGCGAAATTCATCCTTTTTCCAAGATTACTGACTTATTTGAAAAATTAATGATTCCCAGCATCGGTTGCATCCTATGTTTTACCTTTCCATTAAAAAATCCACAATTCCTGTAAGATGTATGAGGAGTCGTAGACATTCCTTCCCCATCTAAGAGGTAGTGATTAATCCCAAATTACTATCTAACACAACCGAATGGAAGTGGCTTTTCTTCTTAACAGCAGTTTGGAGCTCGTACCAGCTACGAATTTGTGCAACTTTGTATATACCTTTCTAACTAAATTAGGATTTCATCCATCGCATGTGCTCCCGGCATCTTAAGATATCTTTGAATGGACATAGCCTGAAGCACAACTCGCCCATCCTAAATTACAATCAACCAATCAAACAACACCTGGTCACGCAAACGAAATTTTCGATTCAGAAGGCATTTCCCCAAAGAGAACCTTTCCTTCCTTTTGCAAATGATTCAAATCGTTCGAGTAGATTTCCCCGAACACGCATCCAACATGAATATCCAACATTGTTTATCTCACTTTCCACCCACTCCAGGGAAAGTGGGAAAACGGGAGAATACCAACAATGCACACCGAGTCAGCCACCTCCAGCCAGATTAGATACGTTAGGAATTTATGAAGCATAACAGAGCGGAAAACAACGTTCCGTGAAGTGAGCGTGGCAGCATAAACGGATCGACGGCCATCTTTGGCGTGTTGAATGGCCATCTCGGTCACAGTACCTCAAGCTTTCAACAGGTCCGCATCAATGGAATCAGCATTCGAATGGACAGAAGCTCGCAGATGGGGAGTGGTGAATTGCGAAGACTAATCCCCTGGTTTCAGTGGAGGGTGCTTCGATCTTGAATTATTTAAGACTCACTCCCAAGTATATTTGTGCTGCTGGAGAAGACGACCACCGATTATACGCAGGGTGGTGGTAAGTCGTCGTCCTTGTAGCTACAAAACAAGCTTGACGAGGGGTTGATCGAAACTTGATAAAGAGCTTATGCTTGATGTCGTGAAACGTATAAATAAATTAACAAGACAACAGAAAATTGATCTCGTTCGGTTATTTGGTAACGCTCAACTGCCTTAGTAAAACTTTTCAGAGTTGGAAGTCTTTGGAAATAATTTTACAAATGAGAAAATCAACGTCAACTGAAGAATCTATTTGAACTTTGAACATCATCAGCCTTAAGTTCATTAAAATTGCTCAAACGTCAATTGATAGCAGCTTCTGCATGTTGCATTAGTTTTATTTGCTTTAATGGGTGTATGAGCAGTGCCACGCCAAATGACGAATTGGAAAAACTCGCTTTTTTTATTGCTATATTCGGTCATTTTGGATCATGTAAAATTTTCAAAATGGCGTCTAAAATTTTTGACGTAGACCACGTTTTACGTAAAGGTACTGGGGTAAATCGAAAATCTAGAACTGCAACCGTAACAAAAATGTGTAAGGTTTTGAACGATTATAACTTTGTCATTTATAGATGAAATTAAAATCTTAATACACCAATCGATAGGAAATAACTCTCATAATCTGCTACAAAAAACGCTTTTTCAATTATCTATAAAAAACTGTTGAAAAATGTACATGTGATAATTTTTGAACTGAACAGCCCATGATCGTATCAGCTTTTTTAAACATCGCATTTGATCGTCGATTTGGCGTCACTGGTAGCTCACCCACGCATGTTAACACTTCCATCAGGTAGGGGAAATTTTCCCCTACCTGATATAGTGGTGTTAGTATGCCTGTGCGAGCTATCAGTTACGCCAAACCAACGATTAAATGCGTTGTTAAAAAGCTGATATGTCATTTAGAAAAAGTAATCGAGATTTCTCGCTTCACTTTTCAAAAGGTCCTAAGTAGCAAATGTAAACAAATCGAGCTAAGCGATACAAACTATTGCTCTTCTTTCATTATATGTGATACAAAAACACCCATAACATTTAATTTCATTTATTTAAGATAATCTTAGGTCAAAAGTTGTCCAACTTACAGTTTTAAATGATTGTTACAAACGTCCTTTGTGTTTTTTTGACGCAGGGCTACGTCTTTGATTTCTATATGGGGGTACACTGTGTGAAAACCGAAATTTGAACATGTAACAAATAAAGAAAGATTTTGAATGTTAATAACTCAGCTGCCCCTGGTCCAATTTCAATAATTTTATCACCAATCGATCAGAAACATGGCTACGCATCAATAACGAATGTTGATTTTCAATAATAAACGATTGAAAAACTGGTGAATGTCTAGCATTGTTTAAAAGCGTCGAATTAACTAACAAATCCACCAATTACCTACATGCATATGCTGCTTCCCCAGCACAGTCGTCAGAGAGTAGTAAGTAGACGAAACAAGTTGAAGTGGCATTCGCCTCCGATCCTCGGGCGCGTGCGAATAGGGAGGATGGAATTGCGTAATATTTTGCACACTCATCGCCATATTCAGAACCAAACGCAAATTCTTCGAGATAACAACCATCCGTCGTCTGGCTCGCCGTGGCGGTGTCTGACGTATCTCCGGTCTGATTTACGAAGTGTGCTGAAGGTGTTCCTGAAAAATGAGATCCGTGATGCTGTCACCTACACTAAACACGCCAAGCGGCCATGGATGTCATCTACGTTTTGAAGTGCCAGAGACGCACTCTGTTTGGTTTCGGAGGTTAAATCATCACCAACTTTGGCAACAAAACGGCTCTTTTCAGGGCCACCAAGCTTATTACAGTAAAGAGTACAAATAGAATTCATCTCCCTGTTTGTCCATATTCAGAACCAACGACCACACAAAATGCTCATGTAATCAAACTGGAAGCAGGGGTACATACTATTTTGATCAACCTTGATCAACTTTGAATCACCACGGCCGGATATTTTCGATGGAAGAAGCAACAATCTAGCATCTAATTCAACGAAGACGGCAGGAAACATTTGTGAAGCCGAGTTATTTACGAAAAAGAGTGTCGATGAAGAGAATCGATCAATGTAGATAGGACCTATTGAAAAGTGACGCGAGATTTGATTTCCGTACTGAGCTCCAATGCTACCGACCCATCAACTCATGAACAGGGGACCAACGGCTTTACTTCCCGAAGGAAGGCGTGATCAGAGATGTTATGCCTTAGAACATGCCGGTGGCGCCGACTGAGATTGGACCCAGGCCTGCTGGGATGAGAGGTAATCACGCTAACCACCGGCGCCGATATCTTTCACGGCGAATGAGAACGACCCAAATTTGAGTTTAGTTATCTCAGAAATAAGAAATAAAGTGCAGGAACTCAGCGACGAGAAAATTTGCCTTATGTTTTCCTGGTTTCCAGGATTTTCCAGGGAAAAGTTCCCGAATTTGAGAAAAGTAAAGATTGGATTCACTCAGTCTATTAGACTACTCCGAGACTGAATAAAATTTTCGTTAATTTCCTCATTTTCTGGCAGATTTTTTAGGTTTTCCACAGGAAACCATGAGACAAATTTACTCAACGTTGAGTTCCTGCACTTTTGGCGATTATGAGTGAACTAAACTCAAATTTGGGTCGTTCTCATTCACCGTGTACTCAAAAGGAAAAGAGCAAGTGTCGCTACTTGATAGCAAACTACTCATAATGGGAGGAGTCTTTGTAGCTTTTATACCACTTGGTTGCACATCATTCTGCTTTAACCTGAAAAGATATAAAAGAACGCTGCTGTATGGCATTAGCTCATGCAACAGTCAACAACATTCTCTGCTTGATCGTCAAGCAGTACAGTTCGGCTTTTGCTCGCTCTGACGAGTTGTTCGAAAGTTTCTAGTTTGTTCCAAACGTTCGCAGTTTAATCGCGTAGTGTCGGTCGCTTCGTGTGATGGGAAGACAGCGCAGCCGGAGTAGGCATAGAGAGAAAGCGGAAAAGAATAACAGCGGTGAGGGTAGATTGAGTGTACCTATTTCGAATAGGTACGCTCCCACCGATGCATCGGTACCGTACATCGTGATGTAGGGAATCTCACCTCAGCCACGGTGAAGCGGTCTAAGAAGAGGAAGAAAAATCAGGGCCAGTCCGATGATGCGAGTGGACGGGACGATGCCACCGCGACGAACGTCAGCATCATTGGTGATTTCGGTGACGCCGTCGACAACGAAACTGCTGCCAGCCCAAGTGCAGCAAAAATGAAGCTTCCTCCACTGGTGGTGAAGCAAGTGCCACTCAACACGCTGATTGGCGATCTTTCATCGCTGGGCGTTGCAGCAGAGTTTAAGCTCGGCAGGATCGGCATCAAGGTGATGCTCCGAACGAAAGCGGAGTACGAAGTGGCCGTGAAATATCTGAAGGATTCCAAGGCGGAATTCTTCACGCATGACATCCCCGGTGAGAAGCCCTTCAAGGTAGTCATCAGGGGTCTACCAAAATTCAACCCCAAGATGGTCGAAGCTGAAATCAACCGGTACAAGCTAGCCCCAATCGCTGTCTTCCGAATGACAAGGAGAGACGAAAACGTGAATACGTACCCGGATTGTCTTTTCCTGGTGCACTGGTGACGCTCAATGCGCTGCAAGCCATCCGATCGATCTACTCCATCATCGTACGGTGGGAGCCATACCATGGCGGCTATCGTGACGTAACGCAGTGCCAGTGGTGCTCCAAACGCGAGGACTTCAAACGCATCCGAAAACAGGCGGCAACTAATAACCAACCAGGACGCAAGAAGAACAAAATCCCAGCACTCAGGACGGAGGATTTCCCGCCTCTTCGTGCTCCCCAGCAAAGACAAGCAAATGCGCGGGTGCAACCCGCTCCCCCTCAAGAAGCTTTCGGTGATTCTGCTGGCCAAAGCTCTCCATCCCCCATGGATTCTGGAGACAACCAACAGTGCAAAACAACAACCCCGATCTGTTCTCAGTGGACAAGCTGATGAAAATTTTCGTCAACATGTCCGGTGCTCTTTGTAATAAGCCCGAACAGATCCAAGTGCTCGGTAGGTTCATCATCCAGTATGGCTTCTATACCGCTAACTATCGTCACCTGGAATGCTTGCTCCGTAAGAGCAAAAGAGATTGAGCTTGCCGACTTCCTCCGCATTTTTTTCTGAAAGGCAATCTTGTTTATTGAATGATATCGAATACGCCATTTTAAATAATTTTGGCGAGAACCAACATGGCCGAGTTCCAGCGCAAACTTGGTTCATTGCCCCTAGTGAATAAACAGCTGGCGTAGAACTGCTCTGCGTCAAATCAATCCCGAGAAAGCGACGATTTCGTACATTCTTATTCTAACTGGACCACACTTTAAAACTTGGACTTTAATTCTCCAGAAATATGTTTTTGTCTGATCAATGATCAATTCATTACCTCTAACAACATGGTGTGTTGCCTGACAAGCTTACAAAAATGTCATCTGGAAACATCAACCGTATCCGGCACCGGTCCCGACCTTTCCTGTATGATGAACTCATCAAGCTATTTACTACAATTTTCATAGGCCGAGCTGCCATTTCCGATTGTCATCCCGGTGAGCTCCGTCATAAATTAAAATGGATTCCACCCGTGTGACGACGGGACACTCCGACCAGGCCGAGCAGCCAGACCGAGTGTGGTGACAGTAATTAATTTATTCTTTCTGGGTGCTCCCACCCGTCACCTAATTAACCGGACGCCGACGACGACGACGGAAGCCAGTAGTAGCTCTAATTGAAAGATAGATGGGCGGTGGCCAACAGCAGGATAAAGGATTTAATATGACACGAGTTATTTAATAACTCGGCAGTTGTATGTTTCCTTTTTCCCCATTGTTCGGCAGATTGCGCTAGGATGACGATGAAAGCCAGTGGAGTTATGGTGGAAGCTTTATGAGACGGAAGCTAGCGAGTGGACTATTTGCGATGGAAATATGGTTACAATGTATCTTGTGAATCACCAGCTGAAATTGTTTTGAATGGTGATACTACCCCCTATTCTATGAGTCACGTAAGTCTCTCTCTCTCACCGGTGAGGTGACAATTGTCACCTCGTGTGAGGTGACTCTCCATTTGATTTACACGGAGAGTCACCTCATATGAGGTGACCATTTTCACCTCACGTGACTCGCAGAATAAGGGTGACTGAGAGCAGCTAAAGAAATCTACTGACTCCAGTGATTAAATACCGCGGAGTCTTCGAAAAAAAAATGCCATTAGAAAGCTCGCAACGGTGAGGCGAGAAAAAAAGGTAGAAAAGAAAAAAAGGCTGCCCTTCGAAGAAAATTTCAACTCTCTACTCAGTTGGACCATTTCGGTGAAGGTTGACTGAGCATGGTTTATTATTAGAAGCAGCCAGTGCAGAGGCCAGATAATAGTCCAATTAGGGAACGGTGTCCAGTCTCCGCGGCCAAAACTCGTGCAAAGGGGTCTGTTTACACCAAAGTCGGGATCTTTTTTCTCCCTCATTTGTCGTAATTAGCGCATATGTTTGTTTAATCTAGCGAAGATCGGAACAGCGCAATGGTGCATAATTAACGACTCGTGAATAATATTCATTACTAGGCAATTGTATTGATTCATCGCTCGTTGAATGGAGCGCGCATGTTTTTGTTATGACGTCTTTGTTTGTTTTCACCAGTAATGTGTGAGTAACATTCAAACGCATTTATACGCGCTATAAACAGCGGGACATCTATTTGTTTAGTATCACCGACCGGCAGAAGGTTCTGCACTCAGCTGTTGTTTGCTGGTCGTCCGGAAGACGCTATAGAGCAAAGTAAATAAATAGCCGATGATGATAAATGTAGGTAGGTAACAAGCATCACTTTCCTAGTCACTGTTGCATACTTTGATAATAATATTGGAATTTGAGCGGTTGCTGGTCGTAGTCCACGCAGCAAAACGTTGTAGTCGTTAACAGGGTGGCCACTGAATTCGACAAATTACATTTCCGGGTGCGCATCATTTTTTACCGGTTTCATAGAAACAGCTGGATATGGTAAAAATGTAATACAGCAATTTATGCAATTCAGAATACAGCGGGGAAACCCACCCCCTTCTACTAAGAAAGAAAGTAATTTTTTAGAAGTTTGAAGGTATTTTAGGTTCCAAAATTTAGATAATTTTATGAAGTTCATAATTTTATTTGACCTTAAATGAATCAGAATTTTGAAATTTACCAAATTACATGTATATTAATCGATGGGCGCTAGGCCGAATTGATAGCTTGAGCATAGACATTTTTGAGATCTATGGAATAACATTTGAATTCTCGGACCAATCGCGATTCTTTTGGTGATAATAGCTGTATCGTTCCATTTGGGTACGTCGAAGAGGAAATCGTCTGTCGTAGTCTGCCATTTCAGTCCTAGCGTTTTGATCGGAGCGGAGGAAGAGTTAAGGTCTAAAACTGTTCGTTCGTCTCGTAGATCTGCTGGAAGGTGTTCGAGGACTTCCGGACAATTCAAAGACCATTTCCGAAGACAAAATCCAGCAGACTGAAGCAGGTTCAACAACTGGGAACAAAGCTGCTGCCCTCCACTGACGGCATCAACGCCAGTTAATAGGTCATCCATGTAGAAGTCCTTGGAAACGACTTTAGAGGCTTCTGGATGTGTAGCTTCTCCAATTCTAGCGATTTCCTGGAGGCACCTGGTTGCCAAGTAGGGAGCGCACGAAGTACCGTAGGTCACGGTCGTAAGTTGGAAGGTTCGCAAAGGTTCCGATAAAGAGTTTCGCCAAAGAATCTTGAGATAACACCGATCGAGCAGGAAAAGTAGGATTTGACATAATCACGTACCAAGGGATCCGGAGCCGTAAAGTGATCGACACCAGATCGTCTTGAACGACAGGACCGATCATCAATCCGTCGTTGAGGGATAATCCGACATCCGTAGCGCACGAAGCATCAAATACTACCCGAAGTTTGGTAGTCATTCTATCAGTCATTCTAACGACACAACGGCTACAAAATGGTGAGTTGACAACCTGGAAGGAGCGGAATACCTAGCCCTGGTCCTCACAAGTTCCTACTTCACGCCTCCTCGAGTCATATGATAACAAAAGACTACCAGCTGAAACATGGACACAGCTGGTTGGCGTAGCCTGGGCAATGTTGCCAGTCCGGCAATAGCAAAGTGAAGAGGTGCGACGCGAACACTGGCGCGGTAACCATAGTCCGGTGATAGAGGAAATGCTTCACCAAACCTGAGCGTCTGCTCACCATGGAGGTGCGGCTCAAAACGGCGTCTGTTCTCCATGTTAGGAGCGGCTGATCACCGTCCTAGTGCCAGCGTGGGACTCTAAACAGAGCTGTGCACGATGGTCCCCCGGCGAGACAGGGGGTTGGGGCAGGCCCAACAAGCCGCCCTGGAAAAAAAACAAAGTTGCAAATACCGAAGAAAGAAATACGGATCGGAACAATCGGCACAGACCTACGCGACGAAATAAGGACTACGATTGGAAACTCGGAACATGGAACTGCAAATCGCTCGGCTTCCCGGGTTGCGATAGGTTAATCTATGACGAACTTCAACCACGCAACTTCGAAGTCGTAGCACTGCAGGAACTTTGCTGGACGGGACAAAAGGTATGGAAAAGCGGGCATCGAGCGGCTACTTTCTACCAGAGCTGTGGCACCACCAACGAGCTGGGAACCGGCTTTGTAGTGCTGGGTAAGATGCGCCAACGCGTGATTGGTTGGCAGCCGATCAACGCGAGGATGTGCAAGTTGAGGATTAAGGGCCGTTTCTTCAACTACAGCATCATCAACGTGCACTGCCCACACGAAGGGAGACCCGACGACGAGAAAGAAGCGTTCTATGCGCAGCTGGAGCAGGTGTACGACGGCTGTTCGCAACGGGACGTCAAAATCGTCATCGGCGACATGAACGCTCAGGTAGGACGGGAGGCAATGTATAGACCGGCAATCGGGCCAAACAGCCTGCATGCCGTATCGAACGACAACGGCCAACGATGCGTGAACTTTGCAGCCTCCCGGGGTATGGTAGTTCGAAGTACCTTTTTCCCCCGCAAGGATATCCACAAAGCCACCTGGAGATCACCTGACCAACACACAGAAAACCAAATCGATCACGTTCTAATCGACGCGAAATTCTTCTCCGACATTACCAACGTCCACACGTACCGCAGTGCGAACATAGATTCGGACCACTACCTAGTTGCAGTATGCATGCGCTCAAAACTCTCGACGGTGCATAACACACGTCGAAGTCGAACGCCACGACCCAACATTGAGCAACTACGGGACACCGGAGTTGCCCAGGACTACGCGCAGCAGCTGGAAGTTGCACTACCCACGGAAGAGCAGCTTGGCGCAGCTTCTCTTGAAGATGGCTGGAGGGACATCCGTTCAGCCATAGGTAGTACTGCTGTAGCGGCACTAGGTACTGCAATCCCGGACCGAAGAAATGACTGGTTTGACGGCGAATGCAAACTGTTAGTAGAGGAGAAGAATGCAGCACGGGCGAGAATGCTGCAACACCGCACGAGATTGAATGTGGAGCGATACAGACAAGCGCGGAACAGACAAAACTCGGTTTTCCGAAGGAAGAAGCGTCAGCAGGAAGATCGAGATCGCGAGGCGATGGAAAATCTGTACCGCGTAAACGACACACGGAAGTTCTACGAGAAGCTAAATAGTTCGCGCAAAGGCTACGTGCCGCAAGCCGATATGTGCAAGGACTTGGACGGTAACCTTCTCACGAACGAGTGTGAGGTGATTGAGAGGTGGAAGCAGTACTATGACGAGCACCTCAACGGTGAAGCAGCAGAAAACGAAGGTGGCACGGCAACAGACCTTGGAGCACGCGCAGAAGACGACAGGCTACCGGCCCCTGATCTTCAAGAAGTTGAGGAGGAGATCGGTCGGCTGAAGAACAACAAAGCAACTGGTGTAGATCAACTACCAAGTGAGCTATTGAAATACGGTGGTGAAGCACTGGCTAGAGCGCTGCACTGGGTAATTGCCAAGATTTGGGAGGAGGAGATATTACCGGAGGAGTGGATGGAAGGTATCGTAAGCCCAATCTACAAAAAGGGCGACAAGTTGGATTGCTGCAACTACCGCGCGATCACACTGCTGAGCGCCGCCTACAAGGTACTCTCCCAAATTCTATGCCGCCGTCTGTCACCATATGCAAGAGAGTTCGTGGGGCAATACCAGGCGGGATTCATGGGTGCCCGCGCTACCACGGACCAAATTTTCGCGATTCGGCAGGTTCTGCAGAAATGCCGCGAATACAACGTGCCCACACATCATTTGTTCATCGATTTCAAATCCGCATACGACACAATCGATCGAGATCAGCTATGGCAGATTATGCACGAGTACGGATTTCCGGATAAACTGACGTGATTGGTCAAGGCGACGATGGATCGAGTGACGTGCGTTGTTCGAGTATCGGGGACACTCTCGAGTCCCTTTGAATCTCGAAGGGGGTTACGGCAGGGTGATGGACTTTCGTGTCTGCTGTTCAACATCGCGTTAGAAGATGTGATCAGAAGAGCTGGGATAGACACGAGTGGCACGATATTCAGGAAGTCCATCCAGCTCCTTGGTTTCGCCGATGACATTGACATTATGGCACGGAACTTTGAGATGATGGCGGAAACGTACATCAGACTGAAGGCTGAAGCTAGACGGATTGGACTTGCCATCAACGCATCAAAGACAAAATATATGAAAGCAAGAGGTTCTAGGGAAGACAATGTTAGCCTCCCACCCCGAGTTCAGATTGACGGTGACGAAATCGAGGTGGTCGATGAGTTCGTGTATTTGGGCTCACTGGTGACCGCCGAAAATGATACCAGCAGAGAAATTCAAAGACGCATTATGGCAGGGAATCGTGCCTACTTTGGACTCCGGAGGACGCTCCGGTCGAATAAAATTCGCCGCCGCACGAAGTTGACTGTCTACAAGACGCTGATTAGACCGGTGGTCCTTTACGGCCACGAGACCTGGACTATGCTCGTGGAGGACCAACGCGCCCTTGGTGTTTTCGAACGGAAGGTGTTGCGTACCATCTACGGTGGAGTGCAGATGGATGACGGAACGTGGAGGAGGCGAATGAACCACGAATTGCACCAGCTGCTGGGAGAACCATCCATCGTCCACATTGCAAAAATTGGGCGACTACGGTGGGCTGGGCACGTCGTAAGAATGCCGCACGACGACCCAGTGAAAATGGTTCTAGAAAGCGACCTAACAGGAACAAGAAGAAGAGGCGCGCAGCGGGCAAGGTGGATCGACCAAGTAGAAGGTGACCTGCGGACCCTTCGCAGACTACGAGGCTGGCGAACTGTGGCCATGGATCGAGTAGAGTGGAGACGACTTCTTCGGACAGCAGAGGACAACAAGGCCTTAGCCTGATTGGTAAGGTAAGTAACGACACAATGGTGGGGCAGATAATACGAAAGAGTATTGGGCTCTAGTTCTTCCGAATTGGTGACTTCCTCCATATGTCCCAGCCGATGATACTCCTCGATGAAGTCTGAATACGCTTTCTTCAGCAATGGATTAGCGTTCCTGCGTCGCTCCAGAGCGAGAAAACTCTCTTTGGAGTTTGCGAGTGTTGAGAGGTGAGGTCTGTCGACCTTTTCGAAAGTTAAACTACGAAGCGTCCTGTATCATTCCGAGTAGTTGTAGCTGCAAAATGCGCTTCGCAAAGCGTTTCTTCGATGGATAAGGTACTGCTAGATTGGCACGATTCTAGTTCCCAAAAGCGTACCAATTGATCTTCAAGCGAACTGATACAGCAGACGGGGACAAAGCTGATTGTGAGTGATCGAGATGAGCCAACCTTGCCGGAAACGACCCATCCGAGTACGGTTTTCTACAGCACTGGTAGATCTGGACCAAGACGTACCAAACCTTCTTCGACGAGTTCCCAAGTATCATGTCGATGGGACCAGGTTGATGGAAGGTAGGATCAGCGAGAACGACATTAGCTGGTATGCTCCACACTTGGGTGCTCAATGCCCTTGCAAGAGTGATCCCCGGTGGAACGAGAAATCAGCGATGAAGTTCGAACAATATGATTCGATTCGAGCGTCGACAGCGTAGGATGAAACGGCAGTGGCATTCCATACACCTCCGATCTCCTGATGTGTTTTGATACGTCGCAGCTTCAGTTTCTGTGACAGCTGCTCCGTCATCAAGTTCAGTTGTGAGGCAGCATACAACAAAACTCGAACCCACACGGCATACCCGTGGATATCAGAGATCTTCACCATCGCAGTTTGCAACAAAACATTCAAAAGAACAGACAGCACTTCGATGATGGGTTAGTAGTTACTGCATGGCCAAACTTTGGTTTCTGCGACCGAACTGGTCCGAGTTTGGGCAGGTCTGCAGTGCGGGGCTTCGACGACGATAAAGACTGCAGGATAGAACAATGTCCGTGCAAAAACTCAATCACATCCTCATACCTTGGAACTTCGGTAGATTTGTGTTGCTGTTCAAATTGCTTAAGCGTTGCGCATTCCAAGCGTTGCGCATTCCAAGCGTGCGCAAAGCATATGCGCGAGAAGTACACTCCACTACTCCACCCTTCGGTCTGGATATCCATCTTTTGGATCATGTTTAAGTTGCGCTCGAATTCATCGATGATACGCGAAAAGGATTTGTAGCATTCCTTGCGCATCGGTTCGATGGAAAGCAAAGACTCAATGTATGTTTTCATGACAAGTTTCTTGTAATCAAACCTCAAGTAGTCCCCAAGCTACTGAGTAATTAGCTGAGGTGATTTCAATCGACTCAATCACCCGTTTTGCTTCCTTAGAGAGAGAGAGAGGAAATAAGGTACGAACATTTGTCAATTGGTTTCAGTTGAGGGTTACTATCGATCAGGCTTACAAAAGCATCACGAAAGGTACGCCAATTTACTAGGGTACCATCGAAACAGGGAAGTTTTACTTCTGGTAACCTTATTCGAGCGAATGATGAGTCTGCAAGTGTATCCCTGAGTGCCACGACATTTGACGACGATGCATTAGGTTCTGGTTTAAGTTTAGAAGTGATAAACTCATACACCTTCATGTAATTTCGTTCGAAATCACTCCGAATTTTCCTGTAACCATCATCATCTGGTGCAGCTGTTTCAGCTGCGTCAGGATCTTCTTCCTGATCCTCAAGTAGTTCCATCTGCAAGTGATTCGATTGAAAATCGACAAAGTTTTTCTTTAGCCGCTGCATCCATCCCTCGAGAAATAATGTGTTTCCCTTTGCTCATCGTAATTGGTTATCAGGCTAATGAGTTTGTCCATCGTGTCTATGCAAAAACATTCTTGACGAGACAGCGCACGCAAACTTGGTGCCATATTGATTAGTACGAAATTCTGCCGAAAATCCTCAAAATCGACCAACGAAACAAATAATTCGCAAACGAAACTCTCGTTGAAATGTAACACCACCACAACTTCGCATACGATGCGAATCGATTCTTCCTACCTCTTTTGTCCAGCCCAACAAAAGCCTGTTATTTTGTAAGAATAACACGGTAGATGCGTTCGATTTGAAGGTATATTTTTGATTTCTGGCTATCCTATATATCAATACGATCAGTATCAGAGCGAGTGTGTAGATATCGATCGAAATTCCGGGCAATTCGGAGGATTCATTAGCTTGAGGACAAAATCGATCTTGTTGGCAGCATACCACTCCAGAACAACCTTGGAGTAGTGGAAGCTGGCAAAATCGAACCAAAAGATGACTTTGCCCCTATGCTTGCGGATGAGCGACAATACACACTTTTTCAGGCATTCTTCGATGTAAACTTAGGATGTCATCGTCGGATGTGACGAATGGTTCCGCTTTCAGGCCACAACTGCCAATCGCTTGCCAAAGCATGACCTTCTTCGCGAACTTGTCGGCAAACACGAATTTGAATCTTCATCCAGTCGCGATGTAAAACTTTTGACCGGGAAGCTGCTTAAAACCGAGTTTGACGTATGTTTCGTCATCGATCAAAGTGCAGCCCTTGTGTTTCGTCAAAACACGGTCTTTCAAGAGCCTTGCACACTTTTTGACCGCGGAATTCTGGTACATGAGCCGGTTCGGATGTTTACTGGCTTTGTACGACTTGTATCCTTCCCTGGCAAGGATGCTCCGCACCGTTTGAAAGTTGGCGTTGTACCTGCTGGCCACATCTCGGATTGAAAGACCGTAGATGGCTTTAGCGCACCTCAAGGCCTTGCAGCGCAGCTGACGATCTCTGGTTCCAGCTTTTTTGTAGGTCCACTGATTCCTTTCCACACTCAGGGTTTCCTTGTAGATTTTGAGCGCTCGACAAACTGTTGTTTTTGGCATATTCAGCACTTTAGCCAGCTTGGAACCAGACCACTCCGGATTTTCCACAAACGTGCACAGTATGTTTTCTTCTTTCGAGTTCCATTTGACGTTATTTCTAAACGCGTTCGACTACTTCGATCAAACTTGCACCAGTTGTTCTCTTTAGAAGTGTAAACAAACGACTGTCAAAGATTTTTGATTCCCAACACTACAGGCGTGCTAGCGGCGCGCGAGGAGCGTACCAAATTTCTTTTAGTCAGGCTTTATTTTAAGACAACATTGACACGTCAAACACATTTTCATTTAATGCACAAAATGTAATTAAGGAAATAAATTTTAATTTTATTTTTTGTAATAATTTCTATATGATGCGTCAAGCAATATTTTTCGGGTCGTTATTCAAATGTATCGAAAAGGCATATTGTTAACATGATATATTTGATAAAATAATTGGATTATTTCACTTCAAAGCATTGGCTATGAGATTGCAAAATGAGTTGAGGAAAATTGAAGAGGAAGTTCTATGGATAATTATATAGAGCCCCCCCCCCCCCCCCCCAAAAATCTTGCAGGGAAAAAGAAAGACAACTGTACTGGTCGAGTGACTAATGCAAACTGAGTTTATTGAAATCAAATTATTGATTGGACCCTTCAGTCGAGTTGCTTCACTGCTCCTCAAGCTCGACGCACTGAAGGTCAATCTTCTTCCGCAACTGCTCTAGTTTGATTCTTGCTAACGGCTTCGTGAGCAACCATCAGCTCCGTAGGGCAATAAACGACGTCTATGACACCGGTGCATACCAACTCCTTGACGAAATTGTACCTCCTCCTTGAGACTGCAGCATCGCAATACAGCTTTGATTGTTCTCTTGTACCGTGAAGGGTTTTGCAACGATCTCTCCTATGTCCTTCATCAGCTTTAGAAGCCAGAGTAACTCACAACTAGCTTCTGATAATGTGACATATTCCGCTTGTTGAAGAAAGTGTGACGCACTGCTGCTTTCTAGCCGTGCAGCAAATTTATCCGCCAAGTCGGAAAACGAATCCAGTGTTGCTTTTCCGGTCCGCACGATCACCAGTCTAGTCAGCGTCTACATATGCTTCTAGTTTGCGTTTGGCTTCCGTCAGCTACAGTCAGCTTCAGTGAACCGGCTAGCCTTGCGTCCCAGAATGGATGCACTAATAGCAATGTCAGGCCTCGTATTCACCGCAATATATAGCAAAGCACCTACTAAGTTTTGGAACGCCTCGTTCCGCGGCATCGGATCCTCCTCCAATTGTTGTAGATTCGGATATCCGGGGTCCATTGGAATGTGAGACGGCTTTGCTTTGTCTTGTCCAAACTTACCCGCTACCCTCCGGATGTAAGCGCTCTGATTCAACAGGAACTGGCCACTTTGCGTTCTCTGAATCTGGATACCGAGGTAGTTGGATACAGCCTTGATACAGCCTTACAAGACATGTGATTTTGAAATGTCGCCGCAGAAATTTACAGAAATTCTTCTTGTTGCGTTACAATCAGCATATTATCTACATAGAGCAAGACGAAAGACACATTGAACACTCTTCCCACCTGTTTCTACCATACAGGCTCTTTCGCAACGTGCTGCACTATGAGGTTCCGACGTGCAGCGATACTCAGCAGGGTACGAAGAGTTGTTTGCTTTGCAACCAGTGTAAATACTTCGTCATAGTCCGTTCCGTACTTCTGGTTGTATCCTGGGGCAACTAGACGAGCCTTGTAGCGTATTATGTTACCGGTATCATCGAACTTCTTCTTCTTAAAAGTCCACTTGCTTCCGATGGCCTTCCTGGCAGCGGAGAGTCTGACTACTTCTCAAGTGGCATTCTCTCGAAGCGACTCGATCTCCTCCTCCATGGCTCGTTTCCACTGCTCGCTTTCGGGGCAATCCATGGCTTCCTGGGTATGAATTTGGCTCATTTCGATGTTCCGTTACCAACGTGACTACATCTGGATAACGACTCGGCAACACCATTCTCCTCCTGTCCATCGGTTGATCTACTCTCCTCCAGAGTTTGGTCTTCATCGTCGGTCGATTGATTTGGAAAATCATCATAAGTTGACTCGTAGCCGTAGAAATCCTCATCGCTGGAATTACCGTCTTCGTCGTGTTCGTTTACTGGAACAACGGGGACGTCGTCGACTTTAGCTGGTTCAATAGGTTTAAAGGGATAATCAATCCAGCGTTAGGAATACTGCATCATGGCTCACAGTCAGCTTGTCGTTCTCAGGATCCATGAAGTGATACGCCTTGGGCTGCAGAAAATATCCAACGAACACCAGTTTTCTTGATTTCGCCTCTAGCTTGGATCTCTTCTGGTGGGTGATTCAAAAATCTTCAAATGACTTAGATCCGGCTTCGATCCACTCCACATTTTGATCGGAGTCTTCTGCAAAAGTTTGCGTGGCAAACGGTTCTGCAAATAATTGGCCGTGTTGACAGCATCGGCCCAGTACTTCAACGGAAAACTTGAATCGATGACCATACAACCCGCCATCTCCACCAGTGAACGATTCATTCGCTCCGATACACCGTTCTTTAGGGGGGTATATGCAACGGTAAACTGCTGCTTGATTACTTCTTCTTTGCAGAATCTATCTAACACGTCGTTTTAGAACTCGCCACCTTGATCCGAACGGATGGCGTTAGGCGTTTCGACACCTCGTCTACTAGCTTGTATTTAATCAATTCCAGAGTGAGTTCGTCGTCTGCTCTGCTTTCCAGCGCCGTAGTTAAAGTATTGAACAATTCCGGTAAGGTACGGAGTATCATGGCCACCTGCAGACTCTGGTTAAATTCCTGGCCCGCCACCGCCAGCCGCTCGAAAAACTCCTCCATTTCGAACATGTGCCGTTCGATGTCCTCGCCATCAAAATACTTCTTATCGCAGATCCTCTTGAGTAGCGAAACCTTCGATGTTAGTGTTGCCTTCTCGTAGTGTCCTCGTAACAGGTCCCATATCTCCTTTGACGTTTTCAACCCTTTGATAAGATTTAACTGGTTGTCCTCAAGCAAAAGGCCAATTGTTGCACGCGCCTTCTCGTTTGTTCTACGAATTTATTCGTTGTTTTCTGCAACGAAATGGATTTGTACATTGTATGAAGCTAGTTTCGTTAGAACTGCCATACTCGCTATGGCTACACCCAACCAGCGGTTCACAAGTGTTGGTTGAGGAAACCGGAAAATGTGGAGTGTGTTAGTGAGGATGGGTTAAAAATAACTTCATCATTGGAAGGAATAAATATGACAAAAAACATAAAAAAGGCTTCAGACCGGACTCGACTCTTGAACCTTGCGATCAATAGATCTGTGCTCGTGAAATGGTAAAGCTAAAGGCAAATAACAAACACTCATGGAGCGGTACTTCGATTTCTCCTGCTTTTTCTGCTGCTGCATGTATTTTTTTCTCTAACATAAATAAAACCATCGTGACGAGTAATTTGATTTATTGTGGTAGCTTGCATGTATTGGTCAAACCGACAATATTTCTAAAAAAAACTATCCCATCTCCAACACACAATCAGCACTTTAGGAGACAATAAGCGCAGTTGTTGGTTTGATTGTACGAAGATGTATTTGTATATTATACTAATAAGGCGTAATATTGACATTGTGCCAGATGACAGGAAAAACGAATGTTTCGTACCATTTATGAAAGATGTGTTGTATGTACGATATTCATTTTTACGAAACGGTTTTCAGAGAAATAACGAAAATACATTTTCAGTGTGGTCTCCGTTGTCCCACGCTTCAACTGCTGCTACATTCGCTGGTCTAGGCTCTGCACCGAGTTCTGGTCGTTTCCCGGTTAAGTATTTCCAGAGGTAATCTCGGATCAGGAGGAATTCCACTTTCGTTTTCCAGGTTGAATAATTGGATCCATTAAGGTTAATATTTACCAATCGTTCTATTTTGCTTCGATATTTGAATTTCTTCAATCTTTCTCCTTCAAAAGAGTCATCCCATGTCCACCATTCCAGTGCATAGGTGTGGATTACTGTGGCGCGTTCCAACCCAAGTAACATAACACCTGTTCAACAGCCAGCAATTCCAGGCATCCGTCGTCAGAAGTGCAGCAGAAGATCAGATCGAATTTCGGTTTATTCCAGCGGTGGACTGTGGGAATCGGCAGTTCCTCCTCAAACGAGCGATTGTCGTGCACACTCTCCTGTACGACGAGATGCAGACGATCCTCAGTAACGACCCGATCGATACGATAACGATCTCATGATTCAGTGGCCTCTTACGGCAATACCGGAACCCGATCTGAATGGGATTCCTGAAAATCGTCTGTCAGCCTGACAGAAAGCGCAGCGGTTCACGCAGCAACTGTGGAAGAAATGGTCGCTTCTGTACTTGTCAGATTCTCCACAATCGGACCAAGTGGACAGTGAGAAGAAATAACCTAACTGTTGGTACTATGGTTGTACTGAAGGAAGAAAACCAACCTCCACTAAAGTGGCAACTAGGACGTGTAATAGAGGTTTACGCCGGCGGAGATGGGAATGTGCGAGTCGTTACCGTTAAAACTAAGGATGGTAGTTACCGCATAGCGATCTCGAAAATGTGCGTACTACCGATAGAGGAAAATTATTCATTATCAGACGGGGAGAATTATGACTCCTCCAACGGCGGAGGTCGAAAGGCCTCCGCAAACCAGTTAAGTTAATATTTAGTATATTGTATTTTTCGTAAAAAATAGCCCAACTCATTTTCCCCAGTCACGATTTGCCCTTGGTTTCGATTCCCCGGAATGAAATACTAACGGAATGAAAGCGAGAATACTAATAAAATACCTAACTCACACTTTGATGGGTGAGAAGATTTGAGGTATTTCTTCAAATCCACAGGCAAAAGTGACTTACTCATATAATTTCTGCAGTTGTGGAATAGTTCTGTGAAAAAGTTTTCGGAGCTTCCCTTATGCTCCCGCATTTGCTTTTATTCATCAGAGCGTTTTTAATATCTTATCTTTCCTGTAGTCCATGAATCTTCCCTGAAGTTCACGCAATACTCCTGGGTTTTTTTTTCTGGAAATGCCCTGAAATTAATGGATGTACCGTTTAACTTCCCCGAAGCTTTCTAAACATGCGTGAATATCTTTGATCTTCTGTGAAGCTCTCGAAATATTTGTTAATTTCACTAAACTTCACTTAATTTATCGGAACTTCTTGAAACTTCTCGCTTTTGACGTAGGACAACATCTGTGATTTCTATATGGGGGTACACTTTGTGAAAACCGAAAATGGAACATGATACAAAATTATGAAAGATTTTGAACGTTAATAACTCAGCTGCCCCTTGACCAATTTCAATAGTTTTATCACCAATCGATTAAAAATATTTCTGCGCATATGTTGAAATTAAAAATTTATCATTTACAAAATGTGACTATTTAAAATTGCACGTATGTGCAACTGTTGCTATGATAATTAAAACTATCACCGATTGCCTGTGAAAACCGGTTTCCCTAACACAGATTTGAAAGTTGAATTCCGGTCGCACCAAACGGGGTTTATTCAATTACCGCGTGGTGAGTGGTGCTGTTCTCCAGTACACAACGAAAGGCTGCCTGCAAGCAGCCATAGAAGGAGGAAGAAGCCGCACCGCTATTGATCGGAATCAGTAGCTCTTCGTGAGTTGCTGTGGGCCATCTATGTCAAGTGCGTCATACTAAAGAGTATGAACAGCTCCTCGCTCAAATTCCTATTCCTACACAAAACACAAGCTCCTGCTGCAGTTAACAAATAAGATTTATTATATAAGACAACGCAGTCCTACGTCACCATTCCATACAACCCCATACGGCTGTCCCTTGTAGTTTTTTCTTTCTTTCTGGAAATGCCCTGAAATTAATGGAAGTACCCAAAAGATCTTTAAACTTCCCTGAAGTTCTCTGGACATGTGTGAATATCTTTGATCTTATGTGAAGTTCCAGAAATTTCTGTTAAGTTCACTAATCTTCACTTAATTTATCGGAACTTCTTGAAGCTTCTCGCTATTTTCCTGAAATCATGTAACTGTTTTCTGACATCTTTGTGACATTCTTGAAACCATCGGATCATGATAAGAATTTTTTGAACTTTAATGAAATTCTCAGAACGTTTTAAAGGCTCCCAATTTTGTCTGATATTAATGGAACCATCGTATGGAAACCTAACAAACATTCACAAGTTTGGGACTCTTTCAATACTTTTGAATATTGAGTGCTTACGTTAAATCTAATTTAATTTTCAATTAACCTATCACAATTCAAACTTTCCACACCGCAGAGCCACACTTCTGTGTTTTCACTGAAGGTACACTCGAGAGCGCTCTCGAGTGCTCCTTCAGTGAAAACACAGATTGTGGCTCTACGCTGCGGTAATTTTGCATTTAGATGGGGAGATTAATAGCATTGAACTATCTATTTTACGATCGGTTAACTGAAAATTAAACCGGATTTTACGTTAGCCTTTCATAGTACAAAAGTAATGTAAAAGCCCCAAAAAGACCGATCCATGGCTCCGGGGCCTAAATCCCCATCCTAATCGCTACCCAGTGCTCATGCTGCGTGAAATTCTACCTCCTTGTTGTTGAAAGGGATAGATAACAAGGATTAGCACTCCGCCGCCCTGCCGCACAAGTGCCTCTCAAAGTCCAAGGTCACGCACACCTACCTGTTGCTGCCATCCAGCAATTTCATCCGATTAGGATGCTCAAATCGTTCACCGGTAAAAAATAAACAAATATTGAAGAAAAACACATTTCCAACGCAACGAAATTGCTCGAGACAACATTGGGTTGGTGAATGTGGGCGTGCGAGCGTGCTCTCGGGGAGGTATTATCATTTTGATTCGTGAAAATATGTTCCGGCCGTTGATTGCCGCCGGGAGAGTGAAGTAGCTAAAGATGAAAGATGAGCATTTTAGGTGCCGAAAGAAGCAGGGGAAAGTCTTGTCTTGTCGGTCTTGCCATCTAGCCATCAGCGAGTTGAGTGCCACGGGAAACGACTTGAGCAAAAATGAATTCGATTGGATATGCAATGAACGATAGCGGAAGATGATGAAGTTGGTTGATGTTTTTTATTTACTGAGGATGGAAAATGCCTCTCAAGTCAAGTGGATCATAAAAATGACGAAAGGAAATTGGTTCATTTGAATTTGGATGTTAAAATTGTTTCCTTTGATTGTTGACTGCTGTCAGCTGTGGAAGAGGGCTAATTGCCAATTGGTGAATTAATTTGGCAATTAACGTTCAACGGTTTCCGGTGGAAGTAGTTCTTTTTCTGGTTCAGCACTTTTAGAATGTTATTCTCTTTGAATAATTGATCGCCTAGGTTTATTCACATGAGCAATTAAATCATGTTTTCAAATCGAATAGTTTTCCTCTTCCGCGAATACTTTCATTAAATTTCCTTTTCAATAGCAAACTTAAACGGAATCCATTCCGAGTAAATTATGCTCGGCGCTTTAATCGAGGCATTCGCATCGATTATTTGAACTGAATCCCTCCAAACCACCAGTACACAGAATGCAACACGATTACACGAAGCACACAAGCTCGCGTTCACCCATCCTTTCTATTCAATACACTTTGATCCAATCTGGCCACAACAAAAGCTTGTGCTCCTGCTTCCGCTACCCAGCCAAAACCGCTGCAGCGTCTCCCATCAGCACCGTAGTTTTCCACGCGTGTGAAATGCGAATCGCTTCCGAAAATGTTTTGCATATCACTCGGCGGTGGTGGGTTATTCTAATGAACAGCCGTTGTGAACGATACAACCGTGAATTGACAAGCTCGAGCGGGTCTGCAACATCGATGCACCACCACCGACCGGCAGAAACATTAAACGAGGCTAATTTCACATCCCGAAATGATAAGTACTGCCGGCATATATTTTGTAGATCCCCAATGGGAACACGAATAATGAGCTTAGGTGAACTGGGTTTTCATAAATCAATAAAAGTGTTCGAATTTTCAAATGGGTAGCTCAGGTCCCTGACATGTTAAATAATACAGGTAGGGATCACTAGCGAAAATTATATAATAAGCGTATAGAGGCAAAAGCATCTATCCTTCAATAATAGGCAAAATAGAAGCTAGCTTTCCTTTAAGCCTAGTTTAGACGAGGCCTGTGAGTTGAATTCAAGTGGTGCTGAGATTTGTCAGACTTTCACGCGATATTGACAGCAAATTTCATTACATAGTCACTGATAGACTTGATCCTCAAAAAACTACAAGGGACAGCCCAATGAGGTTGTACGAACAGTTGACGTAGGATTACGCCCACAAGGGACAGCCCTGTGGGCCAAAAATACTATTTAACAAATTTATGGTGGTTATGAAAAGGACCGTTTTGTCGCGATGGTTGAGTAATACTGAGCTATAAGGGTGTTAAACACAGATAAGGCTGGTGAGCTGTATTTTGTTTGGAATGAGAGTGACGCGCTTGGCATATATGGCCCACAGTGACTCACGAAGAGCTACTGATTCCGATCAATAGCGGTGCAGTTTCTTCCTCCTTCTATGGATGCTCATGTCGGCTGCAGCTCTCTGCTTGCAGGCAGCCTATCTTTGTATACTGAAGAACAATGTTCAACGCCACGCGCCGGACACCACCACACACGGTGGTTGGAACTGAATCCGACCACCACTCACCACGCGGTGATTGAATAAACACCGTTTGGTGAGACCGGATGGAATTTAAAATTGAAATCTGTATTAGGGGGATCGCTTTTCGCAGGTAATCGGTGATGATTTTAGTTATCATAGCAACAGTTGCACATTCATTTAATTTTCAATAGTTAAATTTTGAAAAATGATAAAGTCTTAATACTATAATGCGTAGAAATACATCTGATCGATTGTTGATAAAATTATTGAAATTGGTCCAGGGGCAGCTGAGTTATTAACGTTCAAAATCTTTCATAATTTCGTTACATGTTCCATTTTTGGTTTTCACATAGTGTACCCCCACATAGAAATCACGGACGTAGTCTTACGTTCATCAATGGCAGAGATTCACCTGGCAACAAAAAGTGTAATTTCGTGCATTCTGAGTCACATGACTCACACTGAGTCAGAACGTAGATGCTTCTGCATTTTAACGGCTCCATATAATTGTTTTGCTCAAGTCATTTAATTTCGTTTAAACTTTAGCTGATAAATAAATCTGCACATGTTCGTCACTGACAATCGACACGGTTTGCCTAGACGATGACTGTTAGCTAAAATGAGTGACCAATGCAGAATTTTGAATATCGCCGTTTATTTTCAAGATTTTGCAGCACTGCTTGAAAGCAGTGATGCCACATATACAGATTTATCTGTAATCATACAATTTGTTCTTTATATGTTGCTACAGATATGCATACAGTTTTCAGATTTTTTTAGAAAATATTCAGATTTTAAAGATTTTGCAAATCTACCAATTTTTCATTCTTTATTATATTTGTTAATTCAGTGTTCACTCGGCTGTCGACAGAAGCAGCAACCATTGTGTGGTTCTCCTCATTGTTCTTCATCAGAAGTTCTTTCAATCGATGCATCGTCGACTTTGGAAAGCAACCGTTTCGTGATGAATGAGTGAATGCTGGCCACGTTTTGCGCCCATTGCTGCAATGGAAGCACTCTGCCCCCGTTGGTGATACTGCCATACAATGCAACCACTGGAAGCGGATCCCGTTCTGATGGAGGAGATAAAGTGTTTATTGTGTTGTACATTTTTTACTATAGTTTTAAGATGTATTGTAAGCCCAAATGACATTGCAAGCTTTATCAAGGTTGTGAAGAATTCTACAAGCCTTAATCATGGTTTACAGAACTCTCATAAAACAAAAATTGTCACTTGGGTAGTGAACAAGAATCACACTTAAGTCTTTTGAGCCTTATCAAATAAATTAATAAACAACAACAACAAAATAGTTAATTTCACTAAATAATCGCATCTTACTTTTCACCAGCTTGAATTCACTCTTCGAGCACCATTTCAAATATATTATATTATCAATATGCCCAAGTAACCACCAAGCCCGCTAACTACCCGATAATCGCCCTTTATGCGGTAAATATAGGGTTTCCGAACTTTATATCAATCGTATATCAGCCTTACAAACCAAAAAGAGCGATTATCGGGCTTTTCGGTTACTTGGGTGATCCACTCTTTCGCTTAGCTGGCGAACCAATAAAGAAAGCGCCTCTGTGGTCAGAAAGGCAACCAATGCATTTGTTTATCTTCACGAGGGGTGAACCAAATTAAAATTTATATAATATTTAAAATGAATTTATTTCTGCATATTATTTCATTTGATGAAAACAGTGACACGTCAGACATACTATCATGTCATACACAAGATGTAATTATTGAAAATAATTTGAATTTTATTCTTGTCATAAGTGCTATCAGCAATTTCATAGGAAAACGATAAAGCGGTTCTCAGAATCTCGTAGTTTTGTTCCTTATTGAAAAATATAAGACCCGTATTTTTTTTATTTTCCCATTAGGGTGACCATTTCCATGTTAAGGTGGTCCAAAAAATCGTTTTATTTTATTTTGTTTTCCCTCAAAGTAGCATTTTTTTTAATTAATAACTTTTGAACCATTGAACCGATTTGAATGATCGAAATATCAAATGAAAGGTTATTAGAAATACTTTTTAGAAAATATTTAATTTATTTTTGAAAATATGAGTTTTGTATAGAAGAACTTTGTTTGTATTTGTTTTTTTATGGTTTTGCATGGTTTGTAGACAATGGGCGTAACACGTTTTTATATATTTTTATTTGAAAATTTAGGTTTTTCTACACAACATATCACAAAATCAGCGATGTATTTTTCTTCGTTTTTGAGTTACGATTTTTTGAAATTATCAAGTTTAGAAATTTCGCTCATTACTCCAATAGGACTAGATTTACCTGCGTGTCCATTGATACATATCAAATGTTACATGGTTACATTACTTACTTATTTCAAATTTCTGATCCTAGACTACTATGACATTCACAGAAACTTGAATTAAATTTATTGATTGCTTTTGGGTAATGTGTAAATAGTAATTACCAGAGTGATTCGTAGCATAGGATTCAAATAGAATACCTTTAAATTAAATTTGGGTAGTAAATTTTTCACGGACTGTTTGGAACTTCATATCGATATCCATTTGGACTAGAATCAATGCTTTGATAAGACAATCTTATGGTTTCCAACAATGCACATGGCAGGTTTGAAATAAATTTTATTATTTTTTTTCATTTGTAGACACACTATAAAACATGCTTAAAGATACTTTCAAAGTTTCACATAATGTTCTTCTTCCGAGAACGAAAATCGTTTAACAAGTTCATCCTTAAATATGCCACCATGCACTAACGAACCACGTACCTACGAACGAACACCTTACCTACCAAGTTTTCCATATGATCTTAGCATGTGCTCTATCTATGTGGCTATTTACTTGTTAAAGTATTCACTGTGAAACTAGTTGTATTGGAGTAATGAGCGAAATTTCCAAACATGATATTTAAAAAAAAAAATCGAAACTCAAAACGAAGAAAAATACAACGCTGATTATTTGATTTCAAAGAAAAATATAAAAGCGTTTTACGCCCATTGTCTACAAACTATGAAAACCATTAAAAAAATACAACCAAAATTCTTCTATTCAAAATTCCAGGTTTTGAACTTTTTATATTTTTCATTTGATATTTTGATCGTTCAAATCGACTCAGTGATTCAAAAGTTATGATTAAAAAAAAATCATTTTTAGAAAAATAAAAAAAAAAAATCAATTTTTTGACCACTCTTACATGGAAATGGTCACCCTAATGAAAAAAAAAAT
Organism: Ochlerotatus camptorhynchus; assembly: GCF_037179485.1. Lineage (NCBI taxonomy): Eukaryota > Metazoa > Arthropoda > Insecta > Diptera > Culicidae > Ochlerotatus > Ochlerotatus camptorhynchus. Next base: position 5,432,286 of record NW_027040584.1, read on the forward strand.
ACGGGTCTAATATTGTTCGATAAGGAACAAACCTACCAATTGTTACGAAATTCTGAGAACTACTATATCGTTTTGCTAAGGAATTGCTTCTATATTGATGATTGTTGCTGACCTTTTTCAACGCTAGATGTTGCGTGAAACGGTTTTTTTTCGGGTTGTCATTGTAATGTTTGTAAAAGGCGTGAATCATATTGTTGATATGATATATTTGACCAAATCCAAAACCCATTATTCACTAAATGACACATTATTGAATTATCTTCGATAATTTTTAAAGGACCACGTCTGTGATTTCTATATGGGGGCACACTTTGTGAAAACCAAAAATGTAATATGTAACGAAATTATGAAAGATTTTGAACGTTAATAACTCAGCTGCCCCTGGACCAATTTCAATAATTTTATCACCAATCGATTAAAAATATGTCTACGCATCTGTTGAGAAAAAAAAAATTATCATTTTTAAAACTGTCACGATTGAAAATTGCACAAATGTGCAACTGTTGCTATGATAATTAAAATTATCACCGATTTCCTGCGAAAAGCGATTTCGCTGACACAGATTTCAAAGTTGAATTCCATCCGGTCTCAACAAACGTTGTTTATTTAATCACCGCGTGGTGAGTGGTGGTGTTGTCCAGTACACAACGAAAGGCTCATCGCCAGCAGCTAGCTATCAAGACTGGCTTCAACCGCTGATTGGATTCAGCTCCAATCACCGTGTGTGGTGGTGTCCGGTCGTCGGCATCATCATCATCAGCAGTAGTGCTTTCGGCGCGCGGCGTTGAACATTGTTCTCCAGTACACTACGAAAGCTGCAGCCCACATAAGCATCCATAGAAGGAGGAAGAAGCCGCACCGCTATTGATCGGAATCGTGAGTCGCTGTGGGTCATCTATGCCATGCGCGTCACCCTCATTCCAAACAATATACAGCTCACCAGCCTCATCTGTGTTTAACACCCTAATAGATGACCATTACTCAACCATCACGACAAAAGTCAAATTTATGGTAGACCTTTTCAGGACTACCATAAATTTGTAAAAGAGAATTTTTTTTTACATTTGTCAAGGTCATCAATCGGATGTCCTTGGAAAGTGAAGGATTAAAACATGGTTGAGAAGCACCATGCATCAAGATCGATTTCCAAATTTATCCTTTTTAAATATAGAAAATGGGTTGGTAAAGAAGCAGTGCCCGCGGAATCTATTTTGAATATATTTTTAAAGAGCGATCGTAAACTTTCTGCATAAATGACACGAAATTTTTGAATAAACTTGCACCAAAATAAAGATAATCAAATATACTACAAACAAGATCAATCCTTATAATAAAACGTCCTTAAAAAGATGTTTAACAATATGCTCAGTTTGTACTAACTGCAATACTTTGAACTGAAATGTCGTTTAACTGAAAATCCGCTAACTGCAAAAAATTTAAGCTACGGGACACTTATCTGTCAGATTGATGCATTTCAAAATACATGTTCTGAATGTGGTACATATTTGACAGCTGGGTTCAAACATAAAATGTGCTTCAGTTAGCGAATGTTCGCTAGGTGAAACGTAAACATGTTGCAATTTGCAAACGTCTAGTGTAGCTCTCCTCTATATCACTATAATTTCCTATTTATTTGTCTGCATCAACAGGCTGTGTAAAGCCCCAATGATGATTTAAGTAACTTATATAGGTAAAAATCAAATCAAAAAATAAAAACTAAGAATAAAATACATAAATAAAACACACAATCATTCACGGTTAACTGTGCCAGAAAAGAACGATGAGAAGTATCTTCGTAGCAGCTGTCGAGGCATATGGAAATCGAAGATGCCCGAGACTCGATTGAACACTCGTTGCAGCCCACCTATTGCACCGTTCATGCCATAGTTTGTGCGCTGAAGTGGCAATCTCAGCATAACGTTGTTACGTAGCGCACGGGGTTGGACGTTAATGTTGACTTGCCCCAAGATTGCACTGCAATCAATTCTACCTTGTAAAGTGTCCGCAATGAACAGGGCCCTAGAGGTGTCTCTTCTAGTTCGGAGAGGCTCCAGATCAATCAGCTGGCAACGACTTTCATAGCTGGGCAGATGAAATGGGTTTCTCCAAGGCAGCTTCCGCAGAGCGAATCGAAGAAAACGGCGTTGAACGGACTCAACTCTCTCAGCACCATTGTTGTAGTTTGGACTCCAGCCCACAGAACAATATTCCAGAATGGATCGCACCAAGGAACAGTACAGTGACTTCAAACAGTAGATATCGGAGAAATTCTTTGCTATCCTGAAGATAAATCCCAATGTCTAAGACGCCTTGTCGACAACGTACGAGATGTGCTGCTTGTACGTAAGTTGAGAATCTAGAATAACACCCAGATCTTTCACATGGTTCACACGGTCGATTACAGTGCCGATAAGTTTGTATTCAAATGTGATTGGTTCTTTCTTCCGAGTAAAAGTGATCACTGAACACTTAGTGGGGTTAACCACCATTCGGTTCAAATTACACCAGCTGGCAAAGGCTTCGAACTGACGTTGAAGGAAGTGACAGTCATCAATCGAGTGGATTCGTAGGTAGATTTTAAGATCGTCTGCATACGATAGTCGTGGGCCTTCGATGACCAAGTTCACGTCATTGAAGTAGAGTAAGAAAATCAAAGGTCCCAGGTGACTTCCTTGAGGTATTCCTGACGTAGCTAGATAGATATTGGACCGGTTGTCACCAATGGCAACCATCAGTTGCCGATCAGTGAGATATGAACGAAACCATCGCAAGAGGTTGCCGCTGACCCCAAGTCTATGCAACTTGGCAATCGCGATGGCATGGTTTAGCTTATCGAAGGCAGCTGACAAATCGGTGTATATGACGTCTGTTTGAGTCCTCTCTGCCATGCTTTCCGTAAGATACGATGTCAAACACAGCAGGTTTGTGGAAGTAGAACGACCGGAAGTGAAGCCGTGTTGATCACCACTTAGATACTGCTTACAATGAGAGAGTAGAGGCTCCATGATGACTAACTCGAATAACTTCGAAACTGCGCTCAACGACGTAATTCCACGATAATTTTCCACATCCCGTTTGCTGCCCTTTTTGTGGATAGGAAACATATGTGCGAATTTCCAACAAGATGGAAATGTACCACTCGAGATGGACAATCGAAATAGGTGAAGCATGGGCATCAGCAAGCTGGCGATATGCTTTTTCAGGAATACGGATGGAACGCCATCGGGTCCTGGATTGAAGGACGACTTGAGTTGTGATGCGGCAGTGGAAATCATCTCGACGTTGACATCCATCGCACCCAGTGTTTGACCGTACAGTGGAACATTACTAGCTGCTAGGGTAACGTGTTCGTCAGTTAATCTCTCATTCGTGAAAACACTGGCGAACTTCTCAGAAAACAAGCGACAGATCTGCTGAGGAGTGGATGCAACTGCTCCATTCAACACCATTGAAGAAGGTAGGCCGGATTCCTTGCGCTGCTCATTTACGTAATTCCAGAATGACTTCGGGTGCGACTTGAGTTTCCTCTGAATCCCTCGTTGATATCGCGAATAGCATCGACGGCTAACTCGCTTGAACTCATAATTGAGCCTAACGTAGTGACGTTTAAGCGAAAGCGTACGATACTTAGTGAATTTTCTTAATGCGGCTCTCTTGGTCGACTTCAACCTACGCAGTTCACTCGTCTGCCAGGGAGGATGAGAAATTTTACGGTGAACTCTTTTCGGAACGTGCCTGTCAATGACATAAGCCAAGACATGTGAAAATGTTTGCGCAGCGGTTTCAACATTATCAGGATCTAGGATGCTCTCCCAATCTATACTAGATAGCACGTTGACGATACTACGGTGATCGGCTTTCCGGAAATCGTATGACACGGTCGTGGAAATGTCGTCAAAGACCCGATCGTGATTGTCAGCAACAGTGACAACCAAGGGAGGGTGATGATGTACTTGTTTTACTAGTGGAGAAGGTGCCGTGGAGATGAAAGGAGCGGTGTCCTGAACGCTAACGAAGCAGAGGTCCAAGCTACGGTTGTTTTCGTTGACTACGTGGTTTATTTGAGATAGTGTTGCTGTACTATAGCAGTCGAGAAGGCTAAATGATCCTGTATGAAATACAGAGTGTACAGGGTCTGGGTAGAGAAAGCCGCTGTAAGATGGTTTCCAGGAAACACCGGGTAGATTGAAGTCGCCCAGAACGATTATCTCATCAGTTGGTGTCGCACTCTCCATTATGGTGAAAACGGACCGGCAATGGGTATCGATAAGTTCGTTGTCACGAACCCGGTCAGGTGCAATATACACCGCACATAGGTACAGTGTGCGATCACTCAGTTCTACGGCCACCCAAACTTGTTCCACACAGTTCCACAAGACGTTTTCAGTAGCTCTCGCCTTTAACCCGGAACGAACTGCCACGAGAACACCACCTCCAGTAGATTTCCGACTGTTTTTCGGATTTCTGTCACAGCGGAAAACCTCGTATTCGGATCCGAACACCTGGATGGAAAGCGTTCGAGAATCGAGCCAAGTCTCGACAAAAACGATGACATCGTAGCACCGGTCCGATACAGCTAGGTGGTAGTCAAGAACACCAGAATTCATTCCGCCTACGTTTTGGTAGTAGAAAATGACGTCGTGTTTACTACGGTCGGTGGTCGCACGAGGTAAGGCGTTTTCCCTGGAAGTCATGGAAATATCAGGTGGCGAATGGACATGAACAATCTCAAGTGGATACTCGCCGTAGTGAGTAGGTTGGAAGACCCCCTCTCCACATCCAACCACAGGCCCGGAACGACTATGAAGATCGGAGGCTGCAGATGGCAGGACTGGGTCAGAGGGATTGGGGGCTTTCACAATGCTTTCTACAGCGCGTCCCAGGTTCCAATTAACAGGAGTAGAAGGATTTCCTCGATCGGTGACATCCAGAGTGCTGAAATTCGACTCGGCATCAGGCAGTGAATGTTCAGAATAATATTTGTACTTGCCTGACATAGCAAGTTGGAAGACCCCCGATCCACATCTAAGCTCAGGGCCGGGACGACATTGATGTACGCTGGCAGGAATCGGCACGACTGAGTCAGAGGAACCGAGGACTTCCCAAGTGCTTTCTACGGTGCGTCCCGGTTGAAAATACTCATCGTTCGTTCCTGCGATGCGTCTATTTGTCCGAAGTGCAGCAGCAACAGGATTCACTTCATCATGGCCCGGACAGCTAATGATAACCTGGGTGCGGGAAAACTCGTCACGCAACGAAAAGCTCGAATCAAAACAGTACTTGCCTGTGCAAGCATGGTGGAAGACTCCCTTTCCACCACCAACCACAGCACCGAGACGGCTGTGATGAACGGAGGCTGCGATATGCCGGACTGGGTTGGGGCGATTGGGAGCTTCCATCAGGCTTTCTACGGTGCGTCTCGGTTGAATTTCTGGAAGTATAAGCTGTCACTCCATAGGGGCAGCATTCGTCAATTGGGTGATTTTCAAGCTTCGTGAATCTTCGAACTCACGGAACTGGATACTCTCAGGCCAAGAGTCGCAAGAAAGTGCCAGGTCACGCAGTTCTTTCTTGACGCCAATTTTGAACGATACGAAGTTCAGCGTTGTTGGATCTCTACCTTTGGGTACCAGTTTGGCCACCATTGGTGTTTCACTAGGGTCCAGTGCCAGACAGTCACGAACGAGTGACGCAATATCTTCGTTCGTGGTACTGGGGTGAAACGCCGATAAATATACCCACACCTTATCCGCATTTTGGTTAACTGTTTTAATCGACTCACTGGGTGGTTTCGTGCCGCTGAGAATCGGTTTATCGTTCGAGTTAATCGAGGTCCGACGACGCTTTGGGGTGTTACGATTAGAGTTGAGACGATCCGATCTAGGCTAAGACAATGTCGATGTCGAAGCGGATGGTAGTTTCGAGTCTACTTTGGCCGCTAGGGCGGCCACTGCCGAATTCAATTTATCAATGTCCACCTTCATCGAATCGACGGCTTCCGGTATTAAAGAGCTCTGCGCGCTGTCCCGGCTGACGATGTTGCGGAAATGACCGTTAGTGAAAAGCTCGGAACAGTGATCACACATCCAGAACACGTTTTTCTCGTACAGTCCCAGCTGGTCAAGAAGCTCCAGTTCAACCTTGGCGCAAATGATGTGAAAAGTATCACCGCAGAATCCACGACAAAAAATGCGTTCCTTTTCGGAAACGGTCTTCTGGCACTTTTTACAAGCCATGGTCGAAAATTTCTGGCCGATGGTGTAAGTACTACAGCTATGCAAATGCGCCGAAGGGTAGGCAAAGGAAAGCTCGAAGTACACTGGGTTCAGCTATTGCCAGAATTATTTCAAATTGGCGCGTCGCAAAGCACTTGAAGATTGCGCTATTCACCAGCAGATGGCGCTTCAGACGAAAAACGTGACGGTAGTATAGCAGTACAATTAAAACAAAACACCACGAATGACCAAAACACTTTTCAGAAATAATACCACTCAAGCACAAAAAAACTAGTTTCACACGCACAACATGCTATATTCTCATTCATCGAAAAGAAAAAAAAAATCAGAGAGGCACCCCCAGGCCCCCTCCAGATAAATTTCCTTGCTACGCCAATGCTAGTGCTCCAGTTTTTGTCCCTCAAATAGGATGTTTCAATCTGTAACAAGTATGTTACTTCTGATAGGCCACCCACCAGATAGATTTATACCTCTAAAATATGAACCTGTGCAAACAATGGTAAATATTGATGAAGGTTTAGAGGTCGCATAAATGGTTTAAAGTGTGTATTGGGATTTCTATGGTAGAATTTTAAATTTCATTTATATTGTTCTACCCTCTACCGTTACCGAAAACCAATGTCGGGACCAAAGACATCACTGGGTTCCGTCCCATTGCACTGACCTGCTGCATGGCGAAAGTCCTGTAGCGGATGGTCAACAGGAGGCTGAAGCAATATCTTGAGGCTAACGGGCGGCTTGACCATCAGCAGCACGCCTTCAGGCAAGGGTATGGCACCTCCACCTACTTCGCCACTCTTGGGGAAGTCCTGAAGGAGGCAAAGGACCAAGGTCATCACGCGGAGATCGTCTCGCTGGACATCTCCAAAGCGTTCAACCGAACATGGACATTGGACACCAGCTGTATTGAAGAAGCTTGCTGATTGGGGCCTGAAAGGGCACATCCTTTACCTCGTCCGGAACTTTCTGACCGACCGATCTTTTCGGGTTTCCGTTGGAAACGTGCAACCCGGAAGTTCCAGTGAGGAAACCGGAGTGCGACAGGGTTCGGTTATCGCAGTCACCCTCTTCCTGGTGGCCATGAATGGGGTCTTTGACCAACTACCCAAGAACGGATGGCGTCCTCATTGTAACGGTGGGTCCCACCCTGCAGAGGACGAAACTGAGAGCGCAAGCGGCAGTTTCCTCGGTGGTCAGATGGGCTGACTTTGTTGGTTTCCAGCTTTCCGTCGGCAAGAACGTGCGCTGCCATATATGTACCACCAGGCATCGCAACAACGGACAGCCCATCATGATTAAAAAACAAACAATACCGACCAAAAACACCATGAGGGTCGTGGGAGTGCTTCTCGATCGGAATTTATCCTTTGAGCCGCTCTTCCAACAAGTAAAGAAGGACTGTCACAGTTGGTCCAATCTGATTAAGACCATCTCCCGCCCCCACCGATCCAACAGTCGTGAAATCCGCTTCCGCGTAGCTAGAGCCATCATCGATAGTCGCCTACTGTATGGTGTAGAGATTACATGCCTTGCCGCCGAGAAAGCCGTCCAGATTCTGGAACCGGTGTACAACGGCTACGTTCGAACAGTCTCCGGTTTCTTGCCCTCTACCCCGGCCGACGCAGCATGCGTTGAAGCCGGTATCCTACCTTTTCGGCTCGTTTTCACCGCAGCTACTGCTACCAAAGCCGCTGCCTTTCTCACTAAAACGTCGGGAAACAACAGGATCGTTCTCCTCGACGAGGCGAACCGACTCCTCCGCAATGTAATGTAATGTACCGCTCCAAGATGTCAAAAAGTGGATCAAGCGGACGATTCGGAGAGCCTGGGACACCGAGTGGAGGAACAAAAGGACACACCACCTTCGGAAGATCAAGGCGACCACCGGAACCTGGAAGGATCGACCAAACCTACGAGAACAGCGAGTGGTGTCAAGGCTGCGCATTGGGCACAGCAAAGACTCCCACAACTTCGGAGGAACACCGTTCCGGAGGACCCGCGAAATCTGCGGAGTGCCAGCCACCGTGGAGCACATCCTCGTGAACTGCGCGGAGTTGGAAGACCTTCGGGCTGCCTTTGGCTTGGAGTCAATCAGCATTCGGAACCTGTTGGGCGACGAGTCCCCGGCAGCAGCCGCCCTCATCACCTTCCTAAAGGAGACGAACCTTTACCACAATATCTGAGTGTTCCTTGTTTGTACTTCTGTTTTGTTGGCCCTTTTGGCAGTTTTCTACACCTTTTCATTGTAGCAAGATAAATGTACCACAGCCTAGATTGGGGGTCTCCTTCTGATAACCCAATTTTTTTCTCCTTTATTCAATCTTAAGAGATGAACTATCCATAAGGCTAAAAATCTCTATAATTAAGAAAAAAAAAACTTAGATTTAGGTGTCCACATTCGTTTTGAATATCTATGATAATCGATTTTTTATCATGCTCACCCAACGATAAAACACTGACCGATCAGCTTTAAACGCATATTTCAATTCGAATATAAATAAGGTCTAAAGTAACATTGACAGCTTATCATAATAAAGAAGATGAAGTAAAAAAAAAATCAATTTCTAGACCAGACCGGGAATCAAACCCAGTCGCCTCCAGTATGGTCTTGCTATATAGCTTAGCCTTTACCAACTGAGGTTACGGAGGCACTTGTTACCAGCAGGTGGATTCATCGGGGTGGAATTAAAGTGTCAACTACCAGACGAGTACTATCCAGATGATCAACTTTGCGGAAAGAGGAACTTTCGATCGTCTATTGCAGTGCAGTTAGCATTTTTAAAACATGTTTGCACTGTGGTACCAACTAGTAGCTAATTCCGAAACAAAATGTTAACAGGCGTGTCCAGCCTTCAAACTTTGATGAAGACTGAAACAATTTATCGATGTTTTTGGTGGGACATTTTCTTTAAATTTGCTACATCCGATGAACCATTCATCATTACATTACAAGTACATTAAGGTGATTCGCTGTGACATTTTTATTCTCGGAACCACATCGAAACATTAAGTGCACAAATATAAGCTCCTACGCCATGTGCTACATTCAAATTCTTACTTCATATTTGCTGCACTGCACTGATTTCTGAGATTTGTGCAATGAAAATTCGTAGTGGAAGTACATACATGTATAGCCTACGTAGTGGCCATTTTTGGACTCTACAAGGAATCATCTTAAGGGAGGGGGGGATTGATTTTCTCTATTTTTTTTCTTGACTTCTCTTAGCTCAGTCGGTAATGGCGCAGCTACAAAGCAATACCATGCTGGATGATGAAGACGATGATGCAGCAGTTCACGGAAACCAGGCAGCTGATTGATACAGTGCGGATCGAAATCAAAGATGTCACCAACAAAATTGATTCCGTTAAAACCGAGTTGAAGGATGACACCTCAAATCGGTCAACGACGAATGTGCAGCGAAATTTCAACATCACGACGCCGCCTTAGACTCGCTGAATGAGATAGTGGACAGTGTGTCCCAGAACATCGGGGCCCTACAAAACCGGAACGAGCTCATCATAAGCGGCATCCCTTTCCGTATTGGTGAAAAGCTGAACTCAACGCTCAAGGCAATCGGAAGGCACCTATCCGTGAAGGACACGACCACCTCGATGGCAGAAACCAGACGGATGAAATCCAGCAGCAACTCGGACAATGACGGCCTTATCGTTGTGGAGTTTGCACTGAAGACAACGCGAGACGAGTCGGATTGGATTCTGACCGCCGGGTGTACATCAACGAAAGCCTGACCAGCGAAGCGCGGAAATTGTACAGCAAGCAAGGAGTCGTCCATGTGAAGCCTGCAGCTGGTGGACCTACAATCGTGATACAGGCTGGAGATGAGCTATGTTTTTCGTTCACTTTTGAAGTTATGTCTATGTAGTAGTGTTTCAATTTATGTAGGGGGAGGTAGCTCATCGATTCTTCCGGTTCGCCTCCTAGCATCGTGCTATAAGGTACCAGGCGATAACCAGGGTAGTTGATCGATAGCTCGATGACGTCATTTCGTTGGCGTCTGCAATGGGAAATTCTCATAGCAGGCGTTGACGATGGGACGTTGTCGAGTTGTTGAATAGCAACTATCGTGGTAACTCACCGATTACCTGTTGATCTGCCAAATTTGGAAAGTCGTCTGCATTGAATTGTCTCATATAATAATATTCCGCCCACTATATCACAAGAAATTGCGAGTAGCTGAGTGGAATGGAGATAAGTTAAGCATTGGGTACAGGACCAAGTCTCCCCTGGGTGGTGCCAAAAGATGAGCGCAATAGAATCATCAAGTTGCCATAAGGCACGGAATGAGACTATTGCATGGCTGGGTAGTCAAAGTCTTCCATTCGTTAGTCATTTCAGGTGGATTAGAACAGGTTTAGGATTAGGGTGGGCGTTGGCCAGATTTGGATTTTTCAGATATAATTTTAAATAGGACCTAGATTATTTAATACACTAGTAACCTCAACTTCTCTCACAATGTTTCATTGTGACTAATCAACACTCAATGGGTAAAATATCAAATTTGCGGTAAATTTAAAAAAAAGGTAACTTGGCGTTTAGAGCGCACTGCCCACTGGACGATTCTGAAGCCTGACCAAGTGAGTGGGTTACGGATTTATTTGATTGTACGTCATTTCCAAGTTATATATATATAGATACATTCATACCATTGGCATTTTGTATTTGAGATAAGACAGAGACAGGATGCGGAGGGCCTGCTTAGGGGGAGCGTAACCCATGTTATGGCTTCCATTTATTAAATAGTTCAGATAGGCTGGAAATGATAGGTTCATGGTGAGAAAATGTACCATATGGTGCCCGTTCACTGATCAAAATTAGATTCAAATCGTCAGGCCCTGCCCTGGAATAAGGGGATTGACGATGATTTGTCAAGTTTCATCTTGCATTTGCATATAATTGTAAGTTTAGGTTTGCTTTTCTAATTGTAAGATAGATAGTTTGCCTCAATTGAAACATTGAGTTGTATAAACTTGACGAATCATACCTCTAAAATAGTAGTAGTTACAGTGCCGCATTATCTAACAACCACTGCCTACAACTAATGTTGGAGGGGTCAGCAGGGCTGATTACGGATCAAAACTAACATAACTCTAACACTGAAATGATCCCGAAACTAACGCTCATTAAATAGTTTTATTTATTTTCCTACTAATCTATCTACACACTTAGTTTTTTCTACCGAGCTCGGCTGTGCGGGTCTCGGCGGGGAGGGGGTTTTGCTGAGATCTCGGCGGGAGTGAAATTTGATTGCTGAGTCTCGGATAATGCCTTTTCTAATAATCTGCCTACGTTTCTTTTCTTTATCCCCTTTTTATTTTTCTGCTCTTCTCTTCTTTTGTTTTGTTTGTTTACATATAACTAATACTAATACCTCCTTGTTTTCTCTCTAATTTGGCTACTATGTCCCACAATCACGATGACAGATAAGCTACCGTACATGGTACACGCTCATATACACTCCCAAAATAGTATGCCGCAAGTAAGTATATCACAGAGGCAACTAAAGATCCAGAAACGCTGATAACGCTGAAGATAATGAGCTGTGGTGATTTATATGACTATATAGTATTATTTATTTATACTAACCTAAACACAACGTGGGGTGACCCAAATCCAAACGATCACTAACCAAAATAATAGACTTATCTTTTTTCAGCAGGTGTAATTTCGTTTAGTTCTGTTTCTCTCTTTTCAGCAAAACAACTACAAAAAAACCTCTATAACTCTTCTTCATTCTTTTAATCTCCTACTATCCCCTATAAATGTATCGGAAACTAGTGGGACTGTCTGTGCAAACAGAAACAGACCTGCTAGTGGAAGAAGGTCGTTATAACTCGCTTAACTCGTACTCGCACTCGCTTAACGGCAGATTGGTTTACAGTGGTCGACCAGGGTGTGTGCTGATAAATTACAAAATTACAATTACATCATTATTTCATACATCAGCTAGAATTGCGTTGATCGATGTTACATTTTTTTTTTGCTGTGCACTACACCAACCAGCAAAGTTCAACAATCCATCGTTGCTTATGCCTTTGTTGTCGTTTGGAACCAGTTTTGCGAGGTAGGCGACAATTGTGCGTATTTCTCGCGTAACTTTTGAAAAGGGCCTATTTATAGCCTGAACAATACGTAAAGAGCAAATTGAAACATTGAACGTCGCGTGAAAGTGGAACTTAATGAAGGCCTAAGTACTTTTTCATAGTTTTTAGTTTTCGGATTTGAGAGATCGTCGGTTACAGTGGCCTCCTTACTGAGCAGGAAAACGCGGTCTCAGGTCCTTACATATCAAAGAGATTTATGGTAAAATCGCTTGTGTATCGTGTATTTTGCGAAACTCGTTGTTGTCGTTAGTTCCGGGTTTGAATGGATACAAAAATTTGAGCAACGGTATTATGTGATATGAGGGGCTCGGTGGCCTTAGAGCAACCGTTTTTGCTTACTGAGCAGAACATCATGAGTCTAATCTCAGGCCCATCCACATTCAAGATTCGTCAATCGTTTTATTTGTTAATATGACTACATGGTAATAACAGCAACACGGTGATTAAAAAGGTGCTCGTCTGCCTAGTGGCAAACGTTTTTGCTTACTGAGCAGAAGACCGTGGGTTTAGTCCCAAGCTCCTTCGCGTTATATGATCGTTAGGACATCAATTCAGCTTATCGTTTACCAAAACGAACCCTGCTGCAAACCCAACCCTCTTATCCAACATCCCAGTGATTCCTCGTGGAAGTGCAGAGGTGTTCTCGGCTTCCATCAAAGCGAGTGTCATGTCAACACAATCCTTCCCCTTCCTTTCTTGACCTGTGTTCGGGCGCGGCCGGCGCTGGTATTGCCTAATTTAAGATCACCAGTTTTTACACATTGAGGATGATTGCTAGTCCCAAGCATTATCTATTGGTTCTCTGTGTAATTACAGCTGATCTGACAATAACAGAGTAGCAACCGTGGGCGGTCAATCAAGCTCAAGCTCAAGCTCAAGCTGTAGTAGTGTTTCAATTTATGTATTTTTGTGTTGACGATTGTGTGACAGAGATATTTGTTTTATTTTCCTACGTAAAAATGCAGCCCTCTAGAAATTGCTTCCCCCACTATACACATATCCACACCTCTAGGAACATTCCAGGAGCAGTGCTGAATGCTGTCCTTTTCGCTGGAAAGCTTAATATCTGCCACGGAAATGCCGTGGCAGTCTTTGCGCTCGTAATTCCAGTAAGCTCGATGAAGTTCTGAACGTCTTGTCGAACTCCAAGGTCGAGGTAGCGCGTTTCACCGACACATGGTTAACTTCGAAGAACAGTGATCGCAGCATCGACATCTCCGGCTACTCTGTTGTAAGGAACGACAGGGCGTGTAAGCGCGGCGGAGGAATCGCTGTTTACTACAAAGAACATCGTGCCTGCTCCAAGGTTTTCGGCACGGTACTTACAGCAGAATCGACGGAAAAAACTGAATGTTTGGCGTTAGAGTTTCGAGTGGACGGCAGCAAGATTCTGCTGATGACCATCTACAACTATCCCGATAACGACTGCTCATCTTTCTTGTGCGAGACTTTAATACTGACATGCTCCGCCCTAGCTACAGCCATTCGTTGTCATCCGTAAGTGAAGAACCGTCATTTTTCCATGGAGGTGGATGTTCACAACTTGATCTCTTCCTAGCAAATAGCAACGAAAAAGTTATGCGGTTCGGTCAGGTCAGTTTTCCTAGGTTGTCCCATCATGATCTTATCTTTGCGTCGGTAGATCTCGACATCTGACGGCCCTCCAGTCGATGCACTTATCGTGACTATGTGAATTTCGATCCGCATGCTCTGGAAAATGCTTTACTGTCTATTCCATGGAACCACTTTTACGAGATCGCAAACCCGAATGACTCTATGGAATTCTTCAATGAGCACATCAAAACTGTGCATGATTCGTGCATCCTTCTTGGAGCCAGTACCAATCGCCGGCGGCATAACCTGTGGTTCTCTGATAGTGTACGTCAGTCCCTGCTCGAACGAGCCTTGGCGTACAAGGACTGGTTGCTAGCTACAACGCAATCGAAGGACGTAAAGCGACAGCGGTATAAGGTGCTGGAGGAACCGTGCTAACATGAAAATTGTTCAAGCCAAACAGCAGTATATAGACCGTTTCTTGGACAGCAGAACTCCGTCGAAAACCCTTTGGAAACGGGTAAAGAGCCTTGGAGTCGGCAAGGATAAATCGTCACCTCCATGTGAGTTTGATCCGGACGAAGTGAATCAAACATTCGCAGCCAACTTTACAAACAGCACCAATCTGCGCCCAATCAGCATACTTTGCGCGTTGTCGAAGGTTTTTGAGAAGCTTCTCAAACAGCAAATTTCCTTTTACATCGAAGGTAACAACCTGCTGACTGACTGTCAGGCTGGTTTCCGTGGAGGCCGGAGTATCAAAACTACGGCTCTTTGAGTGCACGACGATTTAGGAGCCATCGTTGATAAAAAAAAAAGGTGCTGGTATACTGCTACTTCTGGACACCCCAAAGTTTTCGATACTATCCCTCATAGCGAACTATTAGCACAGCTGGAAGTACAGTTCAACTTTTCCTTTGATGCTGTAAACTTGATGGAGTCATACCTTCTTGGAAGAAGACAGACGGTATTCTGTGGTGCCGTCCGGCGTACCTCAAGGCTCAGTCCTTGGTCCTCTACTTTTCTGCTGCCATATTAACGAGCTACCGACGGTGCTGCAGTTCTGTTCTATTCAGATTTTTGCCGATGATGTGGAACTTTACGTCA
This sequence comes from Ochlerotatus camptorhynchus, assembly GCF_037179485.1. NCBI lineage: Eukaryota > Metazoa > Arthropoda > Insecta > Diptera > Culicidae > Ochlerotatus > Ochlerotatus camptorhynchus. Next base: position 5,447,306 of record NW_027040584.1, read on the forward strand.
GCCGGCTCGGTCCTTGTGCTCGTGAGTTGGTCAGGATGGTGAATGCAGATCTCGAACGAGTTGCAGATTGGTCGCGGCGAAACGACCTTCACGTGAATCCAGCAAAGAGTAAGGCGATGTTCATCACAAGTCGGCGTCGCAGAGCCAGCGGCTTTGTTCCACCCGTACCGGGAATTGTGATGGACGGTCAGAGCATCGGATGGTCGGAAAGTGCGAGCAACCTAGGGTTCATCTTCCAAAGTGATCTGCAGTGGGATGGCCTGATAACGCAACAGTGTGGAAAGATCTATGCTTGTCTTCGCTCGCTATACTGCTGTGCCTCCACCGTGCCGACTGAGACCAGATTGAAACTATTCAAATCCTTGATCCTACCACATTTCTCGTTCGGCGATGTTCTACATATCCGTCCTAGTGCAAGCTGCTTCGACCGATTACGTGTGGCGCTAAACTGCTGTGTGAGATATGTCTATGGATTGAGCCGCTACGACCATGTGAGTCACCTGCAACAGAACCTCATTGGATGTTCGCTACAAAAGTTCTAGGCATATCGCTCCTGCAATTTCCTGAGAAAACTGCTATCAACACAGTCCCCAGCTATACTTCATGGCATACTCATCCTAGCTCGAGGTCGTCACTTGCAGAACCTAGTAATGCCAGCTAACAACACCGCAGGTTACGCCAGTTCACTGTTCGTTCGAGGTGTGGTAAACTACAACTCGTTACCACCCGCAGTAAAGTGCTCTTCGTCGGAAGCAATTTTCGAGAGTGGCTGCATCAATTTTTGGTCCCAAATGAATTAGAGAGTTTTATAAATTGAATAGGCTAGGTAGTAATGAGTAATTTAATTAGTAATATTTTTGATATTTGTATCCATTGCTAAACCGGAGATAGTAATTTTAAAAGATATGTATCTTACGCTACTGGACAATGAACAAACAAACAAACAAACTTGTACTCATTGAACGACGTGACTGGTCATGTAACTTTTTTTTTTTTGACCCGACTGCTGAAAGGTTTAAACATATTCCACTGTGTTTTACAATCAACAAAACTGCCCAATGCCCCAAGGATTTTCTTCTTCCAAAAAATAATTGAACCGCACCTCAACATAGATTGCGTCCTCCAGAATGAACGAAAACCAACAAAAGGAAGATTGGTAGTAATTACACTCGTTGTATAGTTTTTGTTTCGCGCTGTTGTACTGACCTGTAATAATGAAAGTGTGCGACTACAGTCTGTTTTACCAGGGAAGAAAAATAGCGAATATTGTTCAACGTTTAATTGAGTGGGGATTACAATAATTGGAAAGTGTAATGTTTGCCAGTGAACCATAGTCAAAATACTGGCTACTGAAAAAAGAAACATACTGCTTCGCGAGTTTTCCAATCAAGAGCATTGTAAAGTTTTCCAATGGGATCAATGTTGCTTCTTAATTTATTTTAATATTTATTTGACCATGACAAAAATGACGGAAATCTGCCTTAGCATTAGACGACAGTTGATTCGTTCCGATATCCATACCTCAGACGCTAATTTCTATAGTAAACAGCCAAGTTGGTGCAAATGAATCCATATTTTATTGCTACTTAAACATACCTATCTTAACTGGAGACCACTATTCAAGCGGGTTCATAGCTTTCCATCCATTAGGAATACGTAGCAGTTTATGACTTTTGTTCAGCCGAGCGAATCTCCGACGGTTATTCCAGTTTTATTGACGAAAATAAAACAGCGCACACTATTTCTCTCTTTCTCTCCTTCTTCAGTAGATCACTTCACTATACAGGTGTCATATTCCACCAACATCTCAATCACCAATCGACATTTCCATTCCATCAACAATCGTCAACGAGCTTCAGCCAATTGGAACCACACCGACTGTATTGCCTTCTTCCGTATTTTGCTTCACTTGTTGTTATTGTGTTTATTTGTTTTTTTATTTCGCTTTCGCTATTGTTGATACTAGAATTCCTCATAAACCAAGAATCACCAAATTACGGTCTAAAGTTGAACACAAGCGCCCACTCCCCACGCACAAACACCACATCCAGCACCGTCGTCGTACTCCCTTGTTTGTTTATCAAAGTAATTCCGTACCGCATCTCTGATCGAACTGATGGCCGTCTCCGCAGCACCGTTCACACCTTTATTGATGCCGAGTGCGGGGTCTTCTCCCGCTGGAATTTGATTTCTTACACATGTGCCAGACGACGTCACCAAAGAACCCAAGTAAAATTGCAAAGTTTATCACGACTTTAAAGCATTCTTCGAGTCCACATCATGGTCTACAAGAAAATTGTTACTTGGCAACTAATCACACCACACGTTCATTCGAATCGAATTGCACTATGACCCCCGGAAACAGCATGCAGCTTCAAACAGGTCACTTCATCTTTCGCCACCCCGCGGCAATAAAAATGAATTATATCATTCGAATCCGTTCCGCGACCGCCTGACCGCTTCCCATAAAGAACCACCACGCACACACACACACGGCGCTTCCAAAGTTCTCGCACTACTGGAGGGGCACACTACCAACCCGGCTGAAGGTTCGAAATGAACTGTCCTCAGCGTTTCCTTCCGACCACTTTGTATGTTTACCAACGGCTGCTGAGCTGAGGCTGATGTGCGGTGGTGATCTCGGTTCACACTGAACTGCTCCGTCGCGACGAGCTATTATCAGCAATCTCACAGTCACAGCTGATGGGCGGTGTGTTATGCTGGCAGTTTCATCCACACAGGTTCCTCGGCGAAGCTGTGGAGGACCGTTTTTGGCGGGATTTCCTGCGCACGCGTCCTGCCGGTTGGCGGTGGAAACGGGCCATGCTGCTGGTCGGCAACACGGTACGACATCGGTCGGTAGCTATCCGGTGCCGAAGATGCGTGGCTGATTGGCCAGTGGCGTAGCAGGTGGGTACGGTTTCCCGATTCGGCTCAGGATTTTTTTTAGATTTCGTCATTGACGACTGAATGTCTCACTCACTTCTGATGTTATAGCTTGTGGCGTGCTAACTTGTTCTCCGGCTATATGAGCAGACGGCTTAAGCTCCATCTCCTTAGAGGACCATCCACCGAGTCTAATGTGCCGGTCAAGAAACCCAATCTCAGGGCGGGTTTGTGTAAAATGAGTCCAAATAGCGGTTTGGAGAAGGATTTAGGAAACTCAAACGGAACACACGAATGAGATTTCTCAAATATAGAGGTCACTCTTAGCGATTTCCAAAAATAATCGGTGCTAACGGTCGTTCTACCTACCCACGAAAACACCTTCACCTTGAGGAGAATGCCCAACAAGCTTCAGCTTTATAAGCCATCTTTGCACGAGGAAGGAAGTTGTGACACTCGGCAACTTGGCACAGTACTCGCTGATCTTTTGAATGTCACTAGCCAATCCGACACTGTAGTTATCATTCTCTAGAAGGGGTCGGTCGATTTCAAGAATTGTTAAAGCATGCAGATGATCAATATCCTGTGGTTTCATGTTTTGACAACATCTAAAATGGAAACATATTCTTTATCAATACGTACCGTTTGGGATTGTAGTTCTTCAACCTTTCATTTTCGTTTTCTCCAAAATTAGATCCTGTTACGAATTCCGTTGGATCGTGATGTTTGTACCGGATCGTTCTTCATTTTGAATCCTTGAATTTTCAGCAGCTTCCGAATGACGGTAGTTCACTCAATGGTGGTGGAAGCTGCCAATTCCTTATAATTTATTGCTTCCAACAGACAAAATAAACAATATTTCGGTTCCTCATTCACAAGTAAAAGCTATTTTCACTTGATCCACCATGACAAGTTTTTCGGTTTTAGTTTCTAAAACCACCGGCTTGCTGGGATTAGAATACAAATTGCTATAAAAGTTTGTAGAGCAAAACAAAAAGAACAACGAGTACCGTGTTATTATTCATTTCGGTGACATTAGGTCACACACACAGTCACTGTTTATGAGCAGTCTCACTAACACTTGTGCTTCAAAGTTCCACCTTTGATTGACAGAGGCGCTGTTATCAATGACGTTTGACATATTTATGGGAGAAGGGAACAGTTGCCAGTCTTCTTGATATGTAGTCTTCGCTTATATGCAAATATTAACCATCTTTTAATTTGTAGCTGCAAAACAAAGCTAATAAAGTAAATATATTACTCATTTGATGGCTTCTACACAACCAACAAATAACATAAACATCAAAAGAGCTTTTTTAACAACTAAACAACCTATACTCAGATAATAAACTGTTTTAGCGCTACTTTGGAAGCATTTTTTTAAAGTCATCTAGGTTAATTTTTAGACTTTTACAGTTTTACAGTTTTTACTTCGCTTCTTTTTAGAAGAGCACGTATATTTGTTTACGTCAGATGCTGCATCCGCTACCATACCAAAGATCAGTAGCCTACCAGGACGAAAAGCCCTCCGTTGGTGGAGCGAAGACACCAAAAAAGCCGTTAAAGCCCGCCGGAAAGCTCTACGGAAACTCAGGCGAACCCCGAGAGATGACTCAAACAGGGAAGAGCTACTAACCCGGTACCGTGCACTGCATATTCAATGCAGTTTCCTTGAAAGCATCAACGCCTCACAGTCCTCGGCCGATCATTGGAGAAGGGTTAATTCTCTCAGCGGTAAACGGCATTCGACGCCATTATATGTACAAGTTAGCGGAGTTACCGTCTCCGAACCGGCAGCCATCGCCGAAGAACTCGGAGGGTATTTCGGCCATCTCCGGTAACGATAGCCACTTTCAGCGGTTGGCAAAGCCTACCCGTACATCAGTCGCTGAGTTCAGCATCCCGCCCGACACGAACAACTTCGAGATCAACGAGTCTTTCTCCTGGGAGGAACTCCAGCACGCACTAGGTCGCAGGAAGCTGCTCTTGAGGGCAAGTGTTGCATTTTGGACATCTTTCTATTTGGACATTTTCTTATCACCATTTGTGGCACCATTTGGCCACATCAAACTTCACTATTTGTGGCACCATTTGGCCACATTAAACTTCACTTCTTTTTCACTGAGTTCTCCTTTTTAGGGGTTTGTCATCATCCATTGATATCATACACTCAGTTTTGACTTTTGTCAAGACTCTCTCTAGACTGGCTCTAGACTGTGTCTAGACTGTGTCTATACTGTCTAAATTTCTTTATTCCAAACGGTTTTTATGTTTACAATGTGTTGTTCAAATAATCTAGTACTTCACCATTCTAAAGAATGGAGAGGGATATGTATCGGAGAGAGTAATCGGTCTCGATCCTAATTGGTTGTTATTTTGCATCTTTCTTTCGTGCGCTCGGAGGGCTTAAGCTCATGCGCGCGAAAGGGAGAATTGTATTGTCGCGTGGGTGAGTTTTCTATTCCGTGGGAATGTTTGTCGTCGGTCGCGTGCTTCGAGTGGATGTCAGCGTTTACGTTTTCGTTCTTTGTCAACCGTTCTGGTTTTTTCATGTGTGGTGGGAATATGATAGGTATGCAGTTAGGATGGTCATAGTCACTTGTTCGTTCTGAGGCAATAAATTAACCTTTCGAAATCTCAAGTGTGAAATGATGATGGTTGTCTTTGGTGTTAGGAAATTGGTTCTGGAAAATGTTGTTTTACAGTGGGAATGGATTGTTGGGTACGTCTCGGATTGCAAACATGCATTTTGTGAATTTGGGTCGATCGGGTCTTAACGTTAATGTCTTTTGAAATTTATTGTCGTGGGATAGTTTTGTCTGGTCATGACTTGGTCGGTTTTGTGGGAACGTAATTTGCATCTCTAATTGAAATTGAAAAAGTTAAGGTTTGTACCTTACAGCATGCTTGAGATGCTCAACCAACTCTGGGTTTTGGATACCTACCCGACACTGTGAAAGGAGAGTCTCGTCGTGCCCATCCCGAAAGCAAACGAAAAGGACAGGTGCACATCTAAGTTTCGGCCTATCGTTCTCACATCCTGCATGGCCAAGGTTTATGTTCGAACGGATGGTGAACCGTCAACTCAAGATGTTCCTTGAGACCAACAGCTTGCTCGACCACCGATAACATGCCTTTCGACAAGGTTTCGGTACGTCCACTCGGTACTTTGCCACTTTGGGGGACGTCCTCAAGCAAGCTTACGACCAGGAACACCACGTTGCAATCATCTCATTGGACATCTCCAAGGCCTTCAACCGGACGTGGACGTTAGCCGTCCTGGAAAAACATACAAATTGAGGCTTGAAGGGGCATATTATGTATCTCATACGAAACTTCTTGACCGAACGGTCATTCCGTGTATTGGTGGGGAACATGCGGTCGAAAAGTTTCAGCGAGGAGACCGGTGTCCCTCAAGGCTCCGTTATCGCAGTCACGTTGTTGCTGGTGGCAATGAACGGGGTATTTGACCGGCTACCTGGGCGCATTTACATATTTGTTTACGCTGACGTTGACGGTCCCACACAGATCCGAACCCTACGGCAAGCGCAACCGGCAGTCTCTGCCGTCGTCAAATGGACCGACTCGATGGGTTTCCAGCTGTCCGCCAGGAAGAGCATCCGATGTCACGTATGTCCGTCTCATCACCGAGTCAATAGCACCCCAGTTACGATTCACGACTAAACCATTCCAATAAGGAAACTGATCGACCGAACGCTCTCATTCGACCAGCATTTCCAACAGGTCAAAAAGGACTGCCGCAGTAGACTCAACCTCGTTAAAACGATCTCTCAGCCTCACCGATCCTACAACCGCGATGTTCGGTTCCGGGTGACGCGAGCCATCATCGACAGTAGGTTGCTTTACGGGACGGAAATTACTTGTATCGCCTCTGAAAAGCTGGTTAGAACCCTAGCATCCGTCTGCATCATATCTGGTCTCCTTCCTTTCCGGTTCTGCTCTAGGCAAATATTGCCACAAAAGCCACCGCCAAGACCTCCGGAAACAATAGGATCTTCCTCCTCGACGAGGGGAACAGAGGCCTCCGCACGACCGCCGACATCGACCTCCCCCCAGTGGCCAAAGTCCATTGGCATGGAAAGAAAAGTTGGCACTCTTCACGAATCCAATTGGACAACTGCAGAGAAGTCGCTCTGCCTAACTTAACCTTCTCAAAAGAAGCCAAAATCTACCACTTGGTATAGCTGGAATTTCTATCGGCCGTCGGGACATCTCAGCTGAATGGATTTCCCCTATTGGACCCATGCCAGCTGAGCTCTGTTTTGTTCGGATTATTCGTTTGTAGCTGGTTTTAAATCATTTTGTTTTCTGTTGTTCCTCTGTTTTACTATTTTATATTTTTTTTAATTTTATCCGTATCAGTTGATACTATTGTATCACTTTTACTTTCATTTTCACTTTCACTAATTCACTAATCAATAATTCACTATTCACTTTCAATTGTTACCATCCTAAATGTCAACATTTTGCATTAAAATTTTGTGTGGAAACTATGTGTTCAGCAAACTTCCATTTGTATTGCGAACAGTAGCACCGATAACGATTGTGGGTGGCGAGTGAAGTCGGCTGCAATAATTGGAACGGAAATGTGGTAGCGAACGAGAGAGCTGAGTAGTGAATGTGACTATGAATGGATGGTGAAGAGAATAGAGAGATCGACAGTCGGTGTATAGTGACGCCTCTGGGCAGATGTTCGGTGGAGAAGTGGTCCTCACTGTTGAGTGTAGCCGAAATTAGGCCACCGCCATGAGGCCATCTTAATCAGGCCACCGCCATCATCAGGCCACCGCAATCATCAGGTCACCGCCATCATCAGGCCACCTCCATCATCAGGCCACCGCCATCATCAGGCCACCGCCATCATCAGGCCACCGCCATCATCAGGCCACCGCAATCATCAGGTCACCGCCATAATCAGGCCACCGCAATCATCAGGTCACCGTCATCATCAGGCCACCGCAATCATCAGGTCACCGTCATCATCAGGCCACCGCCATCATCAGGCCACCGCCATCATCAGGCCACCGCTATCATCAGGCCACCGCCATCATCAGGCCACCGCTATCTTCAGGCCACCGCCATCATCAGGCCACCGCCATCATCAGGCCACCGCCATCATCAGGCCACCACAATCATCAGACCACCGCCATCATCAGGCCACCGCCATCATCAGGCCACCGCTATCATCAGGCCACCGCTATCTTCAGGCCACCGCCATCATCAGGCCACCGCCATCAGGCCATCATCATCAGGCCACCGCCATCATCAGGCCACCGCCATTATCAGGCCACCGCCATCATCAGGCCACCGCAATCATCAGGTCACCGCCATCATCAGGCCACTCCCATCATCAGGCCACCGCCATCATCAGGCCACCGCCATCATCAGGCCACCGCCATCATCAGGCCACCGCAATCATCAGGTCACCGTCATCATCAGGCCACCGCAATCATCGGGTCACCGTCATCATCAGGCCACCGCCATCATCAGGCCACCGCCATCATCAGGCCACCGCCATCATCAGGCCACCGCCATCATCAGGCCACCGCCATAATCAGGCCACCGCAATCATCAGGTCACCGTCATCATCAGGCCACCGTCATCATCAGGTCACCGTCATCATCAGGCCACCGCCATCATCAGGCCAACGCCATCATCAGGCCACCGCCATAATCAGGTCACCGCCATCATCAGGCCACCGCTATCATCAGGCCACCGCTATCACCAGGCCACTGCCATCATCAGGCCACCGCCATCATCAGGCCACCGCCATCATCAGGCCACCGCCATCAGGCTATCATCATCAGGCCACCGCCATCATCAGGCCACCGCTATCATCAGGCCACCGCCATCACCAGGCCACTGCCATCATCAGGCCATCGCCATCATCAGGCCACCGCCATCATCAGGCAACCGCTCAATTCTATCTTATATTAATTCACTCACTCAATGCCATTTCAGACATTGAACGAGGGGGTTGGTAGCAATTTCTAAAAACCAAAATCGACAGCGTTACAAAAAGTGGTCAGGCTTATAACTCTGTCAATAGCGGATGGTTTTTAATTCTTATCAAGTCAATCGATTGGAAATTTCTCTTCAAATCTGCTACAAGGAACACTTTATCAATTTTCAATAGGTTACTATTGAAAATAACGCATATGTCCAACTGTTGCAATGGTAATCAAAATAATCACCGATTGCCAGCAAAAAGCGCTTTCCCTAACACAGATTTCAAAATCGAATTCCATCTGGTCTCGCCGGATGGTTCAATCGCCAATTGTGGTGGTGTCCGGTCGTTCGTTATCAGTAGCAGCAGCAACAGCAGCAGTGCATTCGGCTCATGGCGTTGAACATTGTTCTCTAGTACACAACGAAAGGCTGCCCACAAGCAGCGAGCTGCAGCCGACAAGAGCGTCCATTCGACGAAGAGGTGGGAAGAAACCGAACTGCTACTGATGCACTTTACCTTCCGCTATCCAATAAGACTCCTCCATCAGAACAGGTTCCACTTCCAGTGGTTTCATTGTATGGCAGTATCGTCAATATGGTCATCACTCACACACTCATCACGAAACGGTTGCTTTCCAAAATCGACGACGCATCTACCGAAAGAACTGCTGATGAAGAACAATGAGGATGACCACACAATGGTTGAACCGAATAAACTTTTGGATAATTGGTGTAATTTTTAGATTTAAGATTTATCATCTATATGATGATATGATCCTGTCGTTTCAAGCATTTAAACTTTGAACATGATTTGTTACGATTCAGTTTTATGCAAAATGCAGTTTGTCAGAGCTTGCTACTAACTATAGACATTTTTAATATAGACTGGCCAGTGGTGGCTGGTGCAGATGAATTTATTATTTCAGCGCTGCTAACGTTGAAAAGAAATCGCTTCTCACATCCTCAAAATTCAAAACTCTTCAATTTAAAAAGCATCCAATTAAGATATCACAAATTTTTAAAATTCCGAACTCTCCCAATTCGATACTCTTTATAAAAATATCTCCAAATCCCAAATTCTCCTCCACCTAAATTTCAGAATCCCTAACTTTGTAAAATTTCTGATTACAAATTCTCCAATCCGCGTCCAAACTTCCCAATCACCTCCTTCCAAACTTCATATTGATAAACATTTAATTCCGAATTCAAGCGCCCTCCTGCTACACCACCGTCAAAATGGGCAGTTAAAAGGGTTGCACATTCCACCTATAATTTCCTCCGCTCGTGGTCGTTTGGCGATTGTGTACTGTTCGGCAGGTGTGATGCCTCATGATCATGACAAGAGCGTAGTGTTTACCCAAAGCAACAACACCACCACCACCAATGACGACGCCATCGACCAGCACACGAACGCGTACCTTTTCAGTGATCTCATACGAAATGTAAATGTAAACAATTTGTTTTAAGAGGCTGCTGCAATTGCAGCTTCTACACGACACGCTGTCGTACGTAAATATGAATCGATTCCACCTTCTTGGGATTGCAGCGATGAATGGAGGAATGCTGCTCACCGTCCTGCCTAGTCTTGTCGTCAATTGGTGACCCGTTGAGTGAATTGGAGGAGTTTGATTGGATTTGAATGCTCGAGCGCAGTCGTTCGAACATTGTGGGCAATTTGTAGAGGAGTTGCTCGGTTTGTGCTTGGAATACTACAATTTGTCTAATGGATAATGCTTGTCAGTTATTAATGACTACCAAGGCCTATTTTTAAAAATCGTTCGGTGACATGTTTTCCCACGAGGAAAATGATTATTGGGACTAATTATGTAACGTATCAAAAATGTAGCATTTTCAATCCCACCGTGTGTTACTGTTGACGTCTGTATGCAGCACACTAACTTGATAGGTATGGTATTGGGGTATCATCAAAGCTAAACTGACGAAGAATGGAAAAAAAATGGCTAAGGATGCTATTTCAATGGCCAGATACTGGGAAAAAGCAGCCGATGAGATTGACCTGCAGCTTGTATTGAAATTGATGACACGTATCAAGCCCAAAGATCGAATGAGGCTGTTGCGTAGTATTCTTAAAACGCTTCTTTGGTGGGGCATTGGAGCTACTACATGGGAGGGGTTATCGTATAGCCTTTCGGTACACCGTTCTTACTATCATCTCTCTACAATTAACGTGACAATAATTTCTGGTGAGCCGAACCGCCACAAATTCATCCCGAACCGGAGAACGCTGCCTTCTCAGTCAACCACAAAAATGATGATGAAATTTTCTTCAAATCAAGCACAGTAATCAACGGTGAATTCATCAGAACCACGACTTCCAGCTCCAGCAAATTATTAAATTATGTTTGTACCGTACCGACGAGCTTCGGACAGAGAGCACAACCACTGCGCTGCGGTGGCGTACTGACCAACCTCAGCAATGTTCAAATTGTGCCTGGGTGCGTCCAACCAAACAAATGGGACAGTGGATCGTGTTTGAATTTGAATAAATTTCTGTTTCTGGAATTTCTGTTGTTAAGATGTTTTGTGGTTAAGATGAGTGGGTGGGTGATTTTTTAGCTATTTTTGGAAGACCATTCTTATATTGCATTCAGCAGTCGGTTGCTTTGAACTTGTTGGTGACCTTATTGCACAAGTTGATTTGATTTGATGGAGGGCACTCGATGGAACGAATAACTGGACAATGACGATGGGGTGCCCTACCCTTGGCTGGTTTTTGCACTTTGTTACTGGTGGGCGGGCTTAATTTCATGCTTTATAGTGGAATGTTGGAGACGGTAGGTTTGTGGCCGGCGTTGCTGGCTAATGCAGCGATAGAATGGTGCCATGGGCAGGCAATGGGGATTACTAAGCTTCCCCTCTCGGATGAACCACTGCACGAGAAAACCAGAGAGCTAGTCTAGCAGTGATAGTATCACACTTGTTACTCCTAATATTATCAAAATTATAAAATTGAAACGTTTTGCGCCCCTGATAAACACGTTCTGGAAAATGTTTAAAAAGGATATATTTGAAATGACTTGCACCCCTGGTAAGCATGTTTAAAATGATTAAAATCTTTTATTTCAAGAGGATAGCGCTCCTAATATGCATGTTCATGGAAAAATAATAAAAAAAATCTGGAAAATTTAAAAAAAAAATTAAATAGCTAGCGCCCCTGGCAAACAAGTTGTGGTAGAAGTTGATTAGAGATGTTAAATTTCAAGTGGCTTGCGCCCCTGGTAGACAAGTTCAGGTGAAAATTTGAAATAGTCTGCGCCCCTGATATACATGATCAGCGATACAAAACCGTTAACCGCCTGATAAATATGTTCCGGGGATTTGATAAAAAATGTCAAATTAAAAATAGCTTGGACCCCTGGTAACTTCAGGAAAAAAAAATTTAAAAATATGTAAAATTTGGAATGGCTTGCACCTTGGGTAAACATTTACAGGTAAAAATTAATCAAAATAGTTCAATTTGAAGCAAAGGCAACCGATCCCATGAACGCAAGGAAGGTGAGAGATTACTTCAAGCGCAATCAGAACCTTTCGATTCGGGACGTGGTTAAGAAGGTCAATTCTTCCGTCCGGTTCGTCCAGCAGACAATGAAGCGGGCCGGACTTCATGTCTGCAAGGTAAGGAAGGTGCCTAGCCGAACCGATAAACAGAATACGATGGCCAAATCCCGCGCCAAGAAGCTGTACCGCGAGTGATTGGTGCAGCCGAAATGCATCGTAATAGCAAACGCCAAGCTTGGAGTTTTTCGTCCGCAAGTCCGGCCTGGATGATCCAGAGAAGTTCCAGAGAAGAAGGTTGACAAATTTGTCAAGAAGTACTAAGTGTGACAGGCGATCTGTGGTTGTGGAATGCCTCCAGAAGCGCCTGATAATAACATCTTTCTCAAAGGGCAATTCGGGTTTAGGAAAGGCCACTCTACCATCCACCAATTCGCCCTAGTTACTAACATCATCAAGCAGAACAAGTCCGTTTCCAATACATCTGCCTTGCCATTGTTGGACGTCGAGAAGGCGTTCGACAATGTCTGGCATGATGGCCTAGCGTACAAGCTGCATCGATACAACTTTCCGATCTACTTCGTGAAGATCATCAAAAACTACTTCTCGGGCAGATAATTCCATGTTTACTTGAACAATGTCTTCTCTGATACATTCATCGTTGATGCAGGGGTCCATCAGCGTAGTCTGCTTGGGCATTTCCACGTCAGACGTTACTCCCATGCCGGGTGGTGGTATCCTGTCAATGTTCGCAGATGACACCTCCATCATCTATAAGGGTCGAGTGATCCGTGCTCTGGCGAGTAAACTGCAATCAGACCTGGATGTTCTGTTTCCACACTCGAATTCACCTCGGCTTGTTCCGCCTGCTAACGTCAAGATCCATCTTGATAGCACTCCCATTGAATGGTCGAGTTAAGTAGTCTACCTTGGTCTCACCCTCGATAGCAAATTGCTATTCCGATCCCATGTGGACAAGACATCCACCAAGTGTACCATCTTGATCAGGTCGCTATACCCTCTGATAAACAGGAAGTCCACCCTGTCCCTCAAAAACAAGCTTGCTGTCTACAAGCAGATCATTCTGCCGGCTATTGAGTATGGTATGCAAATCGGGGAGAGTTGCGCTAAGTGCCACCACCTAAAGCTTCCGAGGATCCAAAACAAGATCCTCAGAATGATCCTTAACAGTCCACCGCAAACTCGAACCACCTGGCCGGTCTTCAAACACTCGTGGAGCGAAAGACTTCCACGCTGGAAAGGTTCAGAGTCACCTGTCTGCGATCAAACCACCAGATCATTCGTGATTTAGCATTCGGTAGTTAGGTAGGTTCCAGTGCTCAAGTAGGTAGGTTTCAAATTTTTAAATTCAAACGAAAACAATCGCATAAAAGGGTATCCTGTAAATTAGCGCTAAACGCAATCATCACATTAGAATAACCAATTAACTAGAACAAAGATGAAGAGCCAAAGGCTAACCAATTGAAATGTAAAACCAAATGTTGAAACTTAAAAAAAAACCAGCAAATAAACGTAAATGTTACAATTACTACCAGAAGCGCCGGCTGTCCTTCATCAGGTCCCAAGAAAATGACACTCTGTTTTGGTGGGATCTGGCATCGTGCCATTACGTGAAACCGGTGATGGAGTGGTACGAAGTCAACGATGTTGTTTTTGTGCCGAATCTGCCAAACTCGCCAGAACTTTGCCCAATGGAAAAATTCTGGGCAATTATGAAGGGCAAGTTCCAGATATCAGGCAAGGTCTTCAAAAACAACAAGGATTTGAAGAAGTAATGTTGCACAGGATTTGATGGGTAGCATTAAGCCAAGGTGCGGGCATTTAGCCTAGGAGAGGAGGTTGAATTATCCAATGTGGCAAAAACATAGCTAATATGTGTTTATTTATACCCTGAGAGTTTCAAAAATATCAGAATTAAAATGATTTTTTTGGTGATAATTTTTGTCTGTTGCATTTTTTTGGAGTACAGTCTGTATTCTATGAAAACACATGCAGAATAATTCAGTGTACACTTGGCTCCTTTGGTTTGTTTTTTCCGTCGATCTTGTTTTGCGTGCTGAGCACCAATGCTACCGACGTGCTAGGAAGGCAGCTCCCACACCTAGACCCTACCTATCGACCCATCAACTCATGAACCGGGGACCAACGGCTTTACTTCCCATCCGAAGGAAGGCGTGATCAGAGATGTTATGCCTCAGAACATCCCGGCGGCGCCGACTGGGATTGAACCCAGGCCTGTTGGGGTGAGAGGTAATCACGCTTACCACTACACCACCGGCGCCGTTTGTGTACACTTGGCTGTCAACAGAAGCAGCGCACTCTCGATGTGTGTCACGCGATCGTCGATTTACCTACCAGCAACCATTGTGTGGTCCTCCTCATTGTTCTTCATCAGCAGTTCTTTCGGTCTATGCGTCGTCGACTTTCTAAAGCAACCATTTATGGGGTGTTTACACTTATGCTATTTCACTAGCACTAATGAGCTAGCTGCTAGCAAAATAAGCGTAATGTAAACAGGACATCAGCGTCTACCAGCATGAAATTTCAGGAGCAACTGAAATTCGTGCTATTCGGTGAATACACTAGCGAAAGTAAATCCGCACAGATGTAAACACCCCATTAGTGATGAGTGTGTGAGTGCTGACCACGTCTGGCGTCCATTGCTGCAATGGAAATACTCTGCCCCTTTGGCGATACTGCCATACAGTGAAACCACTAGAAACGGCTTCCGTTCTGATGGAGGAGGCTTTTTGGATAGCGGAAGATAAAGTGTTTATTGTGTTGTATTGTTCGCGAATTTCCTTAATGGATCCGACCGTTCGAGATCGCCGTTCGCTAGAACGGTCGTTCGAATAGCCGTTCGATTACACGTCATAAAAATCTTTTAAACTGGCTTTGTCATATTGGAGCTTTCACCGGTTTGTTGATATTTATCCAAGAAGTTGATAGCCATTCACGTATTTATTAATCTTTCAATCTACAATGGAAAACACCATACTGGAAAATGTCATACAAAAACGAACTAGTATCAACACTAAATATCATTGCCTTTGCGGGCATTACTTTCTGGGCCTATCTCGAAGTCAACTTGCCGTAATTTACCATAAATCTAGGACGACCATTGCATCTTGGATTTCAGCCTACGAAGCAGATGGTGCACTGTCGACAGCTCAACGATCTCAAGTGTTTCGCAAATTTGACGAGCATAAGCGTAATTGGATAGTCGAATTGTACAGACGTGTCCGATATTATGTTTGGATGAAGCCCGCGAGCGGTTTACTGACCATTTCATTACTACATGCATATGGAATGTCCTGGAAAGCCCTGGAGCGGCGAGCTCTTCAGATCCGTGAGGATGATATTCTTCGATATTCAAGTGAAATGGCCAGCTGTATGTGGGGATTTGAGCAATTTTTGTTTCTGGACGAAGTTTCCTTTGCAATCCGTAAAATGTTACGGGATCGTGGCTACGGGATGGTGGGAAAGAGCCTAATTTATCGTGGCGAGTTTAGAAGAATTTTTTTTTTTTTTTTATGGTCACTTTAACACTCTAGGGTCACGGGTCTCCAATCTATGCTTTCTGGGACAAGCAGGCATTGTTGAATCGTTAGAGTTTTTTGAGTGCTGCCCCAAAATGGCTCTTCTAAGTGGTGTTGTGGAAAACTATCCTGGTCGATACTCGGTGTGGATTATGGATGGGGCACACATTCATAGTGATAAGAACATAATTTTGTATTTAAGATCATTGGGAATCATACTAATATTTTTGCCAGCGTATTGCCCTTTCTATAATCCCATCGAGATCGTTTTTGGATTGGTTAAGTGATATCTTAAGTGCCGTCTATCATCCCTATCATCATATCGTTGATCCTTGAAGGTATAACAAACAATACAGCTACACTCCAATAAATCTGCATGATGGACGACAGCCAAATCGGTCACTCGAGAGGCGAGCCTACGGCTGAATTCTGTTTCTTCAAGTGGAAAAGAAGTTTTCATTGCATCAAAGAGCGATCTTGAGTTGCAAACTTCCGCCTTCAGCTCGTGCACCTGAATTCGAATATCAGATACACCTTTACCAAGGAATCAACTTTCTCACATAACTTGTTTCCTGTCACCAGCAGACTGTCATTGATGTTGTATGCAATCTTCAGCCCTTGGCGAGTAACTTGAAGTTGGTTAGCTTCAGACACTGCTGGTGCTCGGAACAAGTAAAGATAATCGTCTGGTGGGGCTTCAGCCATCAGCTTGTCGGTCTGATCACCAGGCTGTGCCAAGATGAAATTAGCCCACTTTTCCCACGTTGACCACAGAGCTGTGTAATGCGAGTGTGTATCTTTCAAGTGGTTCACGCAATCGAAAAGTTCCTCCGTCGATGGCGCTCCAGCCCTATCTTTACTTCCTGGATGTAGCTATTGTTTGTTGGCGATTTCCCATAGAGAGTGGGACGTAATCGCAGTAGAGTACTTGAAAATGTGTACCTGTATTTCCTTTCCTCGCCAACTTGGTAGCAGCTTAGTGTCTACTGACTCAACAACTACCTCTCGGGAGATATAATGCTCAACATTCTCCCAAAGGCACTTGAGTAAGCCCGTCATGGAGCTGCCAAATATGTTCGTTGAACACACAGAGTCTGCCAGATGCTGCGTCTTGAAAGATCGGACAAACAGTATTCCGGTGAAGTGAAACTGAGCATTTTTAAACTCGTCGACCGATAAGTTGATGGTGACGTTTATTCGTGATCTGTTTTCGCCAATCCCATGTTAACTTGAACCAGGCTCCAATGCTAGCATCCTGGGAACCTTCAGATGTTATATCGTCGTGGGTTGAGTTAGGTGTTCCATCTTCAAAACTCGGCGATTTCTGATCCAGGAACTCAAAATCCACGAAATTTATGTCGTCCGGGTCATTACTGACTTCATCCTTTTCGGAAGTCTGCTCGTTTCTTTCAGCTCGCTCATCACACATGCTGCAATCAGGAAAATTCAATTTAATGCGTGCTAATTATAATCAAAATTGTATATAATTATCTTTATAATCAAAATAATATCAGATAATTTCACATAACATTTCTCAGAGCGAAACACAAAACAGAATCTGATCGTGAAATTTGTTTTTGTTTTGAATGTGAGTTGACAGCTGAGAGAATTTTAACGGGGGGTGATTGGATATTAAACGTGCATCACCCCTCTACTGAAAAAAAAATCGGTGGATTTTCCCTTTGAATCCAGCTTAAAAAAAATCACAATACCTTTTGACTATAGTTTTAAGATTTTTTGAATAATGAACAAGAAATTGCGGACTCTGTCAAGTTAATTTGATTGAGCCATATCAAATAAATCAATGAACAAAAAAACATGCAGAACAATGAATGATGCACCTGTATGGCATCAATTAAGAAGAAATTGACACGACTATGTCCAAAACCCAAATAAAAACTCGACTAAGAAGAAATAGAAATAGTCTACTCTGCTTGACGAAATAAACAAATAATAGGGTAAATGGATGTTATGTCGGCCTAAATGCCCCTAATTTGGGCCCATACATAAATTCAGCAATCGACAAAATTTTCAATAGCAACAAAAAATATCCATTAGTACAGTCCCATTGACGCTTTCATCTAGATAAAATTGATAAATAGCAGATTGTTAGCGTTGGGCCCAATCTGAGATCCATAGGCCAAAATTAGAGCCATTTCCCCTACATGGTAATACCCCGGACAGACTATGGCTTATATCATGTAATATAGGCTGGCTTGCAATGAGCACTCATATATAGGATTTCCAGTGAAAACTAGATGTATGAGTGCTCATTGCAAGCTAGTCTATATTACATGATATAAGCCATAGTCTGTCCGGGTATAAAACTACATTTCAAAAAAACTGTAGCTTAGCGGTTGGGTGACAACAAGAAATCGGCTCTGTATCGTTTTCGTTTGTTGGAGAATCGGCTGTCTCGTAACGCTTCACTCGCTCAGCAGTATCAGGACTTCATGGCTGAGTATGTACAACTGGACCACATGCCACCACTCAGCCCAAGTAGCACACTTGTCATTGAACAGTCGTGATTATTTGTATGCAACTTAATTCAGTCACAACCAAGTTGCAGCAACTTATTTTGACGGACGTATTTATGCAGCTTAAGAGTGACTTCGGAGAAGAGCTCCATCCGAAGTTCTATCTACCACATCATCCAGTGATTAAAGAGAGCAGTACAACCACGAAGCTCGAGATGGTTTTATGACAGGAGGACAAGAGCTTACGGTCTCTCAGTGTTGGTGAGTTCTTTACCGTTAATGTTCACGGAAAGTTTACTATTTTGTCATACAGAAATTCTAAACAAAACATGTTATGGGCGGATTTGGACAGTTTTTGACCTGTTTCATACGACCGGAAGGTGTATGCTGGTCATAAATGCCGTGTCAAACTGATTTCCTACGCAATTAATAAATCTTTGATGTGAATGTCGCTAATAAATACGAGGAGCATTTCTTATAGCAAAACTTGCCATAACAAAATGGGCGTAGTTCATTTTAGTAAACAAACTAACACTTCTTCCTTGTGTGTCACCTTTGTTTAAGCGCCTAGGGATTCGCTAGGAGCGCTTCTTTTGTTTTGAGAACACCTCAAGAGAGCGAGGGAAAAGTGGACCGGACTGTACAGCTTGATGGTCAAGCAGAGAATGATGAGTTGAGGTTTTCTGACTTGAAATGATCTTTATTTCTTTTGTTTGTTTACATGTATGATTTTTTCAAGTGACACAGATGCGTCTTTTCAACTTTAGTACATTTGAGATTTTAATTATTATTTACAGTTCCTAGTCCTATCAGGCCTATTTCAAAGTATGACCACCTTGGTGGGATTGGTTTGATTTTAATTGGAAAAAGGAGACTACTTATAACTACTATTTACAACTACAACTAACCTACAACTATTCCATACACCTAATCTACTATATACAAAATGCTTATCAAAGCATGTTCTGATAAATTACATTCTTGTGCAAATTTAGTCTTAATTTCTTAATTTTGGAATCTATTTTGGCAATGCCTGCCTCTTCATGTAAATTTGTTATTATAGTGTCGAAAGGACGATCAAGAACCATCCTCAGCACTCTATTCTGAGCGACCTGAATTTTGTTCCTGTGAGTTTGTGCACATGATTCCCACACCGGAGCTGCGTAGAGGATCGCAGGTGCTATGATTTGTTTGTAGACAGCCAGTTTGTTCACCCTTGAGAGGCGGGATCTGCGGCAAATCTGCGGAAACAGACACCTAACCAAGGTAGAACACTTGACTACAGTTTTCTCTACATGCGAACGGAAGAGGAGCTTTTCATCGATCAACATCCCGAGATAGGTTACTTCGGCGGACCACTGAACCCTTGTGCCATCCATGATTACAGTACAAGAGGGTGCCGGTTTTAGTTTGGGTGATTGTCGATGGAGGAACATGATTGTTTGTGTTTTGGAAGCATTGATTTTGATTTTCCACGTGGTGGCATAATCAGCAAAGGCGTTAAGGCATCGTTGAAGTTTGTTCGTTATTTCGCGAGGCATCCTTCCTTTGACGGCTATTGCGGTATCATCTGCGAACAGGAAAAACACGCAACCGTCTCCAAGGGGAGGAATGTCGGAAGTGTAAATTCTGTAAAGCAAGAGGCCCAGCAGACTGCCTTACGGGACTCCTGCTGGGATGGAAAACGTGTCGGAAAGACAACCATTCAACGATACCTTAAACGACCTTTGCTGGAGGTAGCTACGGGTGATTTTAACCAGATGTAATGGGAAGTTGAAGTTACAAAGCTTGTATACAAGCCCATTGTGCCAGACATTATCAAACACTTTCTCAACGTCTAACAAGGCCATGGCTGTGGACTTGGATACAGCTTTGTTACTTCGGATGTTATTCATCACCCGCACTAGCTGATGATTTGTGGAGTGCCCCTTTCTGAACCCAAACTGTTCCTGTAGGAGAATGTGTTGTGAGCAAACGATTGAGAATGAGTTTCTCGAACAATTTGCTCTGTGCTGAAAGGAGGCTGATTGGTCTGTAGGTTGAAGACAATGTTGGATCCTTTCCGGGTTTGCGGATTGGTATGATTTTAGCTACCTTCCAGATGCTTGGAAAGTAGTGCAGTTCCAAGCATCTGTTGAAGATAGCGGTTAGAAGAGACTGCACTTTCATGCTGAGTCTCTTCAAGATCAAGTTGAATATACCGTCAAACCCGGGAGCCTTCATATTCTTGGTGCATTTCAGCGTTGAGCAAATCTGTTGTACTGTAATCATATTCACCGGAGGCACGACACAAGGGGAGGTATCTAGGTTTTGAACGCATTGCGCAACCTGATCTTCGAGCGGACTTTGGATATTCGAGCCAAGCAAATGCGATGAAGCGACATGCTCGCCGATCGCATTGGCTTTCTCCTGTGGGGTGATTAAAAGCCGATCGTCATCATTTTCGACTCTGGGAGGTGGAACTGGTTTGGGATGAGTTTTCAGGACCTTGGCTACCTGCCAGAATGGTCCGGAACGGTCGTCCAGATTCTGGACAAGCCGCCCGAAACTTTCGTTCCGGAGTGAGACCATTCTGGAAGCAATCTCCATGTTCAGATCGGCCATTTCACGTTTCATCGCTTGATCTCCAGTCCTCTGAAACTGGCGTCTACGAACATTTCTCAGGCGAATCAAAAGTTAGGTGTGGGAATCAATGGCAATAAACTTACCCCTCACAGGAACTCGTCGGACGCACGCCTCGTCAGCCACGGTTATGGCTTGGTGGAGTCCCTCCAACGCTCGGTCGTTGTCCTCCACGGTGTCAAGCGGCGGGTTGTCGATGATGTGCCTGTCTACCACGCGTCCAAACTGGGCCCAGTTTACGCGATGGTAGTCCTTGCGCAGGCTTGAAGCAGGAGCCATGTTGCAGCTCAGTTCAGCCACCACCGGTTGGTGGTCGGAGCTGAGTTCGTTCAAGGCTACCGGCTTGGATAAGCCGATATTTGTCAGGTACAGCTCTCGCGTCGATGGTTGGCCCGCCGGTGAGATGAATGTTGGTTCATCCGAAAACCAAACGGAGTACAGCCCATGCTGAGAGTGGTCGAACAGGAGACGACCGTTTTGGTTCTGCTGGTAGTTCCGCGAGGCCTCATGGCGAGCATTCAGATCTCCTCCAACTACGAAGCGGGAACCGGAACGGGTGATGATGGACTGGTCTTTCATAAATTTAGCCGCTAGTCCACTGCTGGCGGCACACTGTCGAGGGCAGTAGACGGCGATGAACTGGACGTATCCAGGCGACGACTCCACCTTCACACCAAGGTCCTCGATGATAGAGGTGCGGATATGGGACAGAGTGTGGTATTTTATTCCTTTCTTGACGACGACCGCAACACCACCCCCCCTGGAGGTGGTGCGATCAAGCCGGATAATGTTGTGGTCAGGCAACCAGAAGCTGTCGCCAGACTTTAGATGGGTCTCGGTTAGAAGGCCCACGTCGATGCAGTGCTTGCGGAGGAAGTCGGTAAGCTCAATCTTTTTTGCTCTTACAGAGCAAGCATTCCTGGTGACGATAGTTAGCGGTTTAGACGCCATACTGGATGATGAACTTACCAAGCACTTGGATCTGTTCGGGCGTATTGCGGTACTTACGAGGAGCACCGGACATGTTGACGAAAATTTCCATCAGTTCATCCGCTGAGAACAGATCGGGGTTGTTGTTTTGCGCTGTTGGTTGTCTCCAGAATCCAGAGGGGATGGAGAGCTTTGGCCAGCAGAATCACCGGAAGTTGCTTGAGCGGGATGCACCCGCGAATTCGCTTGCCTTTGTCCTTCTTGCGTCCTGGTTGGTTGTTAGTTGCCACCTGTTTTCGGATGCGTTTGAAGTCCTCGTGTTTGAAGCACTGTCTGTCGGAACCTGGATGTGCACCACCACAGTTGGCGCATTTTAACGCCACGGCTCCATCCGCAGGGCAGTTGGAAGTGGCGTGTTCTTGAGCGCAGTTGCTGCAGCTTGGCTTGATGTTGCAGTTGCGGGTACCGTGTCCAAAATTGAGGCACCGCTGGCACTGCGTTACGTCACGATAGCCGCCACGGTATGGCTCCCATCGTACGATGATGGAGTAGATCGATGGCTTGCAGCGCATTGAGAGTCACCGTCCCTTTCTGGAAGTGCACCAGGAAGAGACAATCCGGGTACGTCTTCACGTTTTCGTCTCTCCTTGTCATTCGGAAGACAGCGATTGGAGCTAGCTTGTACCGGTTGATTTCAGCTTCGACCATCTTGGGGTCGAAGTTTGGTAAACTTCTGATGACTACCTTGAAGGACTTCTCACCGGGGATGTCGTGCGTGAAGAATTCCGCCTTGGAATCCTTCAGATATTTCACGGCCACTTCGAACTCCGCTTTTGTTCGCAGCATCACCTTGGTGCCGATCCTGCCGAGCTTAAACTCAGCTGCAACGCCCAGCGATGAGAGATCGCTAATCAGCGCACTATGGGCAAAAATGTGTCCAAAATTACCAAAATTCAATATCTCAACAGCACGCTAATTTCGGCCATGAAAAACAACTTTTCCCAATCGAAATCGTCCGGGAAATCGATTGCACTTGGTCCCATAGACCAAAGAGCCTTGTAGGTATGTGTTTTGGACCATTTAACCCCATTTTCCCCTATTTTTCGTAAAACATAAGCACTTTATGCATGGTTTTAGAATACTATGTCTTAAAAACAACAGTTCATGAGATATTAGGGGAATATGGGGTACACTTTATAGGGGAGTAAGGGGTAAAAGTGAAAATACAATCAATGTTTTTTAATACAAAATCCATTTTTTTAATATCATAATATTTTTTTCTGAAAAATACTTTTAATTAACTTTTATTTGGAGTTCCGTCAAATTAATAAGTAATAAATTTTTGAAAACAATCGAAAAAAAAAAATTTCACCGCCCTAATATATAAATAGTCACCCTAATGACAACATAAAAAATACGGGTCCAATTTGTTGCGATAAGGAACAAAACTACAAATTTTTACAAAATTCTGAGAACCACTATATCGTTTTGCTGTATACAGACAAACAAAGTGAAATCTTTTTTAAACCAGATAGCAGTAAATTAAAACTTATTTAACCCCAATTAACCTTAAAATCTCGAAAAAAATCTTATTATTGCAGGCAACCTTTGGGGTCATTCAAACAATCGCATCGTTCAACATTTTTATGAATTAAAATAAATTTAGCGAGGGTTCACTTTTACCCCTTACTCCCT
The DNA here is from genome assembly GCF_037179485.1 of Ochlerotatus camptorhynchus. Classification (NCBI taxonomy): domain Eukaryota; kingdom Metazoa; phylum Arthropoda; class Insecta; order Diptera; family Culicidae; genus Ochlerotatus; species Ochlerotatus camptorhynchus. The sequence continues at coordinate 5,470,962 of NW_027040584.1, forward strand.
TATAAAGTGTACCCCATATTTCCCTAATATCTCATGAACTGTTGTTTAAAGACATAGTATTCTAAAACCATGCATAAAATGCTTATGTTTTACGAAAAATAGGGCTGTGAAAAAACATTTCCTCCAAAAAGTAAAGGAAAATGGGGTTAAATGGTCCAAAACACATACCTACAAGGCTCTCCGGTCTATGAGATTCCCCGGACGATTTCCCTTCGGAAAAGTCAATTTTCATGGCCGAAATTCAGTGTGCTGCTGAGATATTGAATTTTGGGTAATTTTGGACCCATTTTTGCCCATAGTGCAGCGTGTTGGGTGGTACTTGCTTCACCACCAGTGGAGGAAGCTTGACTTTCGCCGCACTCGGGCCGGCAGCATTCTCGGTTTCGACGGCGTCGCCGAAATCACCGATGTCGCTGGAGTTCGTCGCGGTAACATTGTCGCGTCCGCTCGTACCATCGGACTGTCCTTGGTTCTTCTTCCTCTTTTTCGTCCGCTTCACCGGGAATGCGTTGGTATTCCCAACATCGGTGGGAAGAGTAGCGTACCTATTTGAGGTAGGTACCGGGCTACCCTCACCACTGTTGTTCTTCTCCGCTTGGTCACGAAGTCTGCTCCGGGAGCGCTGTCTTCCCATCACGCGATGCGACCGACACTACTGTCGACGCGACGTGCAGTATATCTGCGAACGTTTGTAACAAACTATAGGTTAATCGAACAACTCGACAGAGCGAGCAAAGGCCGAACTGTACTGCTTGACGTTCAAGCAAAGAATCATCATGTTGAGTTGAGGCTAGACAGCAGCGTTGTTTTATATCTTTTCAGGTTAAAACAGAATGATGTGCAACCAAGTGACTTGATTTTGACGACTGCGTTTGGGAACAACGTTTATTTCATGAAAACAGTGAAAAAACTATCACTTTTTATTTGTACTTTAGATAATGCTTGACATTACCACTTTTCCAATAGTTTCTTGTTGAAAATCATCAGTTGGAAGCATTGCGTAGACATATTTCTGATCGATTGGTAATAACATCCAGGGGCAGCTGAGCTATTAATGTTCAAAATCTTTCATAATTTTGTTTCATGTTCCATTTTTGGTTTTCCCCAGTATAGAAATGAAAGACATAGTCCTACGTCAAAAGTGGGCATCAAACTGTAAGATCGTTCTAGAGGACATCTCGCTTGAAAACCAAGCTCTTCAGCATTCAAACGATCTTGGCCCTAATGTACTTAAATTACGAAATTTTGACTATATTTAGTGGGATTAAAAAGTAATAAATCTTCTGCACTGTGTAATTAACGTAGTGCATTTGACTTGGTACACGCAAACCAAAAATCTATTACAATGAATGTTAGTTCCAGTTCCTATCATCCTCTGTTCATGAACATCGCAACGAATGTTAGAAATTGACCATGCAGGCGATGTTACGGTTTTTGTCTTTTTTTATTTCATGTTCCATCTACGCTTTCGACTATACCAGTAAGCTTGTAGAACGACGCACATTGTAGACCATTGTAGAACGACGCACACACTTGTCTCGAATCTCTCCAGCAGAAAAAGCATACGAAGTCGAGCATGCGAGAAAATGAGCGCTTCATGTTAGGCTTTTAGGCTATCCATATTCAGAAGCATGGAGAGAGCAGTGGAGAAAGCACAGGTCTGATAGTCGCAACGTCAGTGGTTCGAGTCCAGTCGGCAACCTTTTTTCTATTTTTTTCGACATAATTAATTTCACTCACTAATACACTCCACATTTTTCGGTCTCCAATTTTCTTACATCGGACCGCAGCTAGGTATATCGCATCCTCGGTTCATGCGGTCTCCACTTACATCCTTTGTTGATGAATCCCACATAATTGTAAGCGAATCTTACATCCACCGGTTGGGTGTACTATCGCATTAATGGCCCTTCGCTCATTTTCAACATCTATTCAATTTTCATACTACCGTACTCTAACGGAACTATCTACCTATCCTCTTCTAAGACCATTCTCTAGCTAATAAATCATCACACTAAAGCTTCATGTTAGCAGAGATGCGACCTATCACAATCACGATCGTCAAACAGTTGATGGTAGTAACGCTTGGTATATTCCTATAAATGTGCTTGTCGGAGCACTCTCCATCAAATTGACGAAAGAAGTAAAAAGCAACTGGTGAATGTCGTATTCGGTGGTAATCTGATCATTCCCGACATTCACGACGCTCATATGTGCTCGTTTTCAAGCAGTTGTTGCTTTGCTTGCTTAGTTGAGTGTGTTGGTGAGTGAGCCCAACAGATTCCGTTCTATTTTGCCAGCTTTGTTTGTAACTAACACAGTCGCACGTGCCGAGGCGAAGGTGGAATGCGTAGGCATTGTTTTTATTTTCTTCTGTCGTTTCGCTTTTTCTCATGATCGTACTGCAGAAGTCTTCACTGTTTTCGTTGTGCTTTACATCATCAGTAGCGAGTGTTACGTTTTGCCTATGAGCAGCAACCATTACCGAGGATTGTTGTTTGCCATGGCTCTACCTCTCACTGCGTGACAAAACGTTCTGTCAGCGATATTCGGTTGATGCGTTGACGAGTGTATAGTTAATGTCATGATATTTTGCATCACTGCATGTTAGATAGCATTTCCAACCAACTCAGTAAGTACCATTAAATACCAACCTTTTTAAACCTTAAAAAAACGTCATTCATATTTCGAATACGCCTTTTTAATTTTTTTTTTCGAAATTCTAAATGGTCGAAATTTAGCTTCTTTTTTTAGCTTATAGCGAATTTTAATATAATAACCGAACATAGCACAAAATTATACATAGTTTCATGCAAATCGGAGAAGATCGATTCGGCATTTGACGAGAAACCGCTCTTTCCTATCGTACGCACTAAGTATTGCAGATTTCGCACTAGAAAATAAATATGCCGTAATATTATCGCACTAGTAATAGAATTAAAATATTGAGATCCTTGAATTTTTCGCTCGCTTTAATTTATTAGCGTAGCTTGCCAGTTTTACTAGCTGATACTGCTTTAAAAAATCGAAAATATAAATGTGCAATTATTGTTTGCCCTGCAGTCTAAATCGGTGCAGAATGCGCAATATCGAATAAAGGGTGATACGGTCAAAATTTGGTCAATATCAACTTGACGTATTTCTTTCAATTTTGCATTTAAAAAACCTGAACACCCCTCATTTTGAAGGTGTGTGTGTGTAGAATGTTGCTCCTATTTTGATTTTGGAATTCACTCTTCAGTTGTCAAAATGCCGTCCAAGCAAGAAGAGCAGCGTATCAAAATTTTGCTCGCGCATCGCGAAAATCCGAGCTACTCGCACGCAAAGTTGGCAAAATCGCTAAAAGTTGCCAAATCAACCGTTACAAATGTAATTAAAGTGTTTGGGGAACGTTTGTCGACAGCCAGGAAGTCTGGATCGGGGGGAAATCGAAAACCGGAAGCCGCTGAGACGACAAAGAGAGTTGCCGGTAGTTTCAAGCGAAACCCTAACCTCTCTCTCCGAGATGCCGCAAATAAGCTGGATGTATCGTCTACAACCGTGCATCGAGCCAAAAAACGAGCCGGACTATCGACTTACAAGAAGGTAGTGACTCCAAATCGCGATGACAAACAAAATACGACGGCCAAAGCGCGATCCCGGAGGCTGTACACGACGATGCTGACGAAGTTTGACTGCGTGGTAATGGACGACGAAACCTACGTCAAAGCCGACTACAAGCAGCTTCCGGGACAGGAGTTTTATACGGCAAAAGGAAGGGGATGTAGATGTTTTCAAGCACATGAAACTGTCAAAGTTCCCAAAGAAATATCTGGTTTGGCAAGCCATCTGTACCTGTGGCTTGAAAAGCAGCATTTTCATAGCTTCCGGGACTGTCAACCAAGAAATTTACGTGAAAGAGTGTTTGAATAAACGTCTGCTGCCTTTCCTGAAGAAACACGGTTGTTCCGTACTGTTTTGGCCGGATTTGGCATCTTGCCATTACGGTAAAAAGGCCATGGAGTGGTACGCCGCCAACAACGTGCAGGTGGTTCCCAAGGACAAGAACCCTCCCAACACGCCAGAGCTCCGCCCAATTGAGAAATACTGGGCTATTGTCAAGCGGAACCTAAAGAAGACCAAAAAAACTGCTAAGGGCGAGCAGCAGTTCAAGGCAAACTGGCTTTCTGCGGCGAAGAAGGTGGACAAGGTGGCTGTACAAAATCTGATGGCAGGGGTCAAGCGTAAGGCCCGGCAATTCGGATTTGGGAAAGTGGAAGCCTAACTGAATATTTTTCCTGAATTTTATACTAATTGAACTTGAAAAAGAAATTTAATTTGATTTTTTAAATAAACGATTTCACCGATTTACACGCGTTTTCCCTTGACCAAATTTTGACCGTATCACCCTCTAATCACACATTATTTTTTCAAATTATACTCAAAACGGTTACCAATTTTCCCGTTTATAGTACGGTATGTAGCACAAAAAAAAATGTGCCAAAGAGCGAGGTGTTGACTGTAAAGCACACTTCATATTCAGGATCTAGCGCATTGACGAAGTCGGTCTCAAGTTGAATTCAATGGAAAAAGAAAATGATGGAACAGAACATTTTCTGTTTACTTGTTCATTGAAGCCTGAATTTCATTGTCATTCTTTGTGATGAATCTCCAACATTTCGAAGGTTTGCCGATATTGTAGCTTGGAACCAGTAAACTGGTTTAGGAGTTTTCTTCATTTCGTAGTATTTTCAGCATGTCAGGATTTTATCATTAAGCGTTTCCACTCTTTGCACCGTTTGAATCTCTTCTTAGTAAAATCACACGATACACCCTTACGGGTCACGTAGCAAAATGAAATGAAACCAGCCATAAGCACACGTCCCAGCATCTTCCGTAACATTCTTTATAAGTCCATTGAGAAAGTTTCCCCTAATGTCCTTCATTTAATGCTTCTTCTTCTTCTTGATTCCTTTATTTAACGTCGGTCTCTGTTGCGCAATCGAGTGACAATCACCGACGAAAATCGGTTTCCCCAGCCAGGGAGGAGTCTCTTGTCGAGCCCATCAACGGCTTTAAAAATCTCAATGACCTCGGCTGGGATTGAACCCAAACGCACTGGTGTGAGAAGCAGTCACGCTTACCACTACAACACCGACGCCGGCCATTTCAGTCTTCAACCGAGAGAAGAAATGTGACTTACGAGGACGCACATGGGTGCAATTTCCGACACCACACCAGCCAGCGGCCAGTCATCCGTGGTACATACCTACCTATCTACCGAACGGATTACATCCACCGGCAACCGTTTGTTCCTCTTGCCTTCGCAGTATCGTTACAAACGAGGGCATTACCTTTCGTCACCCTGCTGGCTGATGCGTTCGTTCACGGTGCGGCGAGTGGAGTGTGTATAATCCCGAGAGAACCTAAACGGTTTACGGTGGGTACTTGAAACGGGCAAAGATCCACTTATTTACGCTTCCACAAGTGGAAAAAGTATGAGAAGCGTACTCCAGTTGCAATTGGGATGGATTTTTTTTCTTCATTCTGCTCGGCAGTTGCGTGAAGAGCGTGTGAAATCTTAAAGTGTGAAAATGATTGCTTTGAAGACGTTTGTTTAATGTTCGTCACATAGCATTTTAACTCATTTCGCATAGGTCCACCTGAAAATCGCACTGCAAATCGCTTGAGCACGTTTCTGACACTGTTAAACAGCGAAAATGATCCCAATTAATTTGGGGTGGGTAAATCCTAAAATTTCCACTTCATAATCAAACTTCATACTCGCAAAAGCTTTGCATACCAACTGAATATCACCTGCTCCTTATCTTAGTTTCCGTTTTCGGGACCGACAGAACAGAGCCCCACTGATTTTTCTTTCTCGCCGCACGTACCTACCTATCTCGATTCAATTACCAACGACTCAGCATCACAAATCTCCTAGCCATTGGTGTTTTGGTCTTAGTATTAATTTTGGACCAGACGCCGTGTGAATTCCTAATTAGAAAATAGGATTCCGAAACGGGTCGCCCGATTTTGAGGCAAGCCACAGGCTTCTGGAACCGTAAATAGACGATAATGAAGTGAGGGTGCGTAACTGACTGACCGGCCGGAAGGCCAGCAGTAGTGGGTTTTTGGAAGATCATAATGACTAATTTAATTTGGTGGTGGTCTTTCGGGTCGGGTGGTATTCGTATGATAATTTTCACACGGTGGGATGACAAATCAATTCTCCTTCTGGAAAGGGTCTCTTTACTGGGAACTGGGCACCGAAAGGCTATGATGAGATTGGTCGGTCCGGTCGGTTTGTTTGAGTTTCTCCAAATTGCGAGAAGTCAGGAAGAAAGAAGCAAGTTTGATGAGCAGGAAATCAATCAATTTGCTTTGATTTGTGCGGACGTGTTAATTAGGCACGTGAGAGCACCAAAACAGCCCTAAACAGGAAGCTCAAAGCACAAAAATAAATGAGGCGATTGTTTTTTTTAATTGGGTAATGGTATACAAACATCAGTCGAAGAAAATCTGTTTTTTTCCTTAGACTCTTGAGAATTTCAATTAAGTAAAGCTTGTTTCTGTTTGATCATAAAATAAATCAACATTTCGATTTTTTGCGGTTTTTTAGGACGAACATTTAACTGTATTTTCTTAAGTGGCCCCTCCTTGCAGCAATCATTTCCTTCGATGGATAATTTTCCAAACGAGGTCGGGAATTTGGTCACTGTTCCACAGTGGAATTGTCGAAGCCTTATTCTGAAATTTCAATACTGATTGTGATGCATTTGTTCTTTGTGAAACTTGGCTCTCTTCAAAGATCGATCTTCCTTGTTATGATTTTAACATTATTCGACTGGATCGCGTGGAGGAGGGGTACTTTTGGGGATCAAAAAGTGCCATTCCTTCTATAGAGTGAATCTTCCACAATTTACAGGTATTGAAGTTGTCGCATGATAGGCTATTTTTAAAGTCTTAAAAGTCTTTGTGTTGCTTCTATTTATATTCCTCCTAGAGCCGTTGTTAATCGAAAACCACTTTCAGATATTTGTTCGGTACTTCCTGCTCCACGGTTGATTATGGTAGATTTTATTTCCCACAGTACAGGCAGGGGGGAACTGTATGATGACAACCGTTCTACTTCGATATATGACCTCTGCGACAGCTTCAATATGACAATTCTTAACAATGAAGAAGTAACACGTTTGGCTGGCCCATCCTCGAATGGAAGTCACATTTTGCTCTAATTCATTATCGTTGGATTGCACGTGGAATGTGATCCAAGATCCCCACGGTATCACTTGCCGATCAAAGTTTCAGTTGCCAGTGGGTTCAATCCGTCGGAACCCGTAATATAGATTGTGCAAACTTCAAGACTGTGATCGATGAAGCCCTAACGTCGGTAGGAGGGCTTCCACCGCCGTTTGAGGAATATTTTTTTTTTTAATTTGTTTTTTCTTCATAGGACCTAACGTGTCTAAATGAAGCCTGATGCGGAAAAACCCCATATCTTTTCGAAATACATGAATCACAATAATACAATACAATTACAACGAACATTAATCAAGTCTATAGCATAACAAAGTTATCCTCCTATGGCATAGAGTTGTCCGTGAATCAGGTGGAAGTCCTCGTCCTTTTCAGGAGTCTGCGTTGAATACGGTGACGAAAGGTTTCCGCTGCACAGTTAAAGTCGAAAAACTCGTAAAACTCGTTGAAACGCCCAGATATGAACCGTATTGGGTCATGCAAGCTGTAGTTCGCAGCACGAGGTCCAAGATGCAGGAAACTCCTCGACCGAAGAACTCGTCCGGGTGCGTAGATTTCGAATTCAGCCAAGAGTCGTGGAGGGTCGATATCACCAATAAGTACTTTCGCTGTGAACACGGCCTGACTAATCGTCCGCCTATGTTCTAGTGTTTCAAGACCCAGGAGTTGACAACGATCTTCGTACGGCGGAAGGTTCACAGGGTCATTCCAAGGAAGGTGACGAAAGGCATACCGAACAAATTTCGTTTGAACAGATTCAATCCTCGCTATCCAAACTGCTTGATACGGGCACCATACTACCGAGCTGAATTCCAAGATCGATCGCACTAGAGAGCAGTATAGAGCTTTTAGACAGACAGGATCGCGAAACTCGTCAGCGATCTTGAAAATGAACCCGAGTTGCCTGTTAGCTTGCGCAACGATGCCCGAGTAATGAAGCTTGAATTTTAAGGCGCAGTCCAGCGTGATTCCTAGGTCCCGAACATTGGCCACACGTTGCAGAAGTTGGTGATTTATCGTATAGTTGAATGCCACTGGTTTCAGCTTGCGATGAAATGAGATAATGTTACATTTTTGTACATTCAACGTGAGATAGTTTCTTGAGCACCACTCTTTGAAAGTATCGAAGCTACGAACAATCACATAAATCTTCCCATCATCTGCGTAGAACGATCGGCAACCAGTTGGGAGGATCAGTCCGGCCTCATTCACAAAAATCGAGAATAGCAATGGTCCCAAGTTGCTACCTTGAGGAACACCGGAGCTGTTTGTAAAATAGTCCGATTGCTCTGATCCGATTCTAACACAAAGTTCCCGATTGGTCCAACGAGTTAAACCCGAGGATACACCGAGTTTTTCAAGTTTAGCTAGCAGTATGGAGTGGTCAAGCCGGTCGAATGTAGCCTTAAGATCTGTATATACAACGTCCACCAGCGCTCCAGCTTCCATATTCCGAAGACATAAAGAAATGAACGGAGCTAGATTTGTTGAAACTGATCTCTTGGGATAAAAACCGTGTTGGTCAGGAGCATTGGCGTAGCTTGAAAATTTATCTGGAGGGGGCCGAAGGGGGGCCTGCTGGACTTTTTTAATTTTGCAAAACTACGGTTTATTAAAAACTCACTCAAATTGCGTCTAAGGCAACTTATTTTTGGGTACATTTTTTTCTGTGGCCAATAATATGATATTGTGGCTTACTATTATTTAAATTGGTAAAACAATTAATTTTGGTTTTATTTATTCCATAACAACGATTGGGACCTCGATCGGGAGAGCCTTAAACGCTTACTGATTTTGAACAAGCAATGATCATTTGTTCATGTAAATGTAAGCATCTCAAACTTAAGAAAATTCTCAGGGTTAGGTAGTTTCATGAATTTTGTAACAAGATTTTTTTTTTTGATTTTGAATATATCACCATCAGTCAAATCTCATACATAGGAAATTAAATTCTAGGAGTTTGGATTTTATAAATGTAAAGTGCACACAGAATAAATTTAATGTTAATATCAATTTAGGACGTAGAAAAATGTTCAAGATGCACAATTGTTTGACGTAGGACTACGTGGATGATTTCTATATGGGAGTATACTTTGTGAAAACTGAAAATGTAACATGTAACGAAATTATGAAAGATTTTGAACGTTAATAACTCAGCTGCTCCTGGACCAATTTCAATAATGTTAACACCAATCGATCAGAAACATTTCTACGCATCGATAGCAATGCTGTTGATTTTCAACAAGAACTTGTTGACATAACTAACAAATCCACCAATTACGTACATGCATATGCTGCAGATGTACAATTCTTAACATTGATAATGTTAAAATAAAAATAGTTTTGTGATCCCAAACCCATATGTTTTCAAGATTTTGTAGCTAATAAAAAAGGATATCTCTGATACAGATTTAAAGCATAAATTCTTCGAATACAAATGTTAATAAAAGTCAACGAATTTAGATCAATTATAAGACTAGGATAAAATTTCAATATCCTCCCTGGACAGTCATTTCATCAAAATTATAGCACTTTAATATTAAAAACAAGAAGTAATTTTATACTAATAGTATGTTTGACTTAATCAAAAGTTTAAAAAAAAACTCCACAAAATAAATGTGCCTTCTAAAAAAATGTGGACGAAATTTTGTTCAAAATAAATTTAATGGATTAAAAAAAAATCGATATCATAGTTAGACAAGTTTTTAATCTCCTGGTCTTCAAAATTCGTAATTCAAGATTATTCCTGTTTATAACTAGATAGTAATTTAACTTATTTTTACAAAATTTGGGATGTTTTTAATATTTTAAATTTAGTTAGTTGTGGTTAAACTAAGGGGTAGGTCACTCCGCACACCAATCTTGGGTCATCTTATTTGTCAGTGTGTCTCAAGTGTGCAGCAGGTGTGCCGATTGTGCCGGTCATAGAGCAAGCTGCGATTGTTTGTAAAATACCCATCCCGGCAACCCGGTATTTCTGACACCTTGAATGTTTGGGTTTGAAATTGCAAAGATGAATCGGATTGAGGATGACGCGGGAAGTGGCAGGTGTGTGAAATTTCGGGGATTTGTGTTCCATAGGGCAATAAAAGTCCTGTTTTAAGGTGCTTTAAAATACCCTCAAAGGCAGACCAGAAACCTTATTTTTCGTGATGTGAAAAGCATCGGTCTATCAGCGGCCAGAAAGAGTTGAAACCGGTGGGGAGCGTTGTTGGAGACCGACTTTAGAGGATGATGAATAGACTTCTTTAGTTTATTTTGTGTGAGTTGCAGCATTATTTGAATTAAGGGTACTAATGCGGTACTAAATGCCTCTTTCTCTTGAGCCAACTCTAGAACCTACATTTCATATTTAGATCTATATGTGAACTGCTGGTCTGAGTTCCTCTGGTATACTCAATTAGAGGATGTTCCTGAAAATACAGTCAAACAGCACGTAATGTTGTGAACAACTTCAACGACAGTTGTCCAGCAGTGTTCCCATTTTATTTACAATAATCCAATGCCAAAAAGATTGTGCCGAAGGTATATCCAAGGTGTGTCGATGGATGTGCCCAAGCTGTGCCGAATCTAATTTTGGCACAATGTGCTGAGCGACTTACCTATTCGGTTAAACCCATTTGGTATCAATTTGTTATTTACACGTACATTTGACAGGAAAGAGCTTTTTCAGGTAATGTAATCAAAAAATACACACAAAAAGCACGGAATTTTTTAAGTGGTAATCCATGCAAACTATCCTGCAGCTGAATTCTGGTTGTATTCTTTCTTATCATCGAAAAGAAAGAAATTTATACATATTAGGTATATGCCTAAATTGAAATTTCTGCCCGAAATTTAGCTGCTGGAGTGCAAATTTGTGACAATATAGCTAAACACCAAGGCACGGGTCTTCCCTATAAAGAATGTACTAATATGGCCATAGAATCAAGATTCATCATTCAAGATTCCATCTGATTCCATTAGCTGGAAAACTTTTGAATACTTTCTGATCAACCTACAACCTACCAAATATCCAGTGAGCTTTACTAATGTCTTGGACTATATGGAGATCTTTCGAATATTTCCTGATGTCTAGGAAGGATGTTTGAAAGAATATCCTGTAACTTATGCAACGTTTACTGAACATCTACAAAACTTAGGTTTTACAAAATTTTTTCAACTTCTACGAAGTTCCCTGAATTTATTACAAATTCCATATTTTTTTCCATTTCTTTTAATTCAACAAAGATCTCTGGACATCTTTGTGCTTCTGGAAAGACACCTAAAACATCTTCAAATATTATTGTACAACTAGAAAGTTCCTTGAATTAAGCGATGTTCCCAAAACCTACAAAAAGTTCATGGAGCTTTTTTGGAGTAAGATTTCTGGCAAACTGCAACGAAGATCCCTAAACTCAAGCGAAGATCCCTGAAGTTCTTAGAAGTTTATTGAGCTATTTCTAGATCTTTTAAAAAATTCCCAGAACTTTTTCAAAATTCCTTATACTCCTTACGCTAGAGAATAATGCGTCGTTGATGATGATTTCGAAAACTTTAGAGCAGGCAATGAGTGATGTGATCCCTCGGTAATTTTCGACGTTTCTCTTGTCTCCTTTCTTGTAGATCGGGAACATGAATGACGATTTCCAACGCGTAGGGAACTCCCCCTGCTGTAATGAAATATTGAACAGCTTCGAAAGCGGTGTTGTAAGCTCTGAACAGCATCGCTTCAGGGTGCTTGAGGGGATCCCGTCAGGGCCAGCATCATTAGAAAATTTCAGCTTCTTGATGGCGGATTCGACGCGGTCTACTGTAACCGAGGTAATCGAAAAATTGAAAGCATCACTGGGAGTGTCCCTCACCGCTTCAGCAACTTGGGACAACGAAGCCGTAGTGACATTGAAAATGCTTTTGAAATGTTCTACCAGAAAATTACATTTCTCAAGGGAATTGCTGGCGATTCTATCATCCAGGCGAATTTCGACTGGTAGCCCCTCCTCGTTTCGTTTGGTATTCACGAATGACCAGAACTGCTTTGGATTAAGCCGTAAATTAGCCTGCACACGCCTTGTGTCACTCTTGTAAAGAATGCGGTTATATGTGCGATATTCGTTGCTCGCTGTTGAAAATTATCGTTTGGTGAATGGGTTACGAGTACGACAGTATTTACGGAGGGCCTTCGATCTCAGACACTTCAAATTCCGTAGTCGAGCATTGGACCATGCGGGTTTGGGAGAGGGTCTCTTCAGTGGGACAGAATCCGACCTCAGCGAAATAGTTGACGGCTTCATCAATAGATGAACACGTGTCAAGGAACTGCCAATCTGCCTGGGCAAGCGAGTGACTCAGCGCGACGAAATCTGCTATACCAAAGTTGAGCTCATGTACATCAACAGGGGGGTTATCGTAGCGAACAGGAACAGATAGGTTGATGGAAACTTCCAACGCAGGATGATTGGTGTCGATGCTAATCAAAGGCTCTGGGCTTCTAGAATAGAACATTCCAGTCCTGCAGCTTCGTTCCACAGAACGAGATCAAGCAGCCGAGAGATGCTATTCAGTATCGAGTTGATTTGCGTTAAGCCATGCAGGTTGAAACCATCAAGGAGAGCACAGCAGGATCATTCCGCATCGAAGGTTCGACTGTTTCGGTCTAGTGTTGCTTGCACTCCGTTATCAGTACTAGTTTTTTCCCCTATTGAGGTTTTTTTCAATCCGCTTTCACACTGAGTGGTGTTATAGTATACAAAAGTGTAGTGAGCATCGCGGAATTGCATTTGCCGCACAACCGTTCGAGAAAGGAAGCAGCCATTTCCGGCCGAGTCCGGCAGATGAGCTGTTCATCTTTAGCCAACAAATTTCATCGCATCACGCCACTGCAACATCAAGGTCATCGAGTTCACCAGCCGACGCGCCAGCCGGTGCTTTGTTGCAAACACTCGAGGGCAACAATAGAACGATCATCACCATCATCCTCACATCAGTAGATCATCGTCATCAGCCACACTCCGTGCGCTTGTGTGGAGAGTTAAGTAACAAACGGTTATCTTCCGTTCTCCGTAACCTGATTAATCTCCATAGAGCGTTGATTAACTTTTCTGACACCTTTTTGTTTTAAACCTGAAAAAGTTTTCATTTTTTTTTCTTTTTTTTTCACTTACTGTTTTTTTTTTGCAGTCTGATTAATCTCCCTATAGTGTTGATTAACTTACCTGGCACATTTTTTTTGCTTTGTTGGATTAAGTATTATTTTTACCGTTATATTTTCTGGATAAGTTTTTTTCTTATATTTTTTTTTTATTATTATTATTATTTTATTTTTTATTTTTTATTTTTGTTTTCTTTACGCATATTTTTTTTCTTGTTTATGTCGAAATCTGTTGCAGAGGTACTTAAGGCCCCGCAATGGATGAAACCAATGATGGCGGGGGTATTTCGCTAGCAGATATCTCCGATGATGAGTCTGTTAAATCTCCTTCATTCGAAAATCTGCTTCTCACTGAAGAGAAAATGGATATCTCAGGGGACTCTACTTCGGACCCCAAAACGAGCACTGGAGCTTACCCAAAGGTGATGTCTAAACAACAGCCTCCTGCACCCCCTGCCCCCCCCCTTCTCCACCATCGCCCCCTCGTCCACTTGTTCCCCCTACTCCAACCGTTCCCTTAAAAATTTCTGCGACCCCCCGCCATAAAGCTTACCCAAGCGGCTCAAAAGGTCCGTGGGTTGTTTTTTTCCGACCCAAACAAAAACCTTTGAATATTTCTCGGATTTCGAAGGATCTGACAAAACATTTTTTGGCCGTAACCGATATCTTTAAGGTGACGCCAAACAAACTGCGCGTTACCGTTGATGACCTGAAACAGGCAAACCGGATTGTTGCCTATGAGCTTTTTACGATGGAATATCGAGTCTACATCCCCAGTTGCGACGTAGAAATCGAAGGAGTGGTCACCGAAGCGAGTCTAACTTGCGAAGATTTCCTTCATGCCGAATCCTTCGGTATTTTTAAAAACCGTGCCCTTCCGAAAGTGAAGATTCTGGATTGCATCCAAATGCAATCGGTGTCTCTCATTGGCACGAAAAAACGTACTCTCTGTCAGACTCGTTCCGTGTGACCTTTTCAGGATCGGCGCTGCCTGACTACGTCGTAATTGGGAAGGTTCGACTGCCTGTACGCTTGTTTGTACCGCGGGTAATGAACTGCTCAAAATGCAAGCAACTTGGTCACACCGCTGACTTCTCCTCCAACAAACCGAGCTGCGATCAATGCGGCGAGCTGCATGCAGATGGATGCAAAACACTTGCAGAACTCTTAAAAAACACCGCTTCATCTTCCCAAACCACCCCAAAAACCAAAAACACATACCCGATTTTGCCAGATGATGATCAGGGCTCTGACTCAGAGGTTGTCTTTGTCTTTAAAGGCAACACGAGAAAGCGATTAAAAAAAACGTCACTCAAAATCCCCGTAAGACCTCTCGTATGGACTCCCAACCTACCTTGACAAATTTAAGAGGTAGCGGAAAGGTACCGAAACCCCCACCACCGGGATTTAAATCTTGTAATTTTAACAAGGACTTTCCACCGCTTCCGGGATCATCTAAAACCCCAGATATCCCAGTTTTTCAGCCAGAAAAACAGCTGAATAATCAGCAAGAACATAATGCCATGTTCACGTTTTCTGGAATTGTGGAGAGCATCTTCAATATATTCAACGTCTCTGAATTAACTAGGAACATTATTAATTTAGTGCTTCCATTTGTGAAAACTCTTTAGAAGCAACTAGCTTCTAGGTGGTCCTTCCTTGCGTCGATCATATCCTTTGATGGATAATTTTCCGAATAAGGTCGGGGATATGATCTCTGTTCTTCAGTGGAACTGTAGAAGTCTTATACCGAAACTTGACACATTCAATTTTTACTTCACAACTCACTTTGTGATGCATTTGCTCTTTGTGAAACATGGCTTTCTTCAGACACCGATCTCCCTTTCCACGATTTTAACATTATTCGCCTTGATCGAGCAGATTCGTATGGAGGGGTGCTTCTCGGGATTAATAAGCTCCATTCCTTTCATAGAATCGATCTGCCTTCCGTGACAGGCATTGAAGTTGTCGCATGTCAGGTAAATATTCGAAGTAAAAGCCTCAGTATTGCCTCAGTATATCTTCCTCGAAGAACTACGATTTCTCGCCAAGATCTCTCAGATATCTGCTCAGCTTTATCTGAGGCTCGGTTGATCTTAGGAGATTTTAACTCCCACGGTACAGGCTGGTGGGGAACTGTACGATGACAACCGCTCAACCCTGATGTACGACCTTTGCGATAACTTCAATATGACAATTCTAAACACTGGGGAAGTAACACGAGTGGGCACACATCCAGCAAGAGAAAGTAGATTTGACCTCACCCTCAGTTCGAGTTCACTATCGTTGCATTGCTCGTGGAAAGTAATTCAATGGTAGTGACCACTTGCCAATCAAAATTTCTATTACCAATGGTTCATCTTCTACTCAATCGGTTGACATCGCGTACGACCTCACGAAAAACATCGACTGGCAAAAATTTGCGGCCACGGTTCTCGGTGGTATTAAATCGGTTGAGATACTCCCTCCGATGGATGAGTACTCCTTTTTATCGCGACTTATCGTTGACTGTGCTCTTCAAGCACAGACGAAACGTGCTCTTCAAGCACAGTCAACGAAGACAAGGAGTACTCAGACAGTTGGATATTAAGCTTCACGCGGAAAGTATGCCCGGATTCGGTGTCGGTTCAAACCAACGTTCGTGATAGTCTGTCGGGTAGTAACGAAATAGATTCTCCGTTTTCGATGGTGGAATTCTCACTTGCTCTCCTCTCATGTAACAACTCAGCTCCAGGAATGGATAGAATCAAGTTCAACTTGCTCAAAAATCTCCCAGACGTCGCGAAGAGACGCTTGTTGAACTTATTCAATCAATTTCTGGAGCACAACATTGTTCCGGATGATTGGAGGCAAGTAAGAGTTATCGCCATTCGAAAACCTGGTAAACCCGCGTCGGATTATAACTCGTACCGTCCCATCGCGATGCGGTCCTGTATACGGAAATTGTTGGAGAAAATGATTCTTTTTCGTCTAGACAAATGGGTCGAGTCTAATGGTTTACTTTCAGATACGCAATTTGAATTTCGGAGAGGCAAAGGAACGAGCGACTGTCTTGCGTTGCTTTCAACTGAAATTCAACTGGCCTATGCGCAAAAACAGCAAATGGGTTCAGTTTTCTTGGATATTAAGGGGGCTTTTGATTCTGTTTGTATCGATGTCCTTTCGGATAAACTCCACGATAGTGGGCTTTCACCAATT
This sequence comes from Ochlerotatus camptorhynchus, assembly GCF_037179485.1. Lineage (NCBI taxonomy): Eukaryota > Metazoa > Arthropoda > Insecta > Diptera > Culicidae > Ochlerotatus > Ochlerotatus camptorhynchus. The sequence continues at coordinate 5,487,529 of NW_027040584.1, forward strand.
ATGAACAACTATTTGAGCAACTTGCTGTCTGAGAAATATATGAGCTTTTCTCATGGAAACTCGACAACTTCACGAATTAGTTACATGGGTCTCCCCCAGGGCTCATGTTTAAGCCCCCTTCTTTATATTTTTTATGTAAAATACATTGATGGTTGTCTTGATAAAAATTGCTCGCTAAAGCAGCTTGCAGACGACGGGGTTGTGTCCGTTATACGCCAAGTGCAACGGACCTGCAAGGACCATTGCAAGATACCTTAGACAATTTGTCTACTTGGGCTATGAAGCTGGGTATCGAATTCTCTCCGGAGAAAACTGAGTTGTGTATCACCGTTAATAAAATTGCCGATTAATATGGTGGAAGACGTAATTGTCGCCGATGCATTACTGGAACTAGGAGTAATGCGGCAATTACTGAATGCATGGCAAACCAGATCGATGGCTAGAAAAATAAAATGGAGTGTCAAAGAAAAGCAAGAAATTTCAGCAAAGCTGTAAATATTGAGGTTTATAAGTGAAATTCATCGTCGTATGCGCTCAATCTCTTTGGGTGGGTTTGGAATACATAATTTCTCACAACTATGTAGGTGTAGTTCTGCTCAAGTATCACATACCTTCCAGATATTACGAGCACTTCACACCAACCAACCAACCCAAATCTGTACTCATTACTGTTTCTTCTGGAACCATGTTTTTTTTCCAAATTAGAATAGTTCATTACGAATCACATTAATGTACAGTTGAAATTATATAAGATAATAAGCCACATATCATGCAGAACGAGATTGTATAATGCAATCTACACTACTCTAAGCAGTTTCAGCTAGAGGAGGAATGATATCAGATCTAATTAGCGAGGCATCATGATTTAAAATTTATTGCTCCGAATATACGTGCTCATATGCCATACGTACACTAGATTGATACAAAATTTGAAATTTTCGCTCCACAGTGCTTAAGCGGTTATAAATTGGGTCCCGCTTAGCCTCCCAAAATATGAACTACTTTAGTAAGAAACTGAATTGGCACAAACCATTTCAAGTTTATATGGGAATTAGTATGGAAGAACTTAGTTTTTTTTTCGTATCTATCTAACAATTCACCACATCACTATGCTTTTGAAAATGATAGCAGTGATTGTAGCAAATTTTCTCAGCTACAACTTTGTTCAAAACTACTTTTCAAACAAATGTAAGGAACAAAAGTCACTGATGTCTTATGATTATGCACATTCAACTGTTCAGCAGGCAACATTGGTGTTTCTGGTGAGAAGAATAGAGCACAAATATCATGGCTACTATGTCACACAGCAGAATACAGTGTTACTCACAGAACAGCTGATTGATCATGCCATAAGATTATCAATCTCTTAAACAATTAATAGCAATTTTGACATTTGGCTGTTAAACAATATTGGGCAAAGTTGTAGCTTAGAAAATTTCCCATAATTTCCCAATGGTTATAGAAATTTTCGAAAAAGCACCATGAAAAATGGGTAGAATACAATGAACAAAAAGTTTGGTTTTCCCATAGTTATTTCCATATAAATTTCGCATATTTTTTGCCAAGTCAGTTTCTTACCAATGAGTTTAAATTTTGGGAGGCTAATCAGGACCTGATTTGAAACCGTTTGAGCACTGTGGAGCAAAAATTTCAAATTTTGCATCAGTCTAACGTACACGCGTATGCTACTTCCCCATCACAGTAATCAGAGAATCGTTTCTAGACGAAAAATATACAAGTAGTATTGCTGCTTCCCCAACACTATCATCAATTGAATTTTGTTACAAACAAAGAACAATGAACTATCGGCTCCGTAAAGCTAACGCAATTGAGCCTACCAAATAAACGAACTAGTTAAAAAAAAACACTATCATTAGAGAGTTGTTAGTAGCCGAAACAAGTCGAAGTGGCATTCGCCTCCGATCTCCATCCACTTTCTGTTTCGTTAATAACTCGACGGCTAACACATTCATTGATACATTTGTTGTTCTGAATGATGGAATATCATAGCAGAAATAGTGCGAAATAGGTTAGTGAAGCCATGGTCATCAAAAGAGGAAATCGATGAAGAGAATTGACTTTCACCTCTCTGCTTCTAAGCCCCTTACTTCAATCGTCGTTTTCATAGCAATGAAAACTAGCATCGCATCTCATCGATTAAATATTTATCGGAATTTCAATTATTCGAGCACGTAACCTTATTTCTACTTGTTTGATTTAGCGTAGTAGAGGAAATAAATAAAAGCACTAATTTATCTGAACAGGCATAGAGCTTTTTTTTTGTTTTTGATCTTTATTTAAGAGATTTTAAGCCATAGGCGGTTGAGGTCAGCCTTGGTAGCTAGCTGCTTGTGGGTAGCCTTTCGTTGTTTACTTGAGAACACCACCCTTCACCACGCGGTGATTGAATACACAGCTTGGTGAGACCGGATGCAATTCAACTTGAAAATCTGTGTTAGGGAAATCGCTTTTCGCATGCAATCGGTGATAATTTTAATTATTAAAGCAACAATTGCACATTCGTGCAATTTTCAACAGTGACATTTTGAAAAATGATAAAGTCTTAAATTAAACAGATGCGTAGAAATATATCTGATCGATTGGTGATAAAATTGTTGAAATTGGTCGAGGGGCAGCTGATTTATTAACATGCAAAATCATTCATAATTTTGTTACATGATCCATTTTTGGTTTTCACAAAGTGTACCCCCATATAGACATCACGACTGTAGTCCTACGTTAAAAAAAAACATTTATTGAAACTAAAACATTGCTTACACTTTCCTGACTTACGACTAAAACTGAACTGTCTTGCATTCCGTTCCGTAGGTCCAATTTGCCACGTTAAACTGCTGACTCGTAGCCGCTCGATGGGTGCGAAGTCCTTCTCACTGGTGTTGGTGGTGGTGGTGGCTGGAGTGTATGAGTGTTCTTATAAATCGGCCAAAATTTTCAAGGTCCATTTTCCGACGATAAGCACATTGTCATCCCAGGCAACTGCATCAGTTTGGTATGATAAGGTATACATTTCAAAGCAGCTTCTTGCGAAGTTCGATGGATTCAAGGGGGTAAACGTCGCCCACGATGATGACGGATAACTTCAACCGAATTGGTAATCTGCCTGCAGCTCTCTGCCAACCAATTTCTAGCAATTGTTATTATCATCATTAATGGCTATTGGACAACAAAAAGAACGAGAGACGAGCAAAACTTGCTTATTGACATAGACAACTGCCGCCCATTCATTTCGCCGTAGCCGTTGTTGCGTTGGCGTCGCTACGTTCACTCCCGCGATGTCAATTGTGCGATGATTCAAATTAAATTATCCGATTAAGGTAATAATCTTAAATTACTTTCATCGCTGTTTCTGCGGCTTCCTGCCTAGGCATCTTCCGGTCGCGCTATCAGCTTTGGAAATGACAAAAGGAAAGATGAAACCTGCACACATTGTTGAAATATATGGCTTTTATCTCACCGTGCACGTAGTAAAACTTTGGCATTGAGGGTGTTTCACGTTTCACAAAGTCACCCTGTCGCCGTCCTGGTTGGAATAGTACCTTGGGCACCAGAGGGCAAACTTTGACGAATTAGCAAACAGGAATAATGTTCTGACGGTGACAGCGTTCGTATTCCGAAGATGTGAGGTTGGGAGGCTCTGTCATTAGGAAAATTGATTGGATTAAATGGAATGGCTTCAGCTCAGTGTTTCATTATCGGTCGGTACCTAACTGCAGGTAGATGTAATGCCTTCATTTCAACTTGCAATGGCATGTCCTGTCATGTTGATTGATTGGAAGTAAATTGTCCTCTAAATGGCCACCGCATAGGAAGCCAATTGTGAAGGGGAACCTCTTGGTTCTTGGATCGTGTTTGCACAATACGTGGGATGGTTTCTTAAAGCTGTCATTTGCAGTCCTATTTTTTATGAAGGTGCCACCAGGCCGTATCCAATGGATATTTAATATGTAAAGCAAACTCATTGGAAATCAACATAATTTATAATTCAATAAACACGACTCTTCACACCATAAAATCATTGATTTATATAAATAAAAAAGAAAATAAAATATATTAGTTTGTACCATAAATGTTTCTTTTAGTGCAATAAATAATTTTGGGTTTCAAGTATTTGTTTGATAATGAAATCTTATGTATTCAATAAAATATTTGAGACAAATTACGTTTAATGTTTTGTTGTTGAATGGTGAAATTTAAGGATCATTATTCTTTGAAATCGTCAACGCCAATAATTAAACAGTGCAGTCTGATTTTTACTCTTGAGATAGCACATGACCACCACGTGTTGGACCGTATCACCACTTCGTGATTGTCAAGCTTTCCATTGTTCCATTATTATCATCCTGAACTGAGAAACATTAAAGCCCTGCACACTAAGATTATTTTACCGAAAGCTCAACAGCTGAACGTTCGGTAAACAGTTTGGTGATTTTTCACAGATATTCGTTAAATCAGGCATGCAGATATAAAGTCACAGCCCATCGTTGACGTCGATGCCACATCTCAACTAAGCATTCCAGTAGACATTATAACATACACGACCATATTGACGACCAACCAGATCGACAGAAAGGGAAGGCGTTTTTGAATTCGGTTCGCTCCGACTCCAACCCAGAATGTAAAACAACAGCGGTGACGAACTGGGTGAACCTCATCCACTAACGGTTCCTAATGTGAAAAATGTTAAATGTTCAGTATTATTTAAATATTTTGGATTAGAACCTTATTATTTCTTAAATATTCTGTCTAAATTCGGGACCTCTTTAAAATTTTATTGGAAACTTTGAACAATTTCAATCAGCCTCAAAAGGCGAGGGGCGCGAACTTCTAGGTATAAGTGCGCGATATTTAAAATATATCGTAATTATTTTAATACTCTGAAGGTAGTAATAATTTGAATTTAAATAGTTTAAGCGGCATTGAAAGCAATTAACAAATAATGAACGATAATTTCTGTAACGACATATAATTTAAACATATTGAAAACAATTTATACATTAAATTGTGTAAGTAATTAAAGTATTTATAGAAATGAAGACGTTAATATATCCAGAGGGACAAATTTAAAGAATTTCAAAGTTGATACGTGTTTTGGAATGTAGCAATAGCGTACCGTAGCGTACCTTTAAGGATTTTGAACGTACCTGAAAGCTTCCCGGAAATCCCGTGTCCCGCTGGATAGACATACGATTTCAGCATTGACCAAGTCGATCGACCAGATTTCTACGGAAATGTGACGTACCAAATGCGTACTTTACGAATCTGGTATTAATTTTTAACGTACCTCATATTTTCACTTAAATGTTCATACTTAATTTTTTAAATCGGTTTATATCTAAGTTCTGGGAACGGAACTGAATTTCTCGAAAATTTTTAGTCCAATTTCATATAAAAAACATTATACTTAAGTGCACTCTAGCCAGTTTGAGGACCAAACACAGTTTTCTTATTTGCATCCCTTAAAAATATACTAATTTCGAACAAAACCCTGAATTTCATAAATAATTATGGAGACGCATGATGCTGTTTGGAAAACTCCATCATCTGAAATGCCTTGAATACTTTCTGATCTGATTTTAATAACAACTAATATTATTTTAAAAATTCAATTTTTTCAATGAAACATTAGAGAAACCTGATCAAATGATCAGATATCTTTCAGAAACTATTTCTGAATATTCCTGGAATACTTTCTGATTGGTTATGACCAAAGTACCTAATTTGAATTCACTTATACTCAAAAGTATCCTGGAAATGTATTCAAACACATGCCTTTCAACCTCTTCTTGCATCTTACAAGTACAAAATATGATTATAAAATCTAATGATTTTAAAATTCAGAAAATCATGTTTTTATAGCAAGTGAGTGGAAGCAAGCCTGGTCCGATCCTGGTTGGTCTCGTTCGCTATCGTCTTGTACGAGATAGGAAGATGCTCGATGGACTGGCAGACGATGTTGCAGATTACAGTTTCAACCTCAATCGACGCAATGATGTAGTCCTCGTCCGGCTTAATATGTGAGTTGATTAGGCGAGAAAGGATGTCTGTATGTCCGAAATGGTCAGTGGATATGTACTCGATTAGAAAGTCATACAGAAGCATAGTGAGGGCCCACCTTTGAAGCCGGTTAGCTGTGTATGGAGGTATTCCACGCTTTGAACCGAAAATCTCTAGCAGCGGTTTGTGGTCGGTCTGAAGAACAAACTGCCTTCCGTAGATCATTCTGTGGAATTTTGTGACCGCATACACCAGACCCAAGGCTTCCTTCTCTATCTGGTTGTACCGGGACTCAGCTGGCGTCAGGCTTCGGGATGCATGGTAAATAGCCTTCTCTAATCCGTCTGGAAATCGGTGTGCAATGCGAGCACCAATGACCACATTTGACGCATCTGCAGACACAACTATTTCAAGACGAGGATCACGAGTGCGTCAGCATGAGCGATGACTGGAGGATTTCTTTGAAACGATCAAATAAACACTGGCAAGCCTCGGACCACTGGTAGTTGGAATCCTCCTTGAGCAGCTCATCCAGCGGTTGGCGTAGTGTACGCATTTCCCGAATGTATTTTCCGTAATAGTTTATCGCACCTAAGTACGAACGAAGCGTAGGAACATCGTGAGGAGGAGGCATGTTGACGATTGCTTTCACTTTTTCCGGGTCCGGACGAATGCCCTCTGTATCCAGAAGCTGGTCCAAGTACTTCACCTGGCGCATGAAGAATCGGCACTTTTCGTATTTTGCCGTAAATCCATACTCTTGAAAGCGCTGTAGAACACGGTATAGGATGTCGTCGAGATATGGAGATGTACACGGGAGCCCACTTAGCATGGTATCCATGATCTGCTGGAAAGCGCCGGGTGCACACTTGACACCAGGGGAAAGCCGATTGAAACGATAGAGCCCCTTGTGGGTGTTGATGGTAACGAGCTTCCTGCTTTCCTCGTCGAGCTCAACTTGTAGGTAAGCATCCGACTGATCTATGTGGCTAAACATCGTGCAATTCGCCATCCGATTAAATATGTCTTCCGGGAGTGGAAGCGGGTAGCTATTTGATTCGAGCGCATTGTTTAATCCGGTGGGGAAATCCGCAGAAATGCGCACGGAGTGATCCGGCTTGCGGACAACTACGATGGGAGCTGCCCAATCTCCATACGTCACTGGTGTGATGATACCCAAATCTTCAAGCCGCTTCAGCTCGTCTTCAACTACGGCCTCCATGTTGTACGAAACTGGCCGCTTGGGTTTGAATACTGGCTGAGCGTCCGACTTGAGAGTGAGATACACTTGTGTTTTGATGCACAGTCCCATACGATTGGTGAACACATCGGGGAAATTGGCCTTCAATTCGACTACCTGGTGATCTGGTTGTTGGCTACCGACCAACTTGCACAATGATGAAAATGGTACGTCCCAGAGCCCAAACTCATCCATTAGATCTGAGCCTAGAACATTCAGGGAAAGGTCAGTACAACAAACGTAGCAATTATCTTCCTTATGAGTTCCGCCGATAGTGTACGTTGCTCGGAACATGGCCTCGATGTTTAGTCTGTCTCCGAAAGCTGTTTGCACTTGACAGTCCGGTGGAGACGTTTGAGGTGTCCCGACATTGATCCAGTTCTGCCTAGATGTCCGAACCCGAGTCCAGCTGCATTTCAACCGGAACTCCGTTGATCGCCGTCTCCTCATAGCGCCGGCTGTGCATCACGTTCTTTACGGTTACAATCCTGGATGCGTGGTGGTTTTTGTTTATCTGCTTCCCTTTGAACGAATTAGAACTCGGCGTGGATGTGGCCGGTTATGGCCGGTGCGGCCACAGTCACGGCACTTGTGAGTCTTGAAACTGCATTGGCTAGAGAAGTGCATGCCGCCGCTAGACCAACACGGTGTCTTCGGTGTGTCGGATTTGTTACCGCCAAACTTCTTCTTGTGACGGTTGTCGTGGGGGGAACTTGCTCGAACAGCTTGCGATGCAACAGTGCCAGCAGCGGAGGCAAAATGACTGCCGATTAGCGAAGTGTCTTTCTTCAAATTAATCATGCTTTTGCACTCCTCTACTATCTTCTCCAGTGTGATGTCCTGTGTTTCGTTAATTTTAGACAGCAAGCGCATCCAGATGTCCGCGTCCTTAGATGATCTCAACCCGCACACGAAAATAAGGGACTTAAACTGGTCCTCTTTGAGCTCCTGCAGCTTGAAATCGACGCAAGCTCTGTTTACCCTACAGGAGTAGGTAATTAAATCTCCATTTTCCCCCTTCGCCGTCTGGTGGCACTGGTACCGACGATGGAAGGTGGAAACCGGACTGCCGAAAATGGTTTTCAATTTGGCAATCGTTTGCTCGAAGGTGAATTCCTTTGAGAGTTTGGGAAGAATGAACGAAGTGTAGCTTTCGTGTGCTGCGGGGTTGAGCTTTCGAAGCAGTAGCCGTACTTTCGCGCCGTCGTCCAATTTGGCAGCGTCCTTCTCAAAAAGATCTGCATACCTGGAGAACCATGCATCGAATGAACATTCCTTTTCCAGATCGTAAGTAAACTCGGTAATATTGCTCGCTAGGTAATCTAGAACTAGCTCGTTCTGGTTGATGCTCTGGACATTTCCTTAGATGTTTGCCATCTGCTCCGCCATCCGGTCGGGTCATCAGTACTTGTTGGTTGCTTAGGAGCTGCAAGATTGTTTCCTTGAACGGTTGATCCGCGGTGCCACCTGCGGCTCCTGGTACTGGTGGTTGTGGCCCAGGCATGGCGAACACGCGGATGGTACTCGACGCGACGTTTTTCGACCGATTTTCGAGAGAAAACGAAAAATATCCGGCACGACTTTGTTTACAGCCTTATCGCCAATTTGTTACGATGTAAGAGTGAACCGAGTGATGTAACGTAACAAACAAATAAACTTTGTTTTAGGACAGAATACAAAGTTATAATTAATACTGTTCAGCCGGCGATTACTAATGACGTTTCATTCTCTGATAACAAGATGACTGCGATAGCATCCGGTCGAATGACAGCTGTCGGGTGACAGCCGTGAGTTTAGGGGAATAGGGTCGCACTCCAACAGTAATGCACCACGAAAATGTGATTTACCAGCATAACTGGTTATTTAAAAGAAATTCCATGTTGAATTTGAAAAAAAAAACAGAAAAATTACGGGAACTTCAGGATAGATCTTTGAACTTCAAGGCACATAGTACGTATTATTGTAGCTACATCTGATACCTGCAAGTTTTTCGCTAATGACAGCTAATAAAGCAGCAATTCAAGCTTACTATCCGTCTCGATGGAAGAAATGGCTGCTGTTTAAAAATGTTAGACAGTATTAATTTTGTAGTCATTATTATTAGTTGTACGATCAGTGAAGAGTATCAGTTTAACTCACAAGTGCCTCATGAAGAACCGAGTCATGCCACTTATTTATTAATAGCCCCCATTCCACTGAGACCACGAAGATAGTGAAATACAAACTACTTTCGAATACCCTCGCAAACCATTACAAGTTCCAGCGAACTCCATCAACACAATGCAAATTTACCTGACAGAGTACTAGCATAGATGCTTTTTGCAAAGCATGCCTTCCACCTTCCTGTGCCCCAACCCGTCAAAATATACGAGCAAACACGAAACCCGATCCACCTTCAGCACCATCGAAAAGTGAAACGGTTCTACCTTGTACCGAACGCCTTTTAAAAATAGCCACATGAAACTGATGATGTTCGATAGCGCTACTGCTGGCTTCTACTCGGTTGGCAGCACCACACCATTGCACCGCATCAGCTTCTAATGATATCAATCATCCAGCCTTCTTCCCAGCACAGTCGGAGTCGGAACCTTTCAACCCCCCAATCCGAACGCAATAGAAAACGGAAAGTGGCACCTGTTGAGCTTTATTCTGATGTAGACGAATCCTTCTGCCGGAGAAGGGTTCCACGTATTTCCCCGTAAGAAACCAACGACGACGACGACGACGACGACGAGAAGATGAACTTTCTACGAAGCCACTCTCCACTATCTCACTCTCAATGGCGCTGCGGGGTTCACCTTTCAGTGTAGGAGGAGGAAATCTACCACTGAACGATGAAACAATACAGCTTTTATAGAGAAACAAATCGAATTACTCTTCTGATTAAATTACCTGTTGTGTGTGTGTGTTGCTTGGTTGCACCTTCCTAGGCTGTTGCTGCACTTGCCATCGTGATTCATATCTGAGAGGAAGAAGTGCATCCTTTTGAAGAATTTGAGAAACTCTGTTGGTCCGGATTGAATTTACCATCGGATTGAACGAAGCTATGTTATTCTTACGGACGAATTGTTCGAACAATATTTGAAAACGCATCCATCAACTACCAACTAAAACATTGAAAAAAATTATACAAATTGCATTTGGAAAACTTTGGAAATCCAGGCTGCATGACAGCCACGGAACTGCTGCGTTCGCTGGTTTACTTTTGAACATTTTTTTTTTCTCTCATTCAACGCGAGGAAAGTTTTTCCTGAAAATTCGATTATGACCGTTGTCGGCCCGTCTGGAACAGAAGAAGGTGGTACCAGCATGAGTCGGAAAAAAAATTACAAATGTTTGGTACAGGAGTATTGCCAGAAGGGCTTTTTTCTCAGGAACTTGATGAGAAATAGCATTTGAGAAAATTTAATCATTCTTAATTATTGTGCGGGTGTAAAAATTGGCTGGTGTCGACATTCACCGGTTGGTTTGAGCCAAGATCCGTGCTCGTGGGGAATGTTCCGGGGCTGGACTGATTTATGCAGAATGTGTGAATATTTAAGCATTTATTTTGGATGAACTATGATTCGTTTTAAGGGAGAAACATACAGGCTTGGTACTTTTTTTTTGTAAATTCTTTTATTTATCAAGGCTCAAATGCGGAATCTTTACGGAGCCGTAGTTCATTTTTTTCGTTTTACAATGTTTCTTAAAAATAGAGTTCGTACAAGAGGTGTCCAAATACTCGCGGCTTACTCGAGGCTACGGGCTATAATCTATTAGAAGGTAGGGAAGGGATCAAGAAAAAGGTACACAAGGATGCGATTGATATATTTATCTCCATCGCCGTTCACTGGCTGTTTTTCGCCGATTGGCCATGGGAGATGCAGTGAGGTAACGGGAAAGTGTTCTTGATCTCTGGAGATGACTGGTGGTTGTTTACAACTGCAACGAAACATAAAAAGTGGGGCTTGCGAAGGGACAAAGACGAGAGAACACATGAAACAAACTGATCAAAGTACTCAGGGCAAACCAAGGGAAGAACAGACAAATTGACACTTAACCGATCGTAGATAGCCTCACAAAGGTAGATTTCTTCTTTGACATATCCAAATTCAATTTAACTAAAAGTATTTAAAGTGCACATAGTTATTGATAGGACAACTAATTTGGAATAGGTTTGAAGCAATTCACTTTGCAAAATATAATTGAAACACTTGGTGGCTAGCATGCTGCGTTGCGGCCGTTGGTCGGATGGACGCCGTCGAGGTCGATGGATCCAGCTGGACTGGCGATCAGCAGATCGACCACAATAGTGGGAAAACCACGAGGGAGATATTGATAGTGGTTACTCACGTACCTTGTCGTGCGATACGCCGATCGCTTCGCAGGGTGTTTGTAGTGGCATGGGTTGCGAACTACCAACTGGGGTCGGGTCACGTGTTAACGGATGAACGTTATGTTAACAGCAATTAGCCGATCGTGTTCGGACTGATGATTTGCGGCTGCTCACTGACAAAGCCGCGCCTGGATATCGAACGAGGATTCGTTCACAAGTCTTCTCATCCGCGCAGGATGGCATTCACCGACTACACGGAACCGTATGTTGACGGACGGTCGATTTTCACTCGAGATCACAAGATTTTCTTCTGTGCGCACTAGAGTGGAATTTTATAGGTAGGGAAAGGAACTAACGAAATCGGGCACGTGTCGAATGGTTCGATCATTAACGTACCAGGCAATCCGATCAAAACCCCCGCACAAAAGGTCCAAAGGACACCACTCTACCTCTTTCACCTCCTAGTAAATGTGTCAGTGATAAGTCACCACCTAAAGCTTTTTCCGCACTCAAACTGCCCAATGTAACTTTTTCGGAGATGATTCTCCAATCAATAGCACTCGAGTAAAAAACCGCGTATTCGAACTTACTGGTGATTTCTTCAAGAATCAAAAGAGAGCTTCTCACTGGGTGGAATGCCTTATATACCATCTGCTCTCTTGTCGCTGATCCCCGCTCTCTCTCTCTCTCTCTCTCTCTCTCGGTAATCACCCACTTCCTGTTGATGCCAGAGTTGTAGACGCCATGTTTAGTACAGATGATAACGTCATTCGTGCTCTAGACATTTAGCAGGATTTGTGTTGGAGGCTGCTTAAAACTAGCTTTCCCTACCATACGCTTTTTTATAATTCTTGTTCGAGGGTAATCTAGTCGCGCCTTTGATTAGTATCCTAGCTATTAACAGAAATTAAAGGACTTTTAGTTGTAGCATACACCACTATCTTTATATTTATCAATTCATTTAATTTCTTTTGGGTTTTAATACAATTTCAATAATTGCAATGTCATATTAGGAAAAACAATGTTTATCATAGATAGGTTGTGCCCTAGTTTTATTTATGTATTACTTTTACTGTACCTATTTCCTAGCGAGATCACTCCCCTTCCATAGCTTCTCATCCATTTCTAACAAAGCTACGTTTCTAGCGATTGGAAACGCGTCCTAACGCCTGACAGCGCCATCACTCGCAATGGATGAACAACCATGGAACTCATATTGGTAAAGATGGAAAGTTGATTGAAAGTTTTGAATACAAATAAATCATTTCGTTGGTTACACACAAAACTTAAATTGATACATAAACAGACAAATCACTATCACACTCTCAAACGCTAGTAGTTTTAAACGTCACAGTTGATGATCGACGAGAACATTGGCCATTTAGAAGCTAGTTGCTTCAAAACAGTATTCAACATTGGAATCATCAAAACAATAATGTTCCTTATGGAGTCAGACATATTCAATATTTCGAGAATGCCATCTACAATTCCGGAAAACGTGAACATGGCTGCATGTTGTCCTGCATTGGAAGAAGCTGGAAGCCGCGGAAAGTCCCTATCAACATCAAATGGTTTGAAACTCGGTGGAGGGGCTTTTCGGAACATTACCGCTACTTCCTGGTTTCTTCAAGATAACTTGAGGTTCAATACGAAAGGCCTCCTGAGGCTGTTACGTGATAATTTTGGATCGCTTCCTAGGTGGAGCTTTGAAAACGAAATGACTTACCTCGCCAGGGTCAGAGCCCTGATCATCAACCGAGGTTGGTTTGGTTGTATTTATTAAGGAGATTTTCAGCAATCATCATCAACCGAGAGAATGTTCAAGGGGTTACTACACTGAGGAACTCGGGAAGATGGAGTTACTGATCTTAGGATTTCCGCGAAGGAACGCTGCGCGCGAGCCTTCAAGGCCGCTGGAGTTTTTCTCCCTGCTGTTTGTATCTTGGACAATCAGTAAGAGCATGCGGAATTTCCAAACAATAAGACAAAAACCCTCCGTAGGGTAGAGCACTACATACTTCGTCGTAATCGCCCATTTCCGTTCTATCGATCAGAAAAGATCAATAATATCAATGATTTCACCGTGCACAAATCAAAAATAGATATGTTCCGATGTTAGTTCATTAGCTACAACAAAAATCCTATTTGAGCGGATTGCATGAATATTTACGCTCATTGTTCTCAAAACAAAAGAAGCGCTCCTAGCGAATCCCCTTTTTCTACGTTTATCCGTAGGACGAAGAAAATCTAATGGCGTTTTAATGCGTTAGGACGGAATTGAAACTTGTGGAACGAATTTAGAATCAAGAAGCAGTGTTAGATTTTAAACAATATCTCAACAATTTGTGACTCTTTATCAAATCCAACGGTACGTATGGAAAGGTAAATAAATTGACAAGTCATCTCTGATAGAATTATTCCATTTTTTGTTCAAACCCGTTCAGAAAAGAGAGGTAAAGCGCGGCTTGTGCTTAGTAGGACGGAAATTAGATCAAAACCCCTTTGTTTTCCCCACATTGATCACAGCGTGGCTTGTTACCACAGAAAGCCGTAGTGTGCCCTAGCCGCTTACATTTTGTGCAGTTCATCACCTTTGGTACAAACAAGCGCACAGGTAATCGGATCATCCCTATCGCGACATAATCTGGTAGTACTGATCCAGCGAAGGTCACACGAAACGACTCCGAAAGCATGTAAGTTTTCTTCGTTCCAACGAGGGACACTGAATGCATTTGAATGCAGTCTAGTATTTTAATTTTCGGGAAGTGAGGGTTCTTGAAGACACCAACCCCGCCTTTCAGGAAATCATCGCGAGTTATACTCGCTTCGGTAACAACTCCTTCGATTTCAACTTCTTTACTTGGAACATACACTCGATATTCCAACAAAAAAAGCTCAAATACAACAATTTTGTTTGCCTGCACACGATCGCTAACGGTAGCACGTAGTTTATTTGATCTTACTTACAACAAGCTATCAAATTATAGTACCAAACTAAAATGTCATATGGCACGCTCTGTCATACGATACTGTTGCCGAAGACCATCAGAAATGTATGTATTTTAGTTTTTCTCATAACAAGAGCTCCTGATGTTGTGCTTGTGTGAAAACTAAAAATAGCAAGCAGAAATGGTTTGATTTACATCAAGTTGAGGAATTAGAACGAAATCACACAAGTCATATGATAGTTATTTGAAAATTTTCTTTTTGCTCGAATGTTGTTCTACCGTTTGTGTTTTGTAAGAGAGACGACGGTAGAGCATGAGAGTACGAATAAAAACAGACTGTTGCGCACCTAGGCGAGTAAGAGAGGTGCCACAGTCGGGAGAAGTGTTAGTTTGTTTATTTAAATGAACCATGCCCATTTTGTTATGGCAAGTTTGCTATAAGAAATGCTCCTCGTGTTTATTAGCGAAATTCACATAAAAGATTGACTAATTGCGTAGGAAATCAGTTTGGCACGGCATTTGTGACCAGCATACACCTTCCGGTAGTATGAAACAGGTCAAAAACTGTTCAAATCCGCAGATAAAATTTTTGTTTTGAATTTCTGTATAGCAAAATAGTGAACTTTTCGTGAACATTAACGGCAAAGAACTCACCAACACTGGGAGACTGTGAGTTCCTGCCCACCTGTTCATTTTCCATCGTGGCAGCGGCTGACCATATGGCAATTCTTCGTTCCATGTCCGAACAGCAGGCAGTTCGAGCATTGGGTGACTCCACGACTGACCGGCTTGTACCGCTCCCACTTCACCATAATGTTGAACAGGACGAAGATGCCCTGAAGGTCCATCAAAGTTGTTGAGTCCTTCTCAACGTGGACCAGGTATGTCGCGGTACTTGACGGCCTTGTTGTGGCGGGCCATCTTGTGAATTAGCCAGCTCTTCCAAGAAGACGCCTGTGTCCACGTCGTATAGTCCTCGCAGGACCACCTTAAACGGCTTAACAGCCTCGATGTCATGGGAGAAGTACTCCACCTGTGATTGGTCCAGGAACCGGACCATCAGTTTGTATCCTTCCGTGCACAGCTGGATGGTGCACCGGACGCCCTGCGTGATGAAGAAGTTTTCAGTCAAACTTTCTACGTGTCGCTTACTTCAGCATTTGGATTATCATTCTATATCCCTCCTTATGTCTCTATTTAGCTGATGTACATAGGTGAATGAATAGGAAAAATGCTACGATGTCCACGCTGCAGCGAACAAGTTGGAGGTCGACCCGCCCAACGTGCAACGCCGAATGATTATGTGGCTTCGGCTTATGTTGTTATGGACCAACTTTCTGCTGGCTGTGTTAGGGGTGAGCACCTTGCGGTCGAAGAAAATGTATGATAAATTTGAATGTTTCCATATTTCCTAATTTTCCGCCATTTAAATATTCAACATTTATAATGTGTGACATACCATAACACATTTTATAAAACTGCCGAATCGAACGACATACAAATCATTTAAATCCATTGATTATTGGCCAAGTTATTAGCTTTTAAAGTCTGACCAATTTTCATTGCATTTCCCTGGATTGGCACCCTTCCCGAAAGACGTTCTGGTTCTTCTGGCAACCTAACTGCCATAAATAACCACATAACATCGTTATTTGATATAGCGATGCAGGCGTCTAAAGAGACTACATATATCTACGTTATTGCAAACAATGACGTCGGATATGTCTGATGACTTGAAATAATTGAATGAAGAAATCAAGCAAGTCTCTCAAGTCTCACGATGGACATGAATTCTAGTGTGCCAATGCACAGCAATCCAATACTGCAGTTGGATATTCTTGATGAATTGAAGTCCATTTCTGCTAAAATGTTTGATTTATTATTGTCTTAAATGTTGTTGAATACTAATTTGCTATTTCGACAAACAAAAAAAGTAAATTTTTCATCTCCCTGCTAGGTAGATTAATCATGAAATAGTTAAACCCATTAAAAGGAGCTATTTAAGTGCACAAACTTCTCCGAAAACATTATATGGCTTAAATAGATCGTTTTTGTACGTTTTGGCACTTTTAGACCACTGATTGATTAATTAGATTAGATTGACACAACAGAAATTTTTGTTCAGTAGATGATCAAAAGTTCACCCGTGCTCTCGTCTATTATGCTTTGCGCTAGCGAAAAACAATTCATCAAATTGGCATTGATGACGGCACCGTCGAAAAATCATCTCTTCTAGCAAATATTGACCAGTGTTCACTCGGCTGTCGACAGAAGCAGACCACTCTCAATGTGTGTCACGCGATCGTCTGTTTACTCGGCAGCAGCCATTGTGTGGTCCTCCTCATTGTTCTTCATCAGCAATTCTTTCAGTCGATGCGTCGTCGACTTTGGAAAGCAACCGTTTCGTGATGAATGTGTGAGTGCTGACCACGTTTTGCGTCCATTGCTACTATGGAAGCGCTCTGACCCTCGTTGGCGAACCTGCCATACAAGTAAACCACTGGAAGCGGCTCTCGTTCTGGTAAAGGAGGCTTTTTGGATAGCGGAAGATGAAATGTTTATTGTGTTGTACCTTTTGACTATAGTTTTAAGATGTATTGTACAGTGAACAAGAATCCTCGGCTCTGTAGAGTTAATTCGGTTGAGCCTTATCAAATTAATTAATATTAATAATGAGCAAATATTGAACATTTCTAGTGGGAATTTTCGGTGGATTGAAAGTATAGTACACACTTATCCAGTCAGTAATTTTTACCGAGTTTTTGAATTGCGGAACTGTTCGGTAAAATTTAAAAAATCTGTGTAAAATTCAAAGTTGAGAAAATGTGTTACGAAAATTTACACACTTACTTATATTAACCCCGTATAACGATGAAAAATAAAATTTGTCGATTTTATCGAATCTTTACGAATAACGGTCATTTGATTTTTAACCGAGTTTTTCAGTAATTCAAAAACCCAATAAAAAATACTAACTCCTGTAAATAATTCTAAGTGTGTACGAAATCCGCCATGCGGCACGGTCTGACGTTTGCTTATGGATTTTACCATAAGAGAAAAGAGCTACAGAGTCGCCGTCAACGCCAATTCCTACGCTGTTTCGATGCAGCAACGAGCTATTCGTGAAGCGCACTGTACCACCACAGGCTCCATCAAGGTGGTCGAAAATAATGAATGAAATAATTTGCGTCTTTTTTAACCTTACAGTCAACGGCCATATTGTAAGGTTGAAACCAGTGATGGCATAATCCTCACTCAAATGATTTTGTTTTGCTCTCAAAGGCTCCCAATATCACGCATGATATTGGAATAAAATATCAAGCATGATATTGTTTTACAAGCTCCTTTGATATTGCGAGACCATTCAGAACATGTCAAATTGCAGCCACGAGTTGACTTACCACAAAAATGATTCCTTTGCACATCGTTTTCTTAGAAAGAGAAAGCATAGTTTGCTATCTTTCTTTACGCTTCACAGATGGTAGACACAAAGTTACTGCTGCCAGCAATGATGGAAGTTTCGTTTCGTGTTCGGATGTACAGCAAAAATCTTGAAGCTCAAACTCAACACAGGTTGGTGAGAATTGTAGCCGGGGAGTTTTGTTAGCATGATATCATAGCAACCGTATCACAGCTTGTAATATCATCGGCTGTTGTTTGCGTGTTGAGTTTTTGGTTTACGATACTCAAATGAGATTATGCACATTGGTGAGATTAGATCTTTTGATATTTTCACAACACTGGTTGAAACCATATCTTTTTCATAATCTTAATTATGTGTGCAACCTTTCTGTCTAAAACTTTTTAGACGCTAACTATTTTTCCATAAACGGGCCAAAACATGAACGAACGAGCGGTGCTGGTGGTGTAGTGTTAAGGTTGAAACCCAGTCGGTGCCGCCGGGATTTTTTGAGGCATAAAATCTCTGATCACACTTTGGATCCTTTGGAAGCGAAGTAAAGCCGTTGGTCCCGGTCCATGAGTTGATGGGTCGATATGTAGGGTCAAGGTGTGAGAGCTGCTAAAATGCGAAAAGAGCATTAATCTTGATATGCAAAGAATAATGATCGTTTGTGCAAATACACGGCCAATCAGAACGATTCTGCGACTGAATGGAATTGACTCAGAGCATTTTCTTTCCATTCGAAATTTACTCACATTTGGGAAAACCTGCGATTACTCATTAGCTATTCCAGGACATAGAGTTTGATTGTACTTACCACGCAATTATACTAATGCAAAAATTGTACAGACTTCGAAAGCTCTCAAGTAATAAATGTGGAAGTGCATCTAGAACAGTAAGTTGCACGCTTGATATGCAAAGAAGAATAATTATCAAACTTTTTAAATGTGTGATGAGAAATTTTCTATCGGCGATGTTCAAGCGCGTGAATGAATTTCCCTTTATTTGATCCTTACAAAATACTGAAAAACTTTTACATTTTCTGCTGCTTCTCTGCGAGCTGTCTGGGTTCAAAGGGTTAAACCAATATGTAATAAACGCGTATACACTTTGAAGCCTGTTTATTACATTCTCATCTTAAAAATTCTTCTGTAAGAATCATCGAAAGCTTCCGAGGAATATTATTTATTCCATACGTAAACGAGCATGCACGTACTCCAGAAAGATGTTTGTTTGCATTCCTTCCTTCCTTCCTATCTGCCATTAGATATTTTCCCGCTGCTGTCTGGGGAACGCGTTTTCCCTATGAACAGCGCTACAGACGCACCATCCCATCTTGGCGAAGCAATGTGCATCCACTCTGCAGTCCCGGATGCATAAAGTTGAACCGGGAAAGATAACTTCTTCAACGAATCGGGTGCTCAACTCAGTGGAAAAGCATGTTTTACTCCCCTCCCCCTCCCACCCATCGCCATCAACCGACGACTTTACCATTATGGTTCGGTTCTAGAAAAAAGAAAATTCACTCAACTGCCATGTGGATTTGAATAATGCTTAGCCTTCTGCCGTCGATGCTCAGTTCCACCACCATCATCGGCGTCGGTTCTGAGTCTGAAAGTATAAGTACTAGATTGCTTCCTGGAAGATTCGTTTCCCCTGTAGACCACTTCGATAAAGACGTCTGCGTTTTCTGCGGTATCCTTAAGGTTCGGTTTTCCGGTTTTCCTGTCTCACTCCACTTGTCGACTTTTGCTGCAAGCCGGAATAAAAATACTACCCCTGATTTGCATTTTGAGCAAGGTTTCAGAAGTGTGTCAACAAGGTGCCAAGTACAGCACATTTATCGATGGCTCAGAATCATAAAACAGAAATCGTAAACTCCCACAACAGCTGTTCGGAACAGTCAAGTCAGAACCTGGTGGACTATCGGTATTGATTCCCTGATGTTTCCACTCATTCGCAAATCGATGCGGCTTTGGGTTCCAAAAACTTTACCAATTCCAACCGATCAACCGATGGAAAATTTTACTTATTCGTAGAAGTGCTAG